>NC_056518.1:9876297-9880073 GCF_014905685.2 Nematolebias whitei | reverse complement strand
CCTGGTTCTCCTCGGTCCAGCCCTGGTTCTCCTCGGTCCAGTCCTGGTTCTCCTCGGTCCAGCCCTGGTTCTCCTCGGTCCAGTCCTGGCTCTCCTCGGTCCAGTCCTTCACCTCCTCGTGCCTTCCATCCAGCCAGTTGCCGGCCTCCCGGGTCCTGCCTCTCATCCCTGGATCTAATTCTGTGCCTTCTCACCTCATCCAACCTTCTTGACTCGTTCGGGGTCTCGTGTCAGTCTGTGTTCCCTGAGTCGCAACACATTTAAGCTAAACGTACCAAAAGTATTTCTAAATAAAGTTTTTTTTATGCTAAATCAAGCTAAACAAATGTTAAAAATGGCAAACTGCTAATTGAAGCTAAATGTAGCAAAAAGGTAGCTCAAATCTAAAATTTGCAGAACGGTAGCTAAAAGTTAATAGTCGCTAAAAATGTGGGTTCAGAGCAAGAATTTGCAAAATGGTAGCTAAAAGCTAAAATTAGCAACAGAACACACAAATGGAGCAAACTTGCTGCAGCAGATTAAAAAAAAAACTTATTTTTTTAAGGAATTAAAGAAATCTCCATCATATTGTTGTGCATTAAACAACTATATTTGTAAAGCCAAAAGTTATCGCACCCATCTTCTGAACAAGCTGAACGTTTAGATACATGAATGGCTTAAAGAGCACAGCGTATGTAGAAATAGGCTAGTTATTCTTCTTTCGGCTCTTCACTCGTCAGGGGTCACCATGAGGCATCCTCAACCCCCCTCCCCCCACCAAAAAAAACAAAACAAAATAAAAACTGACTTGTTCGATACTAACACTCCTACAAGGCTCTCAGACTTTTTTTTTTTTTGGAAGAGATGTAATTTTCCGAGTGTCTCAAACAAACAGGCCACAGCTCCAGGCTGTTCAGCTGCTGGGGGTGGATTTGTTTCATCTCGTGTGGCTTCATTAGAGTTTTACCCAAACAAGATGATCTGAAACTCAACTAGAGTCAAAACTTTGACTCACAATGAATTCTCTTTCCAGAAACATTTCTTTTCTTGAGGCTCCACGGGGGCCAAGTCAGTTTCCAAAGTGGACCTACAAGGCGGTACTGCAGGGGAGGCAAATTGTACATTGGTATTGAGTATTATGATTCATTTTCACAAAGGTACTTTAACAAAAGAAGCTCTTCGCAGTAACAAGAAGCTCTAACCAAAGCAACATCCCTGTCTCACCTAAAATCCACCATTCTGAGTTTAATTAAAAAACGATCTGCTAGTTTCAAAAATAAATGAACACCCAAGCTGTTTTAGGCATGGCAACAATTAAAAACCGCTTTAAAACCAATTAGCAGACAGCTGATCCAAAGCTGAAAGCTCTTCCACGTGGATGGACAGGCATTCACATGATGGATGGTCGACATTTGTCTCAACTCTAATTAAAGTTTGTGTCCTTGGCAAAGAAATGTGTCCATGGTGGATAACTGTTGGCCTCATTTCAAAGGAACGACAAGTTCTGTTGGACCAGAAGTGCTTTGAAGGTAAAATGTCTAATTAGCACAGTTTGACAGAACTTTTGAACAAATGAGATGTTGATCTTTGGCAGTAGTCCCACTCAGCATTGAGGAGTACATCTGAAAAGAAACATTGAATCTTCACAGCACTGTCTTCTGTAAATGATCATTTGGATCTCCCTGCAAACCACTAACGATGATTAAGAGAACATTTAGTGAGATGTCAACAAGAAAAAATTTCGTTATAGCCGTTTTGTGTTTGCTAAGTTTGATTATCTGTGGTGGCCATCTTGTATTAGATTGACACCACAAGTTACATATTAATATCCATGATTAGTTTCTAGGTGCAGCCAAGGTGTTGAGGGGATCCGTTTTGGTGATCTGCTTTTTGCAGATGATGTGGTCCTATTGGCTTCATCAGGCCGTGATCTACAGCTTTCACTGGAGCAGTTTGCAGCCAAGTGTGAAGCGACCAGGATGAGGATCAGTGCCTCCAAATCCGAGGCCATGGTCTTGAGCTGGAAAACGGTAGAGTGCCCTCTCCAGGTCAGGGAGGAGGTCCTTCCCCAAGTGGAAGAGTTTAAGTATGTAGGGGTCTTGTTCACGATTCACGGATGAGGGGAAAATGGAGCGAGAGATCATCATCCAACCTTTATTTAAACAGGTTAATCCCACTGAGCCTCGGGAGAGAGACCTGATTTTAACAAAGAATGATGGCAACAGTGGACAACAAAGACAACAATAGACAAGCATAAAGGATGCATACAAATTGAGAGTAACAAGTGAAAATAAAATGGTATTTAAAAAAAATGTAACAAAAAACAGCTAGGTTGTAAAGCGGTGTAGGAACTAAAAACAGGAACATGGCTGCATTGATTTTTACCAGGAACTTAACAGATGTTTGAAGCCACTTAGAGAGGTCAAGGTCGAGAGCTTCAGATTTTTTTGTAAGATATTCCAGGAAACAGGAGCAGAGTAGGAGAAGATCCTTTTGCCTAGTTCAGTCCTCACTGAGGGAACACTGCAGGTAATAATGTCCTGAGAGCGCACGCTGTAGCTGCTCTCACGCAGAGACATGTAGGAGGAGATGTATGAAGGCAGCAGACCAAGAAGTGATGAAAATGTACCAGTGAGAGAGTCTGCGTGAAGTTAATGATGTCCAGTTAACCAATGAATACTGGGTGCAGTGGTGGGTACGATAATCACAGCCAGTTATGAATCTTAGTGCACCATGATAGACAGCATCCAACATCTGCAGGGTGCTTGTAGGAGCGTTCATGTAAATAATGTCACCGTAATCAATGGAGGGAAGGAAAGTCACAGTTACACGGTGTTTCCTAGCATTCAGTTAGACAGGATCTGTTTCTGAAAAAGAAATCCAGTTTAACTTTAAGTTTCCTTACCAAATTTTCCACATGGAGCTTAAAAGAGAGATGCAAATCATCCAAGATACCCAAAGATTTTTTAGTAATTGACAATCTCAATAGGGACACCATTTTAGGATAATATTGAAGGAAGAACTGCTGGGACTGACTTCCTGTTTGAAAACAGCATCCTTTCAGTTTTGTCAGCATTTAGGACAAGTTTGAGACGGAACAAATCTGACTGGATGATGTCAAAAGCGGATTGCAAAAGCTGGAAAACCTTAGCAACTGTTTTAGCTAAACAATAAACAACTGTATCATCAGCATAGAAATGTAAGAATATATCAGGGATGCTCTGACCTATATTACCTATGTAGATTGTAAAGAGGGTAGGTCCTAAGACTGAGCCTCGTGGTACACCATTATCAGATTGATATGTGGATATGTGTGGCATCTGCAGTGAAGTGGGCGCTGTACCGGTCTGTCATGGTGAAGAAAGAGCTGAGTCAAAGGCGAAGGTCTTGATTTACCGGTCAATCTACGGTCCATACTTGGGCTGCTACCCCCGCAACAAGAACCCGGATAATCAGAATCAGAATAAACTTTATTGGCATTGCACCAAGATACAATGAGAATATATACGTACAGTCGTCTGAAAGATGGGCAGAGTGCATGAAGCTGCTACTATAAATAGTGCGACCTTCTTATTCTTATTCAGAATAACACTTTGCTTAGATGAGAAAAGGGAAGAAAACATGAGGAGAGACAATATAAAATAAGATCTCTCACAGCCGTGTCCTAGACAGGGCACGATTTAAGGCATAAAAAAAACCTTACCACAGCAAAGCAACATAAATAGATGTTATACATGTACATATAGGCCGGTGAAGACATTGAAATTTTAAGGGAAAGTCATAGCATAGTCCAGAGC
>NC_056518.1:9870878-9876197 GCF_014905685.2 Nematolebias whitei | reverse complement strand
ATTTTTAAGGGAAAGTCGTAGCATAGTCCAGAGCGCCCAAACCCCCCATCCCCCCCCCCCCCCCCCCCCCCCCCCCAGCCATTGTCCAGATAAGAGGTGTCATTCATCATCAGCTCGGATGAGCCTCAGTTACATGTCCACGACCTTGAGGAAGGGAGGGGTGAGGAGACAGACTAAGTGTCTTTGTTGTTTTCAAAACATTCCAGGAGGAGTTGAGATAAGTCCGCCGTCAAGGCCACAGTTTGGGTCAGGCAGAACTCATGAATTGCTGTTTCTGCCTTTTTTAAAGTCTCGCTGGTATATATTCCTCTGATGGAACTCCAAAATAGCCGAATTGATCATTTATGCCAAAAGTCGAGCTCACAGCTTCTCCAAGATTATTCCCACCATTCATGAGTGCTGCCAGGAAGATCACAGTCCTGATAACAGCTGCTCCAGCTCCTTGCAGCAGCTCCCCAAATTCAGTCTGAGTGCTGTCGAGTTTCGACACATCCACACAAATTTATAGACAATCCAGAATTCACCAGCCAAACAACAAAAAGACCAGTTGTCATCATGAATCCAATTTGTTTTCGTCGAGGTAAGAGGGTCCTCCGTACCCTGACTCCTGTCTGGAGAAGTTTATGTTTGTTGAGAGACCAGCTGATCCTTCGAATTAAGAGGTATGCAGAAAAACAAAACAAAATAGAGGCTTTTTAAGGGTTCACACGACAAAAAAGTGCAGGGGGGGGGGGGGGGTCCAGAGAGACACGTTTGGTTTAATCGGAGGACAGAGAGTAAATAAATAAATAAATAAATAAATAAATAAATAAATAAATAAATAAAAATAAGCATAACAAAATGGATGGATGGATGGATGATTAGTTTCTGAGAGTCTCATTAAAATTGATCAGATGGCTTATGGAATATTTTGCTAACAGACACATGGCATGCACACAGAAACAGAAATAAAAACCACATAAAGATCAGTTGGATTCACCTGGTTCTAATGTGTTTAGCTTAACTTTGTGTAGAAGATCCAATAATTCTCAGTCAGGTCATCTGGACAGTTTCTATTGTATAGAGATGTTTTGCCTTCTATCCGGAGGGCTTCATCAGTCACTTCTGGGGGCCAAGAGGGGGCCCCTGAAACCATCTTAGCTTAGCTTTTAACTGTTGTTCTGCTTTTGTTCTGCTCCTTTTAACTATGTAATAGGTTTGCATATTTTAGCTTTGAGCTAGTGTTTTGTTCTTTTTAGCTTTCACTTAGCATTCTGCACATTTTAGCTAGTGTTTAGCTTCTTTTAGCTGTAACAAGTCAATTTCTTTTATACAGTTAATTCAGTTTCTTTAGTTTAAAAGCTATAAAACAAAATGCACATTACTTATTTCCTAAAATACAGGAACTGTAACTTCAGACAGTGTCTGGTGTGTTTCATGCTTATAACTGTGCTTTATGGCTTCCAACCTCAAAGTCAGTGTTTGATTAGTGCAGCGGAGACACAGATGGGGGAAATGAAGGGTGTGTGAGTGTGTGTAGTGATATGGCAGCCACCTGGCCATGTGAGGAGATGAGAAGCAGCCGGAGGTCGGAGCAAAGAGGTTCCTCGCACCGTTCCATTCCTCTCTCGTCAGATCCATGTGGACTGAGGCACCGCATTTTTACCTCATCGGGTGAGCACGCTCTGCTCATCCAGACAAACTCTGGATTTTCAGAGTGCAGAGACAGCGAGCG
The DNA here is from genome assembly GCF_014905685.2 of Nematolebias whitei. Classification (NCBI taxonomy): domain Eukaryota; kingdom Metazoa; phylum Chordata; class Actinopteri; order Cyprinodontiformes; family Rivulidae; genus Nematolebias; species Nematolebias whitei. The sequence goes on along the minus strand of NC_056518.1, from coordinate 9,874,483 downwards.
ACAAAAGATGGAGCCAAGAGAGAAGCAGAGCTCTTTCCTCCTTAAAAAAAAAAGGCTTTATTAATGGAAGATGCAATAATTGTACTTGAAAGTACAACTACTTCACAAAAAGTACCCTCTCAGTTCTTCATTTCCAGTGGGAGGTCCATAATTACAAGCTTGTGTCATGAGATCAGCCGCTCCCAAGATATGTTGCTTTTAATAAAAATGGATATTTATCAAAGGGAAATAAAAACATGCAAGAGACCTGTGTTAGTTTCATTAAAAAGAAAACTGTGAATCTGTAATGTTGCAGATTAAATATTACATTTGCAATCTTAAATTTAGGATTTAGTGCAATGATATTTTGATTATTATCCAATTTATGTTTCTCAAGTCTATGTAAATGGTAAATGGACTGTACTTATAGAGCGCCTTTCTATCTTGTCAAAATACTCAAACCTCTTTACAACACAATCTGTGCCTCATTTACCCATTCACACAGCACTCTCCTAGATCTATACAAATAATAATCAGTGCTTTACCACATTCATACACTGATGGGACACACATCAGAAGCAATGAGGGCTTCAGTGTCTTGCCCAGGGACACGTCGGCATGTGACTGCTGGTGGAATCAAACCCTCAACTCTTGCATTGGAGGATGACTGCTCTAACCACTCATCCACAGCCACTTATAGACTACGTGTACAATACATGCATGGCTTCATGTGCAGTACTTCAGCTGTGGTTGATCAGTTGTCCACAGCCACTTCTTCTCCAAAGATTTCAGTGCTTTACCACAACTTGGAAATGTCCAGTCACGTAACCTTGAGGGTGTTCCTGGGATGTGTCATGACTCCAGAAGATTCAGCAACAAATTGAGCAACGGTCAGAGACAATCTTTCAACACATGTGTTGCACAATCAGTCACAAGTCTGTTATTTTGACTGGAAGCACCGTTGGTGTCAGTGTTTAGACTGGTTCATCTGTGGCTATCTCTAAACCGAGCTCTCTCTGGAGAGATTCAACCTCCTGAAATTCCAAACTCACTAACAGGAAACTGCAAATGTCCTTTTAACACTCTCAGCTTGGATGTATACATCATTTTCCCCCCTGTGCGCTTCTGAATCATTTTCCATCCACATGGAAAATGTGAATCATCATAGTGAGAGTGCTTAAGAGGTACAGGTCAGCCTTACAATGACAGAAAGTCTTCCTGCTGCTGGCCCACTGGTGTCACTGGAAAGGCAGTGAAACAATTTCCTCCGAAGAATGATTCATTCTCAGTTATTGGGTCTGTGTAAATCAAAGTGATTTGTCCGAAGCACGGCAGGTAGTCTCAAAGGATTCTGTTTTTTCCCCCAATTTCAAATTCCGAAAACAAAATATTTCCCTGTGCAGCACCAGATGGTCGAACAGCTTGTTATAGCACTGAATCAGAATAGAAGAGAAAAAGCAATTTGATTCCAAGAATGAAGGAAAAGTCTTATTGATTTTTTGAGTGCCATCTGCTCAAAGGAATTCATTTGTTTACTTGCTTTAGCTTCTATTGACGTGATGGGAAATGCTTTGTGTTCATCAGTGGAAAACTACCTCATATCTGATGTTAATACTTCTGGACATTTATTACAGTAACAAAAGTCTGGCAGTTAATTATTCTCACACTTATGTAAAAATATAATAACAATTCTGCAAATTATATTTGCAGACATTGATTACGCTGTGGGGGTGCTCTGTGAGTATGGGATTGAGGACCAGTTGCTACGTGCTGTTTAGTCCCTATACAAGTGGTGTGAGAGTTTGGTTCGCGTTGCCGGTAGTAAGTCGGATCCCTTCAGGGTGGGAGTTGGTCTCCACCAGGGCTGCCCATTGTCACTGATTCTTTTCATAACTTTTATGGATAGAATTTCTCGGTGCAGCCAGCGGGCAGAGGGTTTCCACTTCGGCGGCCTCAGGATTCCATCTCTGCTCTTTGCAGATTATGTGGTCCTGTTGGCGTCATCGTGCCGTGATCTTCAACTCTCACTGAAGCGGTTCGCAGCTGAGTGTTAAGCAGCTGGGATGAGAATCAGCACCTCCAAATCTGAGGCCATGGTCCTCAACCAGAAAAGGGTGGATTGCTCTCTCCAGATCGAGGGTGAGGTTCTGCCTCAAGTGGAGGAGTGCAATTATCTCAGGGTTTTGTTCATGAGTGAGGGAAGAATGGAGCGTGAGATTGACAGACGGATTGGTACAGCATCTGCAGTATTGCGGACTCTATACCGTTCCGTTGTGGTGAAGAGAGAGCTGAGCTGTAAGCCAAAGCTCTCTGTTTATCGGTCGGTCTACATTCCTACCCTCACCTATGGTCATGAGCTCTGGGTGGTGACCGAAAGAATGAGATCGTGGATACAGGCAGTTGAAATGAGTTTTCTCCGCAGGGTAGCTGGACTCTCCCTGAGAGATAGGGTGAGAAGTTCAGTTATTCAGGAGAAACTCAGAGTAGAACCGCTACTCCTCCACGCCAAGAGGAGCCAGTTGAGGTGGTTTGGGCATCTGGTAAGGATGACCCCTGGGCATCTCCCTAGAGAGGTGCTTTGGACATGTCCAACTGGGAGGAGACCCCGGGGAAGACCCAGGACATGGTGGAGAGACCATGTTTCTCGATTGGTCTGGGAACACCTTGGAGTCCTCCCAGAAGAGCTGGAAGAGGTGGCTGTGGTCTGAGATGTCTGGGCCTCCCTGCTCAAGCTGCTGCCCCCGCGACCCGACTTCGGAATAAGCGGAAGATAATGGGTGGATGGCTGGATGGATGGATGGACGTCTTAGTGTATTACCCACAGTAACCTTGGAAACAGTGGTGCCAGCTCTCTTCATGTCAATGACCAGCTCTTCCCATGTAGTTCTGGGCTGATTCCTCACCTTTTTTAGAATCATTGACACACCACGAGGTGAGATCTTGCATGGAGCCCCAGTCTGAGGGAGACTGACAGTCATGTTTAGCTTCTTCCATTTTCTAATAATTGCTCCAACAGTTGATCTTTTTTCACCAAGCTGCTTGGCAATTGCCCCGTAGCCTTTTCCAGCCTTGTGGAGATCTACAATTTTGTCTCTGGTGTCTTTGGACAGCTCTTTGGTCTTGGCCATGTTAGTAGTTGGAGTCTTACTGACTGTGTGGGGTGGACAGGTGTCTTTATGCAGATAACGACCTCAAACAAGTGCTTCTAATTTAGAATAATAAGAGGAGTGGAGGTGGACATTTTAGAGGCAGACTAACAGGTCTTTGAGGGCCAGAATTGTTGCTGATTGGCAGGTGTTCAAATACTTAATTACAGCAGTAACACACAAATAAATTATTTAAAAAAATCATACATTGTGATTTCCGGATTTTTTAAATTTAGATTATGTCTCTCACAGTGGACATGCACTTAAGATGCAAATTTCAGACCCCTACATGATTTCTAAGTGGGAGAATTGCAAAGTTGCAGGGTGTTCAAATACTTATTTTCCTTACTGTATCTCTCTCTCTCTCTCTCTCTCTCTCTCTCTCTCTCTCTCTCTCTCTCTCTCTCTCTCTCTCTCTCTCTCTCTCTCTCTCTCTCTCTCTCTCTCTCTCTCTCTCTCTCTCTCTCTCTCTCTCTCTCT
>NC_056518.1:9844611-9870478 GCF_014905685.2 Nematolebias whitei | reverse complement strand
GATAGATAGATAGATAGATAGATAGATAGATAGATAGATAGATAGATAGATAGATAGATAGATAGATATAGACAGGTAAAATAAACTACTACTTTTACTAGTTTTTTCGCGGTTTTTCACTTACAATTCAGTTTATTTATATAGCACCAAATCACAACAAAGTCATCTTAGGGCACTTTACAGGAACATTCACATACATAAAAGCCAATTAGTAAAGTTCTCTATCTAAGAAGGCCAGCAGACAAGTTGAATCTTGGCTACCGTGATAAATGAGACACTACTGTACTTATCTTGCCTGTACTGGGTACATACCTGGTTCTTAACTGATATGTGCCTGTCTAAACCTGTTATTTACTAGGTATATGCCTGGTACTTACAAGGTATGAACCTGGTACATACCAGGTATATGCAGGTATAAACCTGGTACTTACTGTGCACTCAAAAAATATGTACTAGGTCCGTAAATGGTACATACATGGTACATACCTGGTACTTATCATTTGCATACTGTGTACCTACATGATACTTATCTCATACCCGCAGAGCATGTATAGCATATGTACTGGCTATACCTGGTACTTACAGGGTAAGTGCCTGGTACGTACAAGTTATCTAAACTTATTTGTTACATACCAGGTGCACACAGAATACTATAGTGTATGCGTTGTGTATGTACCTGATACTTATAGGGTATGTACTGACACATACAAGCAGCTGTGGTTGAGTGGTTAGAGCAGTTGTCCTCCAATGGGAGAGTTGGGGATTTGATTCCACCAGCAGTCACATGTTGAAGTGTCCCTGGGCAAGACACTGAACCCTTCATTCCCTCCGATGTGTGTCCCATCAGTGTATGAGTGTGATAAAGCACTGCTTAGTATTTGTACAGATATAGTAAAGTGCTGTATGGATGGATAAATGAGGACACATATTGTGTTGTAAAGCACTTTGAGTATCTTGATAATATAGAAATGTGCTATATACAGTAAGTGAAGTCCATTTACCATTTACATACTGTGTACAAACTGGGTACTTGCAAGTAAAAACCTGTTACTTACTGTGTACTTTTCAGGCACCTATCTGGTGCATACCAGGTGCATACCTGCTAGGTACTGGATATGTACCATGCTGTATTATGTATTGCTACCATCTTAAAAAAAAACTTGGTAATAACTAGAGTTTACATGTCTAAAAGCAAAAAAAAAAAAACAAAAAAAACAGAAGCACATAAAAACTGAACCCTCACTGGTAATGCTGCAATATCCATTCTGTCTAAAATAAAAGGCCATAAAAGGGAGTCTGATCTATAAGGAGAGGAATTACAGCACTGAGGGGGAATTTAGCTGACTCACATCCAGAAAACACAAAGATTGCATTGCCCCAAAATCTCACACACTTCTCTTCAGTGTGTATGAATTGCCATGTAGCCGATTGTGATATCTATAGAAACAAAATAATAAAAATGGTGTTTTAATCTGTTCTAAATATTGCTTTCTCCCAGGCTTCCATAAGTAAGCTGAGCTGGAAATTGTTCAGGCACATCTAAACATATGGTGGAAAACTACATTTATTGAGTTCAAGGGGAAAGTCTTGGTTCAGGTTTTATATTGGAAGATGCCAAAAATAATCAGAATTAGGTAGGAGCTACAGAGACATGGTGGTGAGGGCTTTCTTTAACACATTTATCACTTGTAATAATCCCATGAAGTGACAGTAATATAGGTCAAGTGACAAACCTCAGAGGTGACGAAGCTGAGCTGAGATGTAAGTATTTGTATGGTGACTTCGGATAATGAACTGTTTGGACACATTTCGGTTGGCCTACTATTATCACACACAATAAGTCACACAGACTGAGCTGATGTTTTATTTCGAGACCACTGAAGTCATACCAACATGACTCAAAGCATCTGTTGAGGTCATAACATCAGGCTTCACAGAACTCTCCAAACTTATCATTTGAAGATGCTAACGTCAGTCATTTTTGTTTGTCAGTCCTTAAGATGAAAATAATGTGGTCTAGCAATATGGTTTTAATCCTCATGGAAACCTGCAGAGGATGTGCCACATTTGAAGCTTGAGTAGCTTTAGACCATGGTGACCTACAGGAATGTTGTTGTGAGAGGAGCCAGTGGTCTGGAAAAAATGACTCCAAGAAGCAAAACACTGTGCTACTTCTTTGGGGCAGCGTTGTGAAAGTTGCTCGTGTTCACTAGTGTCAACTGCTCATTTTTGCTTCTCTTTAAAAATAAAGCAGCAACTGAGCTTTTTATCATTTCAAGTCACTGAAGAGCTGCATGTCGCCTGCTGCCATTCATGCCAGAGTTTTAAACTGAGAGCTGAAAATGTCTAACTCTGCCAATTTAACAGATATTGAGGTAAAATTTGGAGTCACAACGAGTCAGAGTCATCCTCATAATATACTCTGAGCTCTGCACGTTGAATGAGATCTTTTCTTAAATCTTGAGCTTTACCTGTTAAGATCAACCTTCTCATGAACCACGAGCTTGACTTTATTCAAACTCTGAGAAAGTACTATTTGGATGAACATCTTCGACTTCCACTGCTGATCGATGTTAGCCTACACAAAGATGTCCGTCTCTTAGTTTGCAGCAATGAGCTAAAATTAGGTGTGGTAGCAGCCAGGATGGAGCCACAACACATACTCTGAGTGATAACAAATTGTGTGAGATCTTTGTTTGAACATTTGGCAACGGTTCAAGTCAATACAATCTGCCTGTTAGCAAAATATCTCATGAACCGCTGACGGATTTTTTCTTCTTTCAGCTGTTCCCTTCTTCAGGGGTCACCACAGCGAAATAACTCACACAAAAACTTGACAATTATTTTTATGCCGGATGTTCTTCCTGACAACCACAGACACTGAGTCACCACAGCCCTCTGTGTGGAGCAGAGACATCTAGGGCATGCCGGGAAGTGGATGGTGGGGTTTGGGGGACCTTGCTCAGGGGCCCAGAGTGCGTCAAATGAGAGTGGAGGCAGGTCTGGGCGTTTCACGCACATTTTGATTCGGTCTGGGGAAGGGCGGCACGGTGGCACAACTGGTAGAGCTGATGCCTCTCAGCGAACAGGTTACCCTGGTTCAAATCCTGGTCCGGGGGCCTTTCTGGGTGGAGTTTGCATGTTCTCTCCATGCATGCGTAGGTTTTCTCCGTGTACTCCGGTTTCCTCCCACAAAAACATGCATGTTAGGTTGATTGGTAACTTTAAATTGTCCCTAGGTGTGAGTGAGAGAGTGAATGGTTTTTTGTCTCTGTGTGTCCCTGTGATGGATTGGAGACCTGTCCAGGTGTCCCCCGCCTCTCGCACAGTGATAGCTGGATATGGGCACCAGTGACTCACATGACCCAAAAAGGAAGAAGCGAGTAAAGATAATGAATGGATGGACGGTCTGGGGAGTCAAACAGGTGGCTTTCTGATCACAGGCTCACTTCTAACCTCTGCACCACCACTCCCCCATTGGATGGATTGTAATCATCATCATTACTGGACTACAGCCTAAACTTAGAGCTAAAGTTTGATGTGGAGGTAGCTGAGAGTCATCCTCATCTACTCTGAGCGCATGAGGTCATCATGACCATAATCTGTAACTTCAGCTGCACTTCACATGTTCACGCGCAGCATCCCGACCCTCCATGTTTAATAATCCCGGCATTTGGAAAATGTTCTTATTTTTCTCTTCTAACCGCAAAAGAGAGGCTCGAGAGGAGGAGGGAGCACAGAGGTGTGACGCTCCACGGGATTGGCTCGCGCGCGGACCTGCTACTGGTTACACACACGCGCGCGCGCGCGCACACAGAAGCAGGGGTGAGGAAAACTCTCCCCCGCCGCTCAGAGACCAACAGCGAGCACAGACGCGATGTCAGGCTCGACATGCTGCCGTTTAGCGTGAGGACACCGAGGGACAGCTGGAGACACCGAGCCGAGGACTGGAGGACCGCACGTGGGACAGACTCGCTCCAACACGTCGGTGAGTGACGCGGAGCCTCGTCTTCTTCTGACAGACCCATGAAAATGGTTTCCGTGTACTTCTTCAACTTTCTTTGATGTTTCCAACCGGGGAGTGGCCGAGGCGGTTTTCTTTTGAGCTCATCAACGCTTATTATTAAGTGCTGCAAACATGTGGTGGGTTTTTATTGAAACCACCAAGCTTTCAAAAATATTTCACCCAAGCCACCATCTTCTAATAAACTTTACTAAATTAATTTTGTTAATTAAAATGTTGTTTCGTTGAGTGACCTTGCTTTGGTCTTGTTTGATCTTGACCTTTGATCTTGTCTTGGTCTTGTTTGATCTTGACCTTTGATCTTGTTTGGTCTGTCGTTTCAAAGCGAAGCGACACAAATGCAGAAATTTCACGTTTAAGCTCAAAAAGTGCAAATATTGGAGGTAAATCCTGTTAAACTGGGTGTAGTCCAACACGAGCAGCACTGTGCTCCTCATCCTCAGTCTGAACCAGTTAAACTGATGGTTAATGAAAATGACCTGTTGGTGTTAATTAAAGCAGAGTCAGGTGTGTTGGAGCAGGGACAAACCCCTCTAAACAGAGAACATCACAGAATAAAGATACTTTTTCCTTTGTTGGACAGAATCTGCACGTATGCTTGTAACAATGGTCTATAATAAAATCAAATTGGTGCACAACATTAGACAAAGGCTGGTTTTTGCTACACAAATGCGCTTGTTCACTAAAGTCAAACTGCCTTGTAATGCAGACAACCTAATGAAATCATCTGTAACTAAATGAAGAAGCACATTTTATGTCTATAAGTAAAAAAAAGATAACTAAATGCTCACAATCAAAGCTTTAAATTCTTCAGAATACCACCCTGTATCCCAAAAGAGCAGCTCATATATGCGTGCGTCGTCGTGTCTGTGTGACAGGTTGGTATCAGGATATTTATGTCAGCTTTGAGACTTTCCAGTGCCATTTACCGACCTCCTCAACATGAAATATGGCTCCACTCTATTCAGAAGCCCAGGGTTTAATTCGCTCTGTCAAGTCGTGAAAGATAAGCTTATTTTCCATCATACTTCAGCGTCCATTTAGTCGGCACAAAATGAACTGTTGAGCGTCCCCCTCCCTGTGTGTCCATGACCTTAGCTCCTTTGCTTACTAAACATCTTTAGCTATATTTAATCACATTAATGGGTCAAATACTGGGAGGAAAAAGACAAAAAGTGGACTGTTTTTCTAACAAATTGACACAAATGGTTCAAGTCCCTGACTAAACTTAATCTCTGGGGCTGTAATTACTTCGACTGCATTATAGAAGAAATGATCCTTCGGCTGTGACGTTATATAAAAAACACTGTTTTGTGTTTCAGTTAAAAGCAAATTAGTAGCATAAAGACATGAGCTGGTTTATTCTGTTTTGTGCCTTTACTTCAGTTTTAGCTAATATTTGCTCTAATTAAAACAACAACAATCCATAAACCGTTTTGGTAGCTTCCAGATGCTTAATGCAGGTTCACATTTGTATTGTTAATGTATTACATCGTGGCCTCAGCACATAACAGAGTCATTGTGCTAATGATCTCTGCACTGTTTGAGATACCGGCTGGTAAGTGCACTACATTTGCTTTTCGACTGTTTACCCAGTATCCCTCAAATGCTTTATTGCTATTAGGTGGTGATTCATAAGGGAATAACTCATTTGAGGGCATTAATTGATGTATGGTTGACCTCTGACAATGCTCTATACCCTTCACCAGAAGAGCAAAGCTGGAAAATGATGGTTGCTTCCACGTTTTTCCTTTACGAGGAGGAAAACAAACTAAGGTTTTGTTCAGTGTGTTGCTTTAATGAAAAGCTGTTCTCCCCTGTAATTTATTCACAACATAAAATAGTCATCAGCACGTGAGTTATTTCCTTTTACTTTCTCATTTATCCTAGTTTAACACTCGATCGGATATTCTGTGCGTGTTGTGAAGGAAATAAACTGCAGCTCATATAAGAGGCATCAATCAGTGAGGCAAGCAGCAAAGAACAGTAAAGGATTTTAGAAGGATACTGATGCATGACAAAAATAATCTTAATCTGATCAAAGCATTTCAGGCAATCTTCCATGAGGAATATAGTACACACAAATTACAGCACAAGTATTACATTGAATAACGAGACACTGAAAGACTGAGTACACAGTAAGTACATCGTGGAAAACCACTCTTTGAATAACTTATGCCTTTGAATTATGGGCTACTTGCATGTTCTTAAGGACAAACAGCAATATGAAGTTATAACATAATTATTGGTGCTGTTACCTATTAACTATAATAGGGATAACTATATATTCAGTAACAGTCTTATGATCTGCAGAGCACTTTGACTTATATTAAATGAAAAGTGTTAAATGTTATTTATTAGCATTAGTCACCTGCGATGCTGTCTCACTTGTAGAGGCTTGTTCCAGGTTCCTATAGCTGCAGTGTGGGATCTTCTGCACTCCTGTGCATGAAGGACAGACTTTTTAAGATCAAAGTTTTTGTCTATCCATTGTGCCGTAACACTAATCATGCTAACGGGGCTAACACAACGTCTAAATGTCTGTGGTAAAACTCATCCGAGTGCTATCAGCTATTAGCTTCTCCATGATGTCGGAAATGGCGGCTTGTAACTTGGGTATGGCTACATCGGAAAAATATCTCTGACTGGGGACCATGTAGCGAGGTTCAACGTGATCCAAAAATCTTTGGAATCCAATATCCTCAACGGTAAAAAACGTCACACCGCCGACATTTTGAAAAATTTCTCTCTGCTGTGAGAGCAGGTAGGCGTGCGTGTGACGTCATCACGTTGTGCCGACGCTGCAGCGTCCTTGTCACTGGGTTGTCGTACAAAAACGTCTTTTTTATCTGCGAGTTATTTTGATGGAATGGCTGATGTACGATATTTAACTTTAATGCTAACATCGGCTGATACCGATACCATGCCGAATTATATCGTGCATCCCTAAACTATAACTTAGACTTAAACACTTTTCTGTATATTTTAGTTTTAATCTGTTTATTTTGCAGTGTTGCGATGTTGTAAATAGAACAACATTCATACGTTTGAACATTTTTGAACATACAGTCATATTTCATACAACAGCATATATGGCTTAATTTCTCATTCTATGAGCGGAAACGTTCACCGTCTGTTCACTTGATGTTTTATACCAGTCATTCAAAACGACTGGTATAAATGTTGAACGACATCGCTCTCTAAAGAGTCCGTTTCTGACAAAAGGTGCACTGTGGGAGTCGTCGTCTTCTCAAGGTCTTGTTTAGAGCCTTGCATCAATAAGAAAGACGTGGATGAAATGCTGCAGTTGAAGCAAAGTGTTTTATGTTTTTCATACATCTTCCAAAGTGCCCTGAGGAATGAAAGAACTGAATTTGTCTTTCAAAGTCTCTAAAGCCAGTCAGATACGAGTAGGAGGAGCAGATATGAACTGCTTGAAGTATACCAATTATTTATTCAATGGGTTATCCTCTGGATCGTTATGTTCTGTACTTTCTGAAGAAGCTGTTTAATAACTCGGATAAGTGTAGCGATGTTTAGTTTGCAGCACAACTGCAAGTAAAGTCTCCAGTGTTGCTTTCCCTCACGCTGTTTGCTGCTGGTTGACCCACAGTAATTCTCAGTATGAGTATTTGAACTTGCCAAGAAGGAAAAACAGGGAAAACACTATTGACACACTGGTTCACGGGATCAATGTGTTTACTGAAGCTTTTTTCAAGAGGGGTACTGTCACTGACTTCAGACCCATGTGCACAAGAATCATAACATGGACTGCGATCTAAATATTTGGAAAAACACAAATATTCTTATTGAATGTAGTTTTCTTTACAGGATCTTCAAGTAGTTTTATAGTATTTTTTTAACCACCAAGATGATAAACAAAGATAATTTAGTTTAGTTGTGTCAAATTAAAAGTACTTTTTAGGCTGCTTCCTCTTTACAAGAAGTCAAATATATATAGGCAAAATATTTATTTAACACTGAACGCCCTTCTTGACACAACCTGGGCTCAATCCTGCAGCCTCAGGATTACAAGACCACAGCACTGTCCACCGAGCTGCGCAGCCCCGGTGTCAGATTAAAAGTAAAATATTGAACATACTGGCTGGATAAAGAGTTCTTATTTTCATTCAGTGAAAGTTTTCCAATTCAAATAAGATATGCAAGAAACTGTTCTTCCCCATGGTTTCCAGAACGTTTCTAATTCACGTACCTAAATGTAATGCTAACATCTTTTAACGAGTGCTAAAAAACACGTCTATTTCCTGAAACATTTGAGTTTTCACACTCCAAAGCTAATTGTTCTAAGCTACTAGACCTAAGGGCAGTGGAGTTAATAGATTTTTGTACTGCATGTGTGCTTGGATAGATCCTTCTAGCGTGCTCCAGCTGCTGCTGTACCTTCGTAGAGAGCTGCTGTCTCACCAAAGGAAATTAAAGACACGATCAGTTCAGCACACCAGAATATCACCCATCTATCTTTTAGGTCCACTTCCACATCTTTTGCACAGGCTTGAGAGCAGACGGCGTTCATCCCTTCAGGCTAACTCAAAGACCACATCGAGTGTGGTCCCAGGAGAGCGCTAAGCACCGGCTGAACTGACTGAACACAAACACACCAAGACAGAGAATGCACAGCAACAGTGCTTGTTGCAGTACACAGCCTCAGCAAATGAAGTGTTCTGAGATGGGATTTGTGTGAAAATGGGGTGATAAGCACCTATTAGATCTATGTGCATTGTTTTCACTGCCACAGTAGCTGCTTGGCTACAACTGTTTGGTCCTGGAAATGTTGCATAAGTCTGTACAGAGTCGAAGCATAAGCTGTTCACTAGCTGTCTACATTTCACCGCTCGGAGGTTTCTGCCTCCTCCTCCTCTTTCTTTTCTTCCTCGTGTCCCCTGCTCCTTTACCTCTTTCCTCCTGTTATGCTTCATTGGGCCACCTGAGGCAGGATATGTGCTGGTGACAGCTCGAGGGGAGATGTTCTCATCCTTTCCATCTTAGCTGCGGGGTGGTGTAGAAGATGAAGAGTTGTTACGGATTAGGAATTCCACTGTGCTGACTTGCTGCAAGGCCAGCTAGTTTTCAGCAGTTAACCTTCATTTCTTTGGTTTCGTTATGCAGTGGTTACTGGTTACTGGCAGATCTATGACATATAAGCATCTGCAGTCGTTTGTGTCTTTACATATATCTCCTTTAACTCATAGCTCTCCTCAACATGGTAAAGTAAGGTATAAGAAATGATCATTTAACCTCTACTGGAGACAAAACGTGAACATATTTTTGCTGTCAAACACAAAGTGCTGCATTCAAAAGTCAGATCTGAGCTCAGATTATTGAAACACTTTGTAATACTTTGAATAATCATGTCTTTAGTTCTTCACTGATGCTGACCTACAACTAAACTGGTCTGTTTGTCCTGAACAGACGGCAGCTTGTAAAACTCAGTGTTCTCCTGCACTATTATTACTGTATGCTCTTGTTTGGACAGATTTGTCATTTATTGTAGGGTTCTTAGGGGTGAATTCAAAGCAATGCCTTTGAATTTATTTATTAATAATCCATTATATATTAATAGATTAATCTCAAACTTTCCTTCTTTTGATGCTGATGCCATTTTACTTTGTGGATAACTTAAACTCAGCTTTCTTTGATGCCAAAAATATAGTCGTACTTATAGCAAAGTACCACATTTAATGTAATAAGAGGCGAGATAATAAGCCCTCCTTCCTGTTTTATGAACGAGTTTAAGTCGTACTATTCTAAAAAACTACAAAACTGCTAGAATCATGTCACAACAGATAAAAACTTGTTGTTTTAATTAAAACTATAAGTTTTTCATATAGTTGTGCTCCTTTGTTTTTTATTTATTTTATTTTTTATGTTTTTTTTGTCTCTTTCATTATTTTGTGAAATGTAGTTATGACACCCTTTACGGGTTTGTATTTGTATATTGTTACTGTTGTTCTATATTGTGTTGTTAATAAAGTTGTAGAAAACAAAAACCTGATGGGCTTGTCAGCAGGTAAGGGGCGTTTACCTTCGGGACATATTGAGGTTGTCGATTGACCAGTTGCTGACACGCCTACTGGATTGATTGACAGGTCACACAGTGAAGGATCTGACTCGGTGAAAAAACAAACAAACAAACAAACAACAACAACAACAACAAATAACGAGTGCCAGCGCTGGGAGGAGGCGGCGGCCCAAATGCAGTGGAAGCGCAGCAGTCTCTCTGTGCAGCGCAGAGCTCCAAGTAAAGCCAGAGTCAGAGATTCTTTATCGTCATTCGCACCTCATGTGGTACATGTGGAGGAGCGAAATTATGTACGCAGGGTCCCAGTTACATCCAACAATAAAATGTATAAGAAAAACAGTAATAACATCTAAGATATGAACTAAGAAAAACATCAACTAAATATACACTAAGCACTAAGTGCAGTTTATTTCCTTCACAACACTGGTTCCACAGGCCTTTAAAAATGCAGTAGTCACTCCTTTAATCAAGAAACCTGGACTTGACCCCTCAGTGCACTCAAATTACAGACCAATCTCAAAGCTTCCCTTCTTGTCCAAAATCCTAGAAAAAATAGTTTTTACTCAGTTGAATCAATTTTTAACTGAGAACAAAATCTTTGAGGTCTTTCAGTCTGGTTTTAAGCAACTCCACAGCACAGAAACAGCTTTGGTTAGGGTTTGCAATGACATTTTAACTTCAAACGATTCTGGTCACTATGTGGTACTTGTACTCCTTGATCTTACTGCTGCTTTTGACACCGTCGACCACAGTATCCTCATCTCACGGCTCGAACACTGGGTTGGGATTACAGGAGCTGCTTTAGACTGGTTCCGTTCTTACCTCTCTGACAGGACTTTTTGTGTCAAGGTTGGTGAAAGTCTGTCCACTTCGGTCCCTCTTTCCTGCGGGGTCCCACAGGGCTCGATCCTTGGACCCCTTCTCTTCTCGCTCTATCTGCTCCCACTGGGATCCATCTTAAGAAAACATGCCATCTCATTCCATTGTTATGCCGATGACTGCCAGATCTACCTGCCACTGAAACCAGCCAGTGCTCGTTCCATCCACCCTCTCCTCAAATGTCTAGATGACATTAAGGCATGGATGACTTCAAATTTTCTCAGTTTTAACGACCAGAAAACTGAAGTCATCGTCTTTAGTCCTAGCTCAGCTGCCTCCTCAGATCCTGCAAACCTGGACTCACTTCAGCCCTATCTCAAGCACACTGTTAGAAATCTCGGGGTGGTCTTTGACTCGGATTTCAAGTTTGACAAACAGATCAGTTCAGTTCTGCAGAAAAGTTTTTTCCAACTGCGGCAGGTAGCTAAGCTCAAGCCAGTGTTATCCAGACCCAACCTTGAAACATTAGTCCATGCCTTCATCACAACCCGCCTGGACTATTGTAACTCACTTTATGCTGGGGTCAGTCAGGCGTCCATTTCACGTCTCCAGCTCGTCCAAAATGCAGCTGCTCGGCTTTTAACTGGTACACGTAGGTCTGAGCACATCACACCTGTTCTGTCCTCCCTTCACTGGCTTCCTGTGCGATCCAGAATCGACTTCAAGATTCTCCTCCTGACATATAGGTGCCTAAATGGCCTCGCACCCCTCTACCTCTCCGAGCTCCTGGAACCATATGTTCCGTCTCGGGCCCTGAGATCATCGGACCAGCTTCTTTTGGTCGTTCCAAAATCACGCCTGAAGCTCCGAGGGGATCGAGCTTTTTCAGTCAGAGGTCCCAACCTGTGGAACAACCTGCCCCTCAACATCAGGCAGGCCTCCTCCCTCCTGATGTTCAAATCCCTCCTTAAAACGCACCTGTTTGCTCTGGCGTTTAATACTGTGTGAGTTAGTTTATTTTGTTCTGTGTTACCGCATTTTAAATTCTGTTGTTTTATGATTGACGTTTATTTTTACTGCTTGTTTTTCCTTAGTGTGATCATTAGTGTGTGTTATTGCTCCAGTAATTTTAATTCTGTATGATGTTTTTGTTTTGCTGCCTATGTTTTGCTACATTTCTGTTAAGCACTTTGATAACAGTTTATCTGTTTTAAATTGTGCTCTACAAATAAAGATGACTTGACTTGACTTGACTAATAACATAAAAACATTGAACATCAGCACAAACATGAACATGAGTCTGTGAGCAGATGTGCACGCATGAACACATCAACATTGAAACAGATCAGCAGCAACATGATGTTGTTTTTCACAGTGATTATTCTGGTTAGAGATTCATGAGTCTAACAGCCTCAGGGTAGAAGCTGTTCCTCAGTCTAGTGGTTCTACACTTAATGCTCCTCAACCTCCTTCCTGAGGGGAGTGGTGCAAAAAGTGTGTGTGCTGGGTGAGTGGGGTCCTTCATGATGCAGGTGGCCCTCTTCCTGCATCTGGAGGTGTAGATGTCTGTGATGGTGGGGAGGCTGATTCCAACAGATTTCTGTGCAGCCTTCACCACTCTCTGCAAAGCTTTTCTTTCTGCAGCTGTGCAGCCTCCATGCCACACATTGATGCTGGAGCACAGGATGCTCTCCACTGCACACCTGTAGAAGGAGGTGAGGACTGAGCTTCCCAGACCAGCTCGCCTCAGCCGTCTGAGGAAGTAGAGTCTCTGATGAGCTTTCTTGATCAGGCTGGTGGTGTTGTTGCTCCAGCTGAGGTTGTCATTCATGTGCACACCCAAGTACTTGTAGCTGGAGACCACTTCCACCGCAGATCCTCTTATGTTCAGGGGGGTGTAGATGTTTTTGTTCCTTCTGAAGTCCACAATCATCTCTTTTGTCTTCTTCACATTGATGTGAAGGTTATTCTCTTTGCACCAGCTCTCCAGGTGTTCCACATCTTGCCTGTAGTTGGACTCATCATTGTTTGTGATGCATCCCACCACCGCTGTATCATCTGCAAACTTTACAATGTGACAGCCTGGATGGGTAGCTGCACAATCATACGTGAGCAGAGTGAACAGAAGGGGGCTCAACACACATCCCTGAGGAGAGCCAGTGCTGAGGGTTATGGTGGAGGAGGAGAAGTTGTGGATACTCACTAACTGTGGTCTGTTTAAGAAGTCTAGGACCCAGTTGCAAATGGAGGGGCTTAGTCCTAGTGTGGATAGTTTGTCCATCAGGGTTTGGGGGATCATGGTGTTGAAGGCGGATGTGAAGTCCACAAAGAGCATACGAACGTAAGAGTTTTTCTGCTCCAGGTGGTTGAGTGCAGTGTGGACCACAGAGGAGATTGCATCCTCTGTTGATCGGTTCTCACGGTATGCATACTGATGAGGGTCCTCGTTGATGTTGATGTTTGTTTTGATGTGAGTCATGACCAGTCTTTCAAAGCATTTAGCGACTATCGGGGTGAGGGCCACTGGCCGATAATCATTCAGACCATTCACTGTAGAGCTTTTTGGGACTGGGATGATGGTGGCAGTCTTCAGGCAGGTGGGAACTGTCTCCAGGGTAAGTGAGGTGTTAAATGTGTCTGCCAGCACCTCACAGAGCTGATCAGCACATTCCTTCAACACTTTTCCGGGGATGTTGTCTGGGCCAGTTGCTTTGTGCGGATTAATCCTCCTGAAGGTACTCCTTACTTCTGCTGAGGTCACGCTGAGATGCTCTTCATCCGGTGGTGAAGTGAGTCTGGTGCTGGGTGGTCTGTTCGGGTCTTCAAAGCGTGCATAGAACTTGTTGAGGGCATCAGGCAGAGATGGGTTTTGGGGCATTGTTCACTCCTTCAGGAGCAGGAGAAAGCAGGAGATAAAGCAGGAGATAACCAGATATTTTGTTTGTGCCCTCACTGCCATGGGCCCCTTAGAGATCGTGGGCCCCTGGGCACTTGCCCAGTTGCCCATATGGTTAATCCGGCCTTGGTGGTTGGGAGTCTCTGTGTTTAAATGTGTGCGGCTCAGACAATGATTAGTTTCATTAGCCCCGTGGGGGCAGTTGAGTCTGAAAAACCCACTTCTTTATGACTATGACCAGCACTTGCAGATAGTAGCCAAGTAAGCACATCGTTCCCTGACAGCGTTGGATATATTGCTGAGTCTCTTATGTGTTCCCATTCTGTAAGAAATAAATTCAGTAGTGGACGTTAAAACAGAAACAAGATTACTGTTCTGTATCAGTGAGACTTACTGGTAATCTAAATAGCTTCAGCTGGAGTCATTGCGTCTCTGTGAGTGGCAGTGCTTCCAAGCAGAACATAGGCCAAACCAAACATTATGGAATGTGATGTCTGCAGAACAAAAATGCTGCTGGGAGATGATGAGCGAACCTTTTACTCCCCGTCGGTGCTTTAAGATCCTGAACACAGCAGTGAAACTGATACACATTCAGATGAACTGTCGTGTCAGTTTTACTAACAAATCTTTGTCAGAAATACTTTATTTTTCCCCTTTACTGTGGGAGTAAAGAAACTCCTTTGATGGTTTTCAGCAAGGTGCCTGGCTGATCTCTCAGCTGTTTCAGACTCTGTTAGTTAAATTTATACGAGTTGTGTGACTGTGTGTGATGTCAGACTAACGCAGACCTTTTGTGTCCTTTTGTTGCTGTAAAATATTAGTGACTCTGATCAATATCCTGTAAATAAATAACAAGTGGCTCTTGTTTATATTGTTAAAACCCTAATTATTCTAGCTTATCAAGTACCATACTTTCTGCCGTATAAGTTGCATCAGTCCAAATATTTCCAATAATTAATAAGTTGCTTTGCCGCACAAGTCGCATCTATTATGCGTCACCGCTGACCACCCAGAAAACATGGGCCGGTGTTGTGCCAAAGATCCCGCATCTGCCGAATGGCGGCTGCGGGTGCGTGCTCAGGAAGTCGTTGATCAGAATTTAACAAGATTAACACTAAAAACAATTATTTGTTTGCTCAACATTATAGCAAAGTTGTGTCTCAGTTTATCGTTTCCTTAATAAATGCTCTTTGACGGTCAAATTAGATGTATTTCAAAAATTTTTGCTGCCTCGGTGCTCCAGGAGCACGCAGAAGGAGGAAATCAGGCAGGAGGAACACTGAGCATTTCTTCAAAATTTAACAAGATAAGCACCTAAAACAATTATTTGTTTACTTGACATTATAGTGAAGGTGTGTCTCAGTTGAACTTGTACTTAATAAATGCACTTTATTGATCAAATCAGTTGCATTTCGTCGAGGCGGTGCAGCGAAATGAAGCTGATTGGACGGTTGCTCCAGGCATAATCCCGGAACTGGGAGAAGGTGGCAGGCTATGGAGAGCCGATTGTGTCATTAATAGCCACTTTTACCTATTAAATGACGCTGGTGAAGATTCTCAGTCATCCAGGACATGGTAAATAAATAAAAAAAAGTTATTAACAAAACAATTGGACTGTATTTGTAACTTTTTAAAGCAAAATGTCTTCAGTTACGAATAAAGTCCAGTTGTTTTGTTAATAACCTTTTTTTAACCTATTACATGACACAACGGCATGCCATATTACTCAAGTACCATCTAGCGGCTGAAAATGCTAAATATTTTCAATGTCAGAATGAATGATAACAGTCATATCGCAGCCAAAAATTGGTTTATAAATATGGGAAAAAATATAAATAAGTCACTTTGGTGTATAAGTTGCAGGGTATGCAAATTATGCAAAAAAACTGTGACTAATATGCCAGAAAATATGGTAAATACTTGTGTACAACAGGCTGTGAAATACAAATTGTAGAGGAAAAAAAAAAATTATAAACTGTCCAGAATCTCCACTGAACTTTCATGTCAGTTTTACTAACAAATCTTTGCCAGAAATACTTCAATTATTTTCTCTTGTTGCACAAAGGGTTGGACTCGAGCTGGAGCTGATTAGATTGTGAATATTAGAGGTCGAGCTCACCTTGACCTGGTGTCCATCACACTCTTGTGCCTTTTAAGATAGCAAAACTACCGCAATGGAGTTTCACTCCATCTGGTACACATTTCCTTTTAGACTGAAGCATGGAAAAAGTCACACAACACAAAAATAGCCATAACTTAAATCATTTGCCAATTATAATGTGAAGAATTATAACAGGAAGAATTGATCACATGTTATATTTAAACTGTTCCGAGTCCAAGTTGAAAGTACAGATGGCCTTAATGGCTGATATATGTGTTTAATTGTGATGCACTAATTTTACTTATTGACTGTTTGTGTTTGCGTTCTTCCTCTTCAGGAACGTTTTGTCCGGTCTGCATCAGAGATGAGTGCCAAGTCGGTCATCAACAAGGAGCTCTTCACGCCTCATGATGAGAGGATGCTCGTTGCTGTACAGGTGAAGCGCAGGACCAAGAAGAAGATACCTTTTCTGGCGACAGGTGGTCAAGGAGATTACACGACTTTCATCTGCCTCTCAGGTAAGACAAAAAAGAATGTTTTTTTAGTTTCCATTAATTTAGTTTTATTAATCTGTTTGTGTATTCAGTCTAAGAAAACCAAAACAAATGTGATCAGTCTGCCATTCTTTCTCTCACGGAGCGTGCTGCCAACATGATGTCATGTCCTCTTCATGTCATGCGAGTCTCTTTTTGGTAATCACAAATCAAACAGGTGGTTCAGTGTTTCATCAATGTGTTCACACACAACATGGCGGTGTTAGTCAAAATGAGCTCAGTGAACATGTGACTGTTTATGCAGCAGTTTGACTTGAATGTTCTCATCTGTTTAATTTGCATGTTTGTTATGAAAGATTGGCTGATGTGTTGCTTATTAATTGAATCTAAAATATTTTAATTCGGGAAACACTGAGAGCCTGTTAATTTCAGTGCCAGCAGGATTCTGAATTTGCCACTTTAATGTAATTTAATTTAATTTGAAGATTGTCTTGTTGTAGAGCTGCTCCACACTTGGTTTCGGTGTGTGCACCCCCCCAACACACACACACGCACACACACACACACACACACACACACACACACACACACACGCACACACACACACACACACACACACACACTGGTATCTATAACCTTTCATGTTGTTTTTATGCTCATTTTAACACATCAAAATGTTTGACTTTAAAACTTGTTTACTGATATGACAAACAATGAAATATGCAGCAAGATAAAAAAAACATCCAGATGACCTGACTGAACTTTGTTTGTTTATGCAGCAATATTTTATTTATTTATTATTTTGTTCACACTGCAAAAAAGTGGCCCATATTTGACTTTTTGAGCCCTTAGGTAACTCTTATCTGATTTTTATTACAACAGTCTGAACATGACAAATTAGATTTTATTTTTTATTTAATTTACTAAGACCACTTTTATACGTGACCCTAAATCAGATACAAATGTGCTGTTTTTTTTTTAACGCAACCTCAGTCTGAACAGTCATGTTGCATTTCATTTTACTTTACATCATTGAAATATGTAAACATCAAAATTTTGCACCAGAATAGGCAAGAAACAGCAAGTTAAAATGTACACATTATATGCAACAAGTATGGCAGAAAATAATTTAGTTTGCTCCAAATTCACACTAACTTGATAATCGATCCACACACACTGACATGTGGAGGATCCATATTTACTTTAGTAAACGCAGCATGCACATCATCTCATCACACTTTGCTTGCTGGTCACATCAGGGTCAGTGACCGTTACCACATGAATCTGAGGTTATATTTAAATTCTGAAGTGCACAAGTACACAAAATATCAGATCTTAGCAGACTTACAGTTGAGAATTTAGACCTTGAGTGTGAACATAACCAATTGTTCATTGCAATTACAAGAAAATTAATTGCTTCCATTTCTGAAGAAGGAACAAACATTTCTAGCTCACAAAAATTACAACATATCCAAGTGACAAGTGAAACAAAAACACACATTTTTGCTGGCCAAGCTGGTTTATCTTCCTCTTGAAGGCAGTGGTTGGGTTGGCAACATTTCTTTTTTTATTACAGCCATGTGTAATAAAAGCTGTTTCACTGCGTTCTGATGGCAATTAATGAAACCCCAACTTTACATTATATAAAGTTGTATTCAGCAGCATAAAAAATGCAATTGAGTTAAGTTTATTTATAAAGCACCAAATCACAACAGAAGTCATCTCAGGGCACTGAACAGAAACATTCATAATTAAAAATAATAATTTAACATTATTTATCTGAGGAGCAGCTTAGAGTTTAACTCCATCCCAGAACTCTCATCTTGAGCATGAAGGCGACTGTGGAAAGGAAAAACTCCCCATGAGGAGGAAACCTTTAACAGAACCAGGCTCAGGACAAGAGGACCATCTGCTTCTACAGGATGGGTTTGGTAGGAACAGATACACAATGGCAGGTCAAGAATCACATGTTAAGATAGAAATAGTATCAAATGAAAACTATTCAATTTTAATCCAAAAAAGTTCAATCTGGTCCTCTGGACATTCAAAAAAAACAAAAGCCTGTGGCAGCGTAACAAGCCAACCCTAACTATAAAGCTGCCGTTCTTGCAGTACTAACCCATTTCCTGATGAGACGAACTAAAAACCCTGAACAGTTGATAAGCCATTTTAAAGATTCTGCTCTTTGGTTGTCATTTGAATCATCCGATGCGTAGAAGTGGATGTTGCACAGTGCTGTAAAACAAATCAAGTTAGTGCGCCACCAAACTGCTCAGATTTATTGATCTTTTAAAGCGATGAGTCTCTCAGCTTTTCCATTTAAGAATCTCCTGACTCAGCTAAGGTTTTGTAACGCATGTGATATAACAATTGTGTAGACAAAGACTGGTATGTAGTTCACTTTGTTTTGTGGCTCCATAAAACTATGTTCTAACTATAAAACAAGTATTTCTGTGTGTAATGTATATTAAAACAAGTCGCAGCGATACAATGCGACTGTGTATGACAGTGGGGGATGGGGTCTCTGACAGTCTCGTGGTTACAGTGGCAGATAGTCGAGGCCTGAGGGCCTTGCAGTGGCTGAATTATGTAATCTGTGGGGTGTCATTACTAAAGGAAGCCTACAGTGTGAGGAGCTGAACTGGAGAGACAACAGCAGGCGCTTCGCCTCGAGCTGAGCGGGATGCCAGGATGAAACACCAGGACGTCAGTTCTCCTCTAATTCCTGGGTCAAAGCTAAAGGACTCTCATAAGATGTGTCTGAATATGAGAAGTCTGGAATAATTTCAACTAATCTGAAGGTCTTGTAGTAGCAGTTTTTTAAAATAGCCTCTTTTTCATAACGAAACACTTCTTCATACATGTAATACAGATGTTATGCAACTGCCTCGGTGACTACAGCTCTCAGTTTAAGCTCTTTTTCAGTGTGGGTGACGGTGAATCTTTGAATTGTCTGCTTTGTTGAATGCGTGGTTGTTTGTCTTCAGTGAGAGCAGCATTCATCAGTTAAACAAACAGAAAAGCCTGGACAGCTGCCACTTGGAGAGCGGCACACGTCTTGTGTCAGAGTAACATGTGGCTTCTAGAAAAAAATCAAGGCTGGTTCAGCTGACTTAGTGAACTGGATGAAAGCTTGGGAACGAGTCTCGGTGGCAACTGAGACTGATTAGGTCTTTGAATTCCCTGCATTAGTGAACTGAGCTGCACTCAAGGTCTCTTTGGTGCTCAAGATTTAACAGAAGCATCTGAGTTTAATTAAACAAGACTGTTTTATTTTTGTGCTTGTTTTAATCTGTTTGGTGTGTTTTGACCAAACTGGTGCACTTTGTTAAAGTTTGCTCAGATAGTTACATTCAGCCAGAAGCCAACATTTCACTTTCTTATCAAGGATTATTTGTGCTGTGACTTGTATGTGAACAAAACTATGACTTCTTGAAATTCCAGCTATATTTGTTACAATGTAAAGCTTGATTAAAGATTTTTTTTTTCCCTTTCTTTTCTTGCTGATGATGCAAAACATTAACTATCATCAATAAGTCAGGGCGTATTATTTCCTTCCTCTGTCAATATTTAAATCCTAGCTCTTCACGACCACAAAGAAAAAGCAACCGCACGGTCAATTTATTGTTGTTTGTGGGCGGCTGTGGCTGAGCGGTTAGAGCAGTCGTCCTCCTATGCAGGAGTTGGGGGTTCAGTTCCACCAGCAGTCACATGCTGAAGTGTCCCTGGGCAAGACACTGAACCCCTCATAGCCTCTGATGTGTGTCCCATCAGTGTTTGAATGTGATAAAACTCTGATTAGTCTCTTTAGAATGATTTGTTCAATTAGCTTTGTAGAGAGAGATCTAGTATAGAGCTGTATGAATGGGTAAATGAGGCACAGATTGTTGTAAAGTGCTTTGAATGTCTTAATAAGATAGAAAGGTGCTATATAAGTACAGTCCATTTACCATGTACAGACACTTTTGAAAAATATCAAAGTTAATGCATCGTATTACATTACATTATTATTGTTTAGCATGTATCATAGATTCTTGTATACTGTTTCTTTTTTGTACTTTATATTTTTGCTATTTTTGGGTGTAACTAGTACATAATTTTGTTCCACCTCATGTACCACATGTGATGAGAATGACAATAAAGAACCTTGAAAGTTCATGCTCAATAATCCTGGTAGAAAAATCCAACAAAGTTAAGTCAGGTCCTCTGGACGAATTATTTTTGTTGAAACGTTTCATCTTTCATCCAAAAGACTTCATCAGTCTGAGGAGCCTCAACACTCTCAGTCTTATAAATAGCACCTTCTCATAGTGGGTCAACAGTATGATGGTGCTCAGATGGTTTCTGGAGTCTGTCCTCTCCCCCGCTGACTCATTTGAGGCAGCCATGGCCAAAGTGCGTCAAAATATCAAAGTTCAACTGGTTGACCCACAATGTGAAGGTGTTATTTATAAGACTGAGTTTGTTGTGGCTCCTCAGACTGATGAAGTCCTTTGGATGAAAGATGAAACGGTTCAACAAAAAGAAACCGTCCAGAGGACCTGACTTAACTTTGTTGGAATTTTGCAAATTGTTTGAGTTATAGGTAAAAAAAAAATCTCCATAATTGAACACTCCTCATACTTTGCTTTGTGCTGAGATTTCAAAGATGTGTTTGATCCTAAACACACATTCGTCTGCACAGAAACACATGTTAACACCTTAATAAACAACCTCAGGGGTCTTGATGACATACGGGTATGCTGGAGCAATGCCAGAATCATAGACCAGATCAGTCTGTGAGATTTCTCTTTGATCACTGGGCTTCATGTGGCTCCTTCATAGCTGGACCTTCTGGCTCAAACACTGGACTGCCTTCACAATGTTTATCAGGAGAGATGTGAGGCCAGTTTAGACACTGGGAGGGTTCACTGGAGGTAGCCTCTTAGTCTGTGTAGTTTTTCTTTTCATTTGTCTGATCTGGAAAGAAAACACATTTTTGCTTTTCTTTCCAACCCACCCAGTTTTCATAATCTTTCTTTCTAACCCATTTGTTATGTGTGTTCTGTACATATAACTATTACACATTAAGCTTTGGGGGTATTAAAGTAAACCAGAAACAACATTCTGATTTTGAAATCATACTGTCTAAACTTCTTGTACAACTTGACTAAACATTTTATTAAAGCCTTGGAGTCCATAGACTAACAAAGCACTTTAAGCCAAGGGACTCGTTCTGGCTGTCCCATAGTTATTTGTAAAAGGACAGGGGCAGCATGGGGGTGTGAAGCCAACCTGCCACTGATGTAAAATAGAAACAGTGCCGTATCAGTCATCTAAAAGAGAAACTGGTTTCATGAGTTGACAGCGTGAACTGCTGACAGAAGGCCTGTACAACTAGGTTGAATTGAAAATGTCTGACACATCTAAGGCAGTGTCCCACATGCATTTTACGTGAATTATTTCACACCAACCACATCTAGTTTTAACCCATGCTTCTTTTGATTCTGCAATGCTGGCTTTACTATTAAGTGTCCAAATCTGTGCAGGATGAGGGCACCTCGCTTGGTGATTTATGAAGTTAGCATTTGGCTGCTACATTAGAGAATGTTTTGTGAAAGAGCCTCATGTGGGCAAGTATATGCATACAAGGTTATTAATTCAGTTCAGTTTATTTATATAGCACCAAATCACAACAAAGTTGTCTCAGGGCATTTACAGGAACATTCACATACATAAAAAACAATTAGTAAAGTTCTCTATCTAAGGAAGCAGCAGACAAGTTGAATCTTCACCAAGCACAGTGGCAACAGTGGAAAGGAAAACTCCCTTTTAACAGGAAGAAACCTCCAGCAGAACCAGGCTCAGGACAAGCGGCCATCTGCTTTGACCGGCTGGTTGAGAGGACGGGAAGGAGAGACAGACGAACACAGAATGGTAGGTCCAGGTATAGGTCCAGGTCCAGATATAGGTCCAGGTCCAGGTCCAGGTATAGGTCCAGGTCCAGGTCCAGGTATAGGTCCAGGTGTACCTGAAATACAAAAAAACCACATGTTAAGGATAGAAAAAATAATTACAAATACAAAACAGGTTGAGCAGAGTAAGTAAAGACAGTAGCAGAGTGAAAATTGTGTTCAGTTTGTCCTCCAGCAGTCTAAGCCTATAGCAGCATAACTAAGGGACAACTCAGGAAACCCAAGCCAACACAAGCTAACTATAGGATTTATCAAAAAGGAAAGTCTTAATCCCAGTCTTAAAACTGGATAATGTGTCAGCCTCACAGACAGAAACTGGAAGTTGGTTCAACAAGAGAGGAGCCTGATAACTGAAAGATCTGCCTCTCATTCTGTTTTTAGAAACTTTAGGAACCACAAGTAAACCTGCAGTCTGAGAGCGAAGTGCTCTGTTAGGAAAATATAGAACAGTAAGATCTGTATTATAAGATGATGCTAGGTTGTTGAGAGCTTTGTAGGTTAGAAGTAAGATTTTGAATTCTATTCTGGACTTGACAGGGAGCCAATGGAGAGAAACTAAAACTGGAGAAATATGATCTCTCTTATCAACTTTCATTAAAACTCTGGCAGCAGCATTTTGGATCAACTGAAGACGTTTTAACGAAGTATTTGAACACTCAGATAATAAACCATTGCAATAGTCCAGTCTAGACGTGACAAATGCATGGACCAGTTTTTCTGCATCAGTTTTAGATAAGATGTTTCTAATCTTAGTGATATTACGCAGGAGGAAGAAGGAATAGTAACATTTTTAATGTGGGGGATAAAAGACATGTCCTGATCAAAATTAACACCAAAATTTTTAAATTTAGAATTGGAGGTCAAATTAATGCCATCCAGAGAAAGTGAAAGACTGAAAATTTTAAATTATTACTAAGAATCAGCAATTTGGGCTTAAACATTTATCACAATATGATCTGGTATTTATTAAGATAATGATAAACGCCCCCAAATGTTTTCAGCATTTGGCTTTAAATATATAGTTGCATTCTGTCTTGAGCCTCAAACTTAAATAATAGCTAAAATATATCTCATGGTGAGGTTTTTTTTTATTTACTATATCAATTACATTAAACTTAACAACAATACTTCACAACTCTTATTAAAAATTTGACAGTATGTTTATTTAACAACAGCTGTTGATAACTTGGTGGTCAGTGCCGCAGACTTGTAATCCTGAGGTTGTGGGTTCAAACCCAGGTCGCGTCAGGTAGGGCATGCGGCGTAAAACAAAATTGCCAAATCTTTCACGCGAGTTCGCTGAAGAAGAGAACAGCTGAAAGACTACTTACTATATTTATTTTATGACAATTTTTGTGAAAATAAAAAATATATTGACAAGAATGGATTTTTTTGGACATAAAAAAAAAACCAGAGTGCTGTTCCACTGCATTCATCGGAGAACCCTCACTCCTCCACATGTTCTGACATCTCATTAAAAGGAATTGAAACTGCAGAATTCATAAAATGTAGTTTTAAAATGTTCAAATAGCAGAATGACTAATTACAAGCATGCATATTTTTTATGGTCTGTCATAAACAAGATAAAGACCATCCCTAATACGTAAGGAGAGCATATTTATGCTGACATGTTTTGTGGGTTGCTTTATGAGATTGATTTTAAACATGAGCCGCTATCTGTGAAACATATCTTCGTTAAACTGAACTGAGGAACAGTGTAAAGCAAAACATGTTCCCATGAACTTATAAAACTTTAAATCATTGAGTTCAAACAAGGGTTCCATGCAACTTAGTCTCTGTTACATGTTCCACATTAGGGGCTTATTGGGGACCATAAGGGACTGGTTTAGTCCTCAAAACCATTAATCTTGTAACAACACTGACCATGTTGCTTCTGTTTTGAACTTGGGGTGTACTATCATGGAAATTGTTGCCCTTGGTAATGTTGCAAAGTTGTAGTGACTGAAATTGGCTCAGGAAGGAGGGAAATAGTTCATTCATAAATATACATGGCACTTTGAGATCAACTACATCTGTGTACCAGTATTTCTTTAAAGAGGTGTAGCTCTGGTTTGTATTTTTTTCTTGTTCAAGAGCAGACAGTGATAGCTTTTTAAGAGTTGATATGTAGTAGGTTGAAAAAAACCAACCCAAATGATCAGGACTGCTTCAACATACATCATCGTAATATATGAATGTCTGCAGAAATTTTCATTTACGCTTTATTTATCCAGGTAGTCTCATTGAGTCACGAGAACTCATTTTCAAGAGAGACCTGTTTAGGGAGCAGATGGTGGGGTTAAATAAATAAATAGAATCTCATTCATTCTACTCTCCCCTATGGGACTTCAGCTAGCTGTCATGGATTCAGCGTGCTCAGATACTTCTTTGTCTGGGAACTGTGTCCTCTGCTGTGGTAGTCATACAAGGCCTTTCATAATCACAAAGTTTGTTTTCTCAGTCATCCAGGTATATAACAACAAAAAAGGTTGAATCATGTCATCTGGACTTCGTTTTTTTGTTAAAAAGAAACGTTTCGCCCCTTATCCAAGAGGCTTCGTCAGTCTGAGGCCTAGCCATCTGGTATTACCCAGAAGCCACCCTGACTCTTGTGTTTCAAGCCTGCCTCAGATACCCCTGAAGTCTGGCCTTTCATAATGTTCTCTAAGCCGTAGTGTTGGAACATAGTTTCATTTTACTGAGTTTCAGTGTGGACAAAATGTGTGATGGAAGCACAGTGATATGCAGTCAGTTGGCCTTGGTCTTTATCTCTGTCATACACTCAAACAGTTCTCTCACACACATGCACACAGACACACACACAGCAGGTGGAGTTGACAGATGAAAGTCTCAGGTCCTCTGCTAGTAGGCCTGCGAGGTCAGTGGGGTTATGCATAGTTACACACACTCCTGTAGATTTAGGAAGCCTGCTAGATCAAGCCTACAGAAAGTTCCTGTGCTAGGATTGTATGTGTGTGATAGAAAATCAATGCTTTCTTCAGAGGGTCTTTGACTCTCTTCATAATACTGGTTTGTACACATTCTCCATAAGCTCATCGTCCTTGTTGAGACTGAACTCTTATTTGCCTTCTATCAAAGTAGCATTTCACACAACACTTGAATGTGGGAAGTTTTTGTTCTTCGATCCCCCTGTAGGTGACGGGTTATACTACCACTGTCATACAAACAAATCACTGTAGGTAGGTGTCGCTACCTGAGAAAATGAACACTGCAACACAACAGGAATGCTCTAGAAGAAGTTGTTAAGGAAGTCTAACGAAAGTTAAGTCAGGTCCTCTGGATGGATTAAAAAACATTGTCAAAACGTTTCATATTTTATCCAAAGGACTTCGTCAGTCTGATGAAGCAATACTGATACAGTAGCCCCTCGTTTATCACAGGGGATCTGTACCCTGAAGCCCCGCGGTAAGTGAAAAACTGTGAAGTAGGGATAGTAGACACCTACCTACCTACCTACCTACCTACCTACCTACCTACCTACCTACCTACCTACCTACCTACCTACCTACCTACCTACC
>NC_056518.1:9831987-9844211 GCF_014905685.2 Nematolebias whitei | reverse complement strand
ACACACTGTATATAAAGATAGATAAAGGCATTTTAATTCAGTTTATTAAACCCTTCCCACACTCTTGCAATATTCTAAACGTTTCTAAACTGTAAATGCTCTAAAAGAACACGACATGTCATGTTTTCAGCTCCCTACCAGCGCTCTTGGCCACGCCCAGGAGGAAGCTTCTCCTGCATGTCCTGCAGCTGTGGGCTGCACAAAGGTGCAGCAGGTGATGAATAATTTAAAATAATTTATGTTAAATAAAAATTCCATGCCGATCGTGCGGCTCATCCATCAGTCGGCCAATTATGTGTTATGTCCAATCTTATTTTGAAAAACCGGGATAGAGCGAGTCCTTGATAAACGAACTGCGAAGTATTGAGGTACTACTAGCAATACTGATACAACAATACTTTGTCAGACTAACAAAGTCTTTTGGATAAAAGACAAAATTAGTAACTAGACACAGGAATGTAACATAGAACATGTGACTACAGCTTTGATATATATGCCAACATTCTTAACGTTTTCTTACATTTAAATATAATTTCCTATGAATGTACCTATTTTACTGATGTCTGTGAAGATGAAGTCTTGCAGACTCTTCATGCAGCTTTTCCTGCTTTACTTTGAGCCTCTTGCACAGTGTGCCAGTCAACAGAAAATGTGTGTACAACCAGTCAAAAAGCCAGTGTCTTTTGTGTAGTTTAGAATGAAAAGCATAAACTCTGCATTATCCTTGCTCATGGAAATATATAATGTGTTGTACTGCTGAAGATGATAGTCAGTCATCAGCAGATAGCCACAAATATTATGGACAAGCTTTATTACTGTGAAAGAGCACTAAACAAAGTTCCACAGGAAGTAAAAACAGTCCAGTGCTGCATTTGCATAGAAACATTGCTCCGCATATTATTATTTTTTTTACAGTTATTAACAATTACAATGTTTCTGGAAGTGGTTTTATCTTTATGAATCACACAAGCTTCAGATTCTTCTGCCACACCTGTTGAAGGTCAGGTGTAATTTTCATCAACATAACTTTTACGTTTTCAAGCAACATCAAAAGGGGCTGCTGTCGCTCAGCGGCTCGTGTCGTTGTCTTGTGATCCCGAGGCTGCGAGGAAAAGCCCAGGTTGTGTCAGGAAGTGCACCTGGCATAAAACAACTGTTCTTATGTGAGTTTGCTCGCTGTGGCCCCTGAAGAAGGGAGCAGCTGACGGAAGATCAACCGCTTGTAGATATAGGTTTAATGTTACATTTCTGTCTGCTTTTAACTAAATTATGAAGCTCTTTGACAAACAGTGTTGAAGCAATTAACAGAAATATTTTCTCTATGGAGAAAATAATTTTATAAGAAGTCGTTCTTCCCGCCTCCACTCACGTCTTCTTCTTCTTCTTTTGGCTTTTCCCTCTTCAGGGGTCGCCACAGCGAGTCATCCTCCTCCATCTCTGTCCTCTGCATCCTCTGTCCTCCAGCAAACAAACAAACAAGTAATGTGCAAAACACACTTGTACAAAAAGAAGCACATGGCCTCATAGAAATCAGTCAGCAGTCATAATTAGCTGATTTGTTGGTCTTACCAAAGTGGAAGCTTTTTTCAGTGATTATGTATTAACCAACTTTACTCCGTTCAGTCGACTCTCCAGTGAATAATGGAACGGCTTTTGAAAACACAGACAGGAAAAATGATTTCAAAACACTAAAGATGATTCTGTGAGAACGATTTCATTGTACTTTTACTGACATTCTGCCATCACATTGTGATTCCAGATGTTTCACTACATCAGTTGCTTTTCACGTTGGTTCTGCTGTACTGATGTAACAAGTATATTGTTGTTTGTCTCCTGTGATGCTCTAAACAGAGGCGGTTCTGTGCCACATTAGCGTGCGCTCGCACAAATCAAACTGGCATTGAGACATTAGCTGAGTGACAACAGTAGTTTCCTGCGTGTGCCACTTCCTGTTTTAGACACTCATACCAGTTTGTGTCTAAAAACTGTTGCTGGCCAAGATCAGCTGTGGTTCGACTTCAAACCCTCCTTTGACTTTTTTTTAATTTTTTTAACTATGTTGCTGATCTCCAGTGAAGAAACATCAGACTTTAAAGTGCTGCATGAACCGTCTTAAACTGTAACAAAACTCTCATGGAGATTAGAGCTGCTCAAATAACGAAAAATATTCATAATTATTTTAATGTACTTGGAGATCATACTTTTTTATAACTTCTTAAATTAATTTTAGTGGAATGTGTTTTATACTTTCTGATAAATCATCAGAATTCATCATAAAACTGATTTGTTAATTTGCAGAGCTAAATGTGAACATGTTTCTGCTGACTCGACAAACATTTCTCAAACTTTGTACTTTTCTACTGATCATAAATTAAAAAAAACAAAAAAAAAACTTTACTGCCTGTTTTGCATCTCTCAGTTTCGTAGAAAGATTTGAAGGATAAAGCAAAGCTGATTTTGGTTCTAAGAGTTGTTTTATTTCTTCTTAGCAAACAGTTTTCATAATTCTTCATGCTCATTCATTACTGATGCTCTGTCAGCTCCAGATGTTCTGCTCTCCCCCGCCAGCTTGTGGTTAAAACAACAGTAGAGACCGTATATGAGTTTTTAAACACTTTCTTTTTCTGTGACACATCGCGCATCACCTGCCATCTTCTGCAGGTGCATCTTTTACAATATGCTGCTCATGAAGTTTCTCACCTCCTGCTTCTTTCCGTGTTCTGTCAGTGCATGATAAATTAAAGCTACCTCATCCTTCCATAAAACAGCTTATGTCTTGTATAGTTTAAGGTAATGCACGTAAAAGTGCAGAGTAATTTATTTATTTAGGGTTGTGAATGAGCACTTTAAAATACTTATTTTATAAACTTATAATGTTACAACATCTAAAGAGAGTACATTATGTGTGGGCTTTGGTGTGTTTCTCGTGATCTTATTGGCATCACTTTGTTGAAATATACCTGAGTTTATAAAACTCATATAGACTCAGTCTTATAATACTGAGGCTGCAGGTTTGAGCTTTGGTGGTGTCTGGAAGAACATCTGGTGTAAACTAAGTACTAAATCTTTCATATGAATTTGCCCACTATGACGACCCCTGACGAAGGGAGCAGTTAAAAGAAGATGACAAGTCCTCAAGTCATTGATGAAAACTACCATAAATTTCACTGTATAAATCTTTTTTTTTTTTGCATAAATTAAATGCCTGCAACTTGTAAAACAAAGCGACTTATGTTTTTCCCCATATTTATAACACAATTTTTGGCTGAGATCTGACGATTTCATTCATTCTGACATGGAAAATATTGAACATTACCATTTTCAGCCACTAGAGGGCCCTCAACTGATTTGGCAAGCCAAGTGTCTCATTAATAGGTAAAAGTGGATATTAATGAGACACTTGGCTTGCCATACAAAGCCACCTTCGTCTCGCTCTGGAACTCCTGGAGCAAACGTCAGATCAGCTGCATTTCGCTGCGCTGCCCAGGAGAAATGCAGCTGATTTGACCATTAAAGTGCATTTATTAAGGAAAAGTTGGACGGAGACACCTTTGCTATAATGTCGAGTAAACAAATAATTGTTTTTAAGTGTTAATCTTGTTAAATTCTTGTTAAAGTCCTCCTGTGCACGCTCCCGTGGCTGCTGTTTGGCAGCCAATCGATTTTTGGCACAACACCGGTCCACATTTCCGGGTGGTCAGCGGTGACGTATAATAGATGCGACGTATACGGCAAAGCAACATATTTATGTTTTTTTCTACTTTATTAAATATATTTGGACTGATTCGACTTATACGGCGGTTCCATGTGTACGGCGGCAAGTATGGTGCTGTACATAGATAGATAGATACTTTATTAATCCCGAGGGAAATTCAAATATTTAACTTTATTGTTATCAGGCTTGCCATTAATTCTAATAGTCTGTTTTACCTTCCACACCACGAGAACAGTTTTCTGTTTCTGCTTTTGATTGGAAAAGAACAAAGATTTAAAAGATGTAGGAAAACGGTCCTCTCTCCGAGGGACTCCAATAAATTAGAGCAGCACAGATACCATGGGATGTAATGAATTCAGAGATGCATCAAATTCATGTGCTTGCAGAGCCTGATGTTTCTTGCGTCATTTTAAAGCTGCTGGTATTGATTTTGAAGTGAGGCACATGGTTTTGCTGAGCTTGTGCATCTGGAGTCGACTCTAAGTCTCTTTAAGAGGAGAGTGGATTTATCTACGGGCCCAAAATGAAGGAGAGTTCTGCATTCAAAGCACAACTGAGTGGAGTTGCTTTCTGCAAAACCATGCAGAAAGCTGAATTCAATATTGTACCGTATCTTATCTTATTCACCTATTTTGTGTGCGTGTTGTTTTAAACGTTATTTTCTGCACATAAAAACTGACTGAAGGTACTTGTTTAGTAGTGCAGTAAAGATGAACTGTAGCACAGTTTTATTAAATTTGATCCAACTTGAGCTTTTAATGTTAGCCATTTGGTCATTGTGTTGAAAACAACCTCTTAAATCTCTGATTTGACCTTTTTCTAAGCCTTTCAGTCTGACAGGCTGCAGATAGCAGTCAGAGACAGAACATAAATAAGAACAAACATTATCATAGAGCAGTGATGAGTTGGGGAGAAGCACAATATCTGCTAATTAAAACCACCACATCACTGTTTTATTGGAAGGCATTTAAGGATTGCAAGTGCGTTATTTATAACACTAATATTTTTATTATTGTTATTATTAATAATCTGTATACATCTTTACAATGAAAATGGAAAACCCCAAAATGTAGATGATGGAATCACCTCTGAAAGAACTAATCTTATAATCTTTTTTTTTTTCTAAATCAGTTATACTTCACTGTAGCCCCACCGGAGGTTTGTCTTTCTTCCCCAGACACGTTTGTTTAGTTAAATACTGGAAATGTCTCATTCTGAACTCCAGTATCGGCTCAACATCGTGTCCTTTTTACCAACAGATGACGTTGTGGTGAAAAGAACAGTTTGGTTTCTGTTGAAATTATAAGCTGTGGTAACATGTAAAAGATTAACTTTAATTTCAAAAAGGCAAAAGTTTTAACAAAGTTTAACAAAAATCTCAAATTATTCACAGATAAAATTTTACTCTGATTATCTGTTTTTATTGTTTGCAAGTGTGCTTTTTAACAAATATGCCTCCAAAACAAGCTTTACCTTGTTTTTTTTTTTATAATAGTGACATTCTGCGATTGTCTTTATGAGCTGTGAGTAAGAAAGGAGCTTGATTTTAAATTTAAAGCTGTAAATTTAAAGATTTTTAATATAAAGCTGTGGCTGAGCGGTTAGAGCAGTTGTCCTCCAATGGAGGAGTTGGAGGTTTGATTCCAGCAGCACTCACATGCTGAAGTGTCCCTGGGCAAGACACTGAACCCCTCATAGCCTCTGATGTGTGTCCCATCGGTATGAATGTGATAAAGCTCTGATTAATCTCTGATTTGTTCAGATTATCTAGTAGAGTGCTCTTTGAATGTGTGTGTGGAGGTAAATGAGAGCACTTGTGTTGTAGAGACCTTTGAGTTTCTTGATTAGATAGAAAGGCACTTAAAATTTACTGAAACAATACTTTTTACCTATAGTTAGGAAAAAAAATTGTAAAAAGTGTTTATTTTTTTCTCTAAGAGATCTGTTTATAATTGTTTTTGTAACTTTGATTAAATATAGTATTGATGTCATGCTAGGTATTTTTTCATTTATTTGTTCAATTATTCAAATTGTTTTTTTTAACTTGTCGTCACTGCAGCCTCTCCCAAAAACTGTTTTATTTTAATTGTTTTTTGCTTCCTGAGATGTTTCGATAAAATGATACGAGTTTAGATTGAGTGTACTTTGCATTAATGTTTTCAACCTTGCAGCCCATAACTCATCCATAATTCTTGGCCTTTGTGATGATTTTTTTTCCTCGTCTCTTTCATCAACTTTGGCTCTCTTCATTTTTATAGCATTGACCTTATATGGATTTGGAAGTAACATCATCTTTTTCTTCTTTCACCCTGTTTTTATTTATTTATTTTTTATCTTTATCTCTCCTAATGACAAGCTGGAGTCTGACTTATAGCTTTGAAAGATAAAATACAAATCTCCTTTTCTTCCCAGTTGGAGCATGAAGTTGTTTTCATCACTAATCTTTATTGATATATCAGTATTAAAGTTAGGAATATCATGATAAAAACATTTTGCACCCAGTGGCCATCAGACTACTTTAAGTTTGATAAGTAGGTACAGTCTAAATGCAATACTTCTTTCCCCTCAACACAGTTACAAACTATATTTTAAGTTACAAATTTATTGAAAGTAAAATGTCATCTATGTCAATAAAACTTGTTTATTCTGTTTCTTGTTTTATTTATCAGCACAATAATAATTGCAGTGTAAATTATTTTGCATTTCCAAATACAGTAGTTCCTTGCTACACAATTTGACTTTCACGGACTCGCTCTATCGCAGTTTGTTGACGTACTGTACATAATATATATATATATATATATATTTTTTTTTTTTTTAAAGTGCTGCCATTTTGTAGTTTTCTTTCATTAAGCCTTCACTGTTTTGCCAGTGTAAAGAACTACGTTGCCCAGAAGCAAGGACGTCAGAAGCATCCGTAATGTGTGTGTGTGTGTGTGTGTGGGGGGGCATAATGTTGTATGTAGGTGTGTGTGTGTGTGTGCGCGCACGCGTGTGTGTGCATGCATGCGTGTGTGCTACACTAGTGTACAGAAATGCAACATTTCACCTAGATTTCCTTTAATTCCACACATTTAAATCATGTTTCTCACCAAGTTTGTGTAAATTCAGCTGTGGGTTTTAAAGAGATTTGCACTTTAATACACTTTAATACAGC
Source organism: Nematolebias whitei (assembly GCF_014905685.2). NCBI lineage: Eukaryota > Metazoa > Chordata > Actinopteri > Cyprinodontiformes > Rivulidae > Nematolebias > Nematolebias whitei. The sequence goes on along the minus strand of NC_056518.1, from coordinate 9,837,339 downwards.
GCGTCAGGTCGGCACTATTTGTATTTATAAAGACATAAAAAACATCACCACGACACTTTTTTACTTGTGTTCAACACTACTCATCTAAATGATGTTTCTCACGAAGCTTGAGGACAATAAGGTGTGGGGTTTTAAAGACATTTCAACTTTAATGCACCTGAACACACCACGTCTCTTACACCTGCAGCGTCTTACAGCGTCACAGTTACTACTAAGCTAACATGCTACGTAGCGCTCCACTTCTCTCCTCCTAACCATGTATATATGTTTATGATCAACACCCCCTGGTCAACAACTGCCCGCACTAAGCTGCTAAACTGGCGAGCGAGCAACACAGAGGTGTCTCCATCTCCTCCACCTGTGTGCGTTTTCTGCCAAGGCAAGAGACTCAGAGAGTTGGAGGTAACCAGGAAAACCTGGAGTGGAGTTTTAGTGTCTTGACTATTCTATTGATCAAGTGGAATGGATTCGTTCACAAAGAAAGAGAAACTGCGCCGCCTGAACTAATGTTTCATAGTAAAAATGGGGGGGGTGTCCAAATGAACATTTTTTAATGGTAAATGGTAAATGGACTGTACTTATATAGTGCCTTTCTATCTTATTTCAAGATACTCAAAGCTCTTTACAACAATCTGTGTCCTCATTTACCCATTCATACAGCACTCTACTAGATCTCTACAAAGCTAATTGAACAAATCATTCTAAAGAGACTAATCAGAGCTTTATCACATTCATACACCGATGGGACACACATCAGAGGCCATGAGGGGTTCAGTGTCTTGCCCAGGGACACTTCGACATGTGACTGCTGGTGGATTCGAACCCCCAAGTCTCGCATTGGAGGACGACTGCTCTAACCACTCAGCCACAGCCACCCCTAAATGTGCCCCTAATGTGTGTGTGTGTGTGTGTGTGGGGTGGGGGGGACATGTCTCCTTCACATATAATGGTTGCGATACCTATGCCCAGAATCCATCAGTTCACCTCCCAGAAGTCAACACTGCTCCCAACCACTGCTTTCTGCAAATGGAGGGAAAGTTAGCAACAAAGTCAGAAGTTCTGTCAGGATCAGCTCACAGGACTGACAGGAAAGTCACAAATAATCCTGAAGCTGAACTCATCCTTCAAGTTGTATCTTCACTGCTGAGTAGCAGATGTTCTGGGCTCAGTGTGACCCGGATTCTGGGAGCTGCAGGGGACAGATGGCTGTGGGGTTTAGTCAGGTTCTGGTCACACTGTGCTGGTCCGGACTGGGCCAGAGGTGGTGGATTAAATCCTGGGCAGCCATGCTCCTGGAGCAGCATCACGCGCACATCAAGCTGGATGGAGTGGTGGGCTTCATCATGCTGCACCTAGACTATTTTTCATCTATCGGGTCAGACAGAACCGAGCCACTATTGTTTTGCAGAGAACTTGTAAGTAAAAGTTAGTAGCTACATATAAGTACTGTATGTTTTTAAAATTTGTAGTATTGCAGTATGACAGTAGTATTAGTAGTTTAAGAGTTTAGAGGACTGATTGTGGGTCTCATTGCTCCAGGATAGGTCTGCAGAAACTAAACAAGTTGGAATAGAACAGAGTTGGACCGGAACCAAAGCTGTTGCTGTTCTGCAGAGCTACTAAGTAAAATTTTATAATGTACAGGTCCTTCTCAAAAAATTAGCATATTGTGATAAAGGTCATTATTTTCCATAATGTAATGATAAAAATGAAACTTTCGTATATTTCAGATTCATTGCACCCCAACTGAAATATTTCAGGTCTTTAATTGTTTTAATACTGATGATTATGGCATACAGCTCATGAAAACCCAAAATGTCTGTCCCAAAAAATTAGCATATTTCATCCCACCAATGAAAGACAAGTGTTTTTAATACAAAAAACGCCAACCTTCAAATAATCATGTTCAGTTATGCACTCAATACTTGGTCGGGAATCCTTTTGCATGAATGACTGCTTCAATGCGGCGTGGCATGGAGGCAATCAGCCTGTGGCACTGCTGAGGTGTTATGGAGGCCCAGGATGCTTCGATAGCGGCCTTAAGCTCATCCAGAGTGTTGGGTCTTGCGTCTCTCAACTTTCTCTTCACAATATCCCACAGGTTCTCTATGGGGTTCAGGTCAGGAGAGTTGGCAGGCCAATTGAGCACAGTAATACCATGGTCAGTAAACCATTTACCAGTGGTTTTGGCACTGTGAGCAGGTGCCAGGTCGTGCTGAAAAATGAAATCTTCATCTCCATAAAGCTTTTCAGCAGATGGAAGCATGAAGTGCTCCAAAATCTCCTGATAGCTGCATTGACCCTGCCCTTGATAAAACACAGTGGACCAACACCAGCAGCTGACATGGCACCCCAGACCATCACTGACTGTGGGTGCTTCACACTGGACTTCTGGCATTTTGGCATTTCCTTCTCCCCAGTCTTCCTCCAGACTCTGGCCCCTTGATTTCCAAATGACATGCAAAATTTGCTTTCATCTGAAAAAAGTACATTGGACCACTGAGCAACAGTCCAGTGCTGCTTCTCTGTAGCCCAGGTCAGGCACTTCTGCTGCTGTTTCTGGTTCAAGAGTGGCTTGACCTGGGGAATGCGGCACCTGTAGCCCATTTCCTGCACACACCTGTGCACGGTGGCTCTGGATGTTTCTACTCCAGACTCAGTCCACTGCTTCCGCAGGTCCCCCAAGGTCTGGAATCGGCCCTTCTCCACAATCCTCCTCAGGGTCCGGTCACCTCTTCTCGTTGTGCAGCGTTTTCTGCCACACTTTTCCCTTCCCACAGACTTCCCACTGAGGTGCCTTGATACAGCACTCTGGGAACAGCCTATTCGTTCAGCAATTTCTTTCTGTGTCTTACCCTCTTGCTTGAGGGTGTCAATGATGGCCTTCTGGACAGCAGTCAGGTCGGCAGTCTTACCCATGATTGTTGTTTTGAGTAATGAACAAGGCTGGGAGTTTTTAAAAGCCTCAGGAATCTTTTGCAGGTGTTTAGAGTTACGTCGTTGATTCAGATGGTTAGGTTCATAGCTTGTTTAGAGAACCTTTTCATGATATGCCAATTTTTTGGGACAGGCATTTTGGGTTTTCATGAGCTGTATGCCATAATCATCAGTATTAAAACAATTAAAGACCTGAAATATTTCAGTTGGTGTGCAATGAATCTGAAATATATGAAAGTTTCATTTTTATCATTACATTATGGAAAATAATGACCTTTTTCATAATATGCTAATGTTTTCAGAAGGACCTGTATGTTGTTAAAATTACATACAGTTAAGAGTTTAGGACATTGCAAGAGTGTGGGAAGGATTTCTAAAGCATTAGTCTAAATTTTACTGTACTTAAGCTTGGACTACTGTATCCCTACTTCATGGTTTTTCACTCATCACGGGAGCAGAGGGTATGGATTAACAAGGGACTACTGTAGTCAATTTTTTAACAAAATAAAATAATTATATGTATTTTCTAACATTTATTTAATCAGGCAAATCCTGTTGAAATCACAAATTTATTCTTCAAGGGAGGTCTGGGTTTGAAGTCAGCCTACAAATGAATGTTTATAAGCAAACTTCGTTATAATCATTTATAGATAAGTATGTTCATACAGAAAACACACACATACAGACCCTTTCCAAAAAATTAGAATATCATGGAAAAGTTGTTTAACTTCCAGAATTCCATTCAAAAAGTTGATCTGTAATAGATGATAGATTCAGGACCCATATATATATATATATGTAGATGAACAGATGCTCAGATATATTCATCAATTAACACGGATTCCTCATTTTTCTGGACTGAATAAAACGTGCATTGAATTTAATGAAATGCAAACGTGAGACGTCATTTATCTTTGACCCATCAAAATGAATGCGGTCATTTATTTACAGAATCAAAGTTTAACATCAAACATTTACATTAATTTGGCAAATTATGAAAATAACAACAAAAGCAATCAATCAGGAAAAATCATACGGCCATGATTTTTCCGTTGCTTCACCACAGACATTTATGAAAACTGTACAATTATGATCTTTTTATCCACACGGCGGTGGATGAGCACTTTACACAGACATTTCTAAAATATCTGGAAGAATTTCTACTTTAGAGAAGAATTTAAAGATGGGAAGGAAGTTTAAAGGGGAGAAAGATGGTGTTTGAGGGAGAGTGTTAACAGAACGGCACTCTCCGGGCTTTCTTCAGCTTCTTCCTTACAGTACACTTAGGTGGTGAAATCGACTCTTTTACCTGGAGATGTCTCAGGCGAGATTCCGTTTAACGCACCCTTTCAGCGTCTCCGTAGGATGCTGTTACTCGTCCGGAGTAGCGGCGAGATTCTGTCCGACACAAGCTCACCTCAGTGGAAAATGTTATAATCCCATGAAACTCGGAAGACCTCTGTGGTCATGTCAGGGTCTTCCCGGCTCCCACAGCTACTGCACAGCGCTAGGACATATCAGAACTGTCCGCGCCGCCGAACTTCTCCAACCAACAGAACCGAACTCAACTCTGCTCAACTCTCACAGCACTCACAGAACTGGGTAGACCAGGAAGTACCGACATTTTTAAAGAGCTCTTTTCCCGGTTCATTCGGGAGTCTTCCCATTGGTCAGAACTGACCAGACGGGGTGTGTTTTGTGACGTAAGAGGTTAGAAGACAGCAAGAATTGTTATGGAACAGATCAGAAATGTTCTCACAGACAGAGAGAGTTTTGTTTTGGCGAGTTTTAGAAACAGGTGCCAAAACCCCCTTGTTGACGTCTGAGAGGATATAAACAAGACAGTTGTTCCAACGCATGTCTGCTTCGACTCCTGACCCTGGAACGCACACTTGCTCATTCAAAGACAGAAATCAGAAAATGCATAATTACTCTGTAACAGCTTTAACATGAGTTCTAACTTTGCATGAGAATTAAAAATCATTACACAGTTAATAAAATTGATTAGTTCACTGCAACATCTAAAATGGTTTGAACTAAGGCACTTTGATTATCAACATTTGTAAAATAGTAATGATAATAGAACAGAGAGTGTTCTTCCACTTGAATTTTCAAGAAAGAAAGTCTCAGGATGGGTGAACCTGTATTTCTGGATTCAAATCAATGAAATGACAGTTCCTGTCCCACAAGGTTCTTAAGGTCAAGAGTTTTGACCTTAGGCTTAGTCTTGACATCAGGTTAAGTTCACTACAGTTGTATATATATATATATATATATATATATACACACACACAAACACACACTTGTATGTATATTTAAAAATATAATGTATATAAAATATATAATACACATTTAATATACACACACGCATATATATATATATATATATATATATATATATATATATATATATAT
>NC_056518.1:9828395-9831887 GCF_014905685.2 Nematolebias whitei | reverse complement strand
ATATATATATATGTGTGTGTGTGTGTGTGTGTGTGTGTCTATATATACACAAAGACACAGGAGGGCACTTCTTAATTGTCAGCGGCTGGATTTTAATTTCTAGAGACAAAACTTGTCTCTCCAACTCTTGAACTCTCCATGCAGCATCATCCAGTTGACCTAAGGGAAAAGAAAGTATAAACCTTAATAGACATCACTTATCCACTCATCAATTCCCTGTTCAATTATCAATTATCGTTTGTATTACAGCATTTCTTCTATTACTTACTCATTACTGCCTTGACAGTTCTGAGATGAAGATATATATATATATATATATAAGTTATTTCAAAGGGGGAAACTCAAATACAGTGTTTTTTGTTTATTATTGGAACAACATGGCACTCTGTAATAACAACATCTTGATGACTGTGCCATTCTTGTTAGGTGATCTGCTGCTGAGAATGATGGAAACAAGAAGAAAACAAAAAGAGAAATTATTAATCATCAGAACATGGAAATGGTTTGACATATAGTTTTTAATTCAATATTTAAAATGCTATTCTAAACAACAGTGTTGGAAGATGTCAGATATTTTTCTTTAATAGATAAAGTAAACATTTTAATGTTACAGCACTGACAGGCAGCAGCAGTGTAGAGTTTAGCTACCTGTTAGCTGCTAGCTAGCTTACTTTACAATTGGAGGCTGTTTCCTTACATAGTTACAGAATGGTAAATTGATAATGATGGATAACGTTACCACAGCTAACTAACACGTAAATACTGTTTTTGTTAATGTTAATATACAAAGTAACCTTTAAACGTTAGAGCACTGACAGCCCGTGTTGTATATTTTAGCTACTGTGGTTAAAGTTGCTGCAATGATGGATAACATTACCACAGCTAACAAACACATAAATACAGTTTTCATTAACCTTACCTTGCACTATATCTTGTAATTTAATCTCTATAAATAAAGATTGAATGAATGAAATTCCATGAAGTTTCCAGACAGGTCTCCCGAGGGAGAATAGACCCATAAGTAAAGATCCACTGAGTCGAGTCAGAACGGAAGTTGTCTGACATCATGTAAAAAGGGCCTATTAACCATAGCTGTAAATGGTAAATGGTAAATGGACTGTACTTATATAGCGCCTTTCTATCTTATTTCAAGATACTCAAAGTGCTTTACACTACAATCTGTGTCCTCATTTACCCATTCATACAGCACTCTACTAGATCTCTACAAAGATAATTGAACAAATCATTCTAAAGAGACTAATCAGAGCTTTAGATCACATTCATCCACTGGTGGGACACACATCAGAGGCTATGAGGGGTTCAGTGTCTTGCCCAGGGACACTTCGACATGTGACTGCTGGTGGATTCAAACCCCCAACTCTCGCATTAGAGGACGACTGCTCTAACTGGCTGTGGCTGAGTGTGGCATCAGCTGTCTCTAGTCTGCTGATGAGAACCCACCGTGCTTAAGGCTGCTTGGACCAACTAGACTCTGCTGGAACATTGTCCGATATCTGGTACTGTGTCCGGCCCTAGCAGAGATCTTTGTGACGATCTTTGTCAAGTTTTGTGAAATGTGTCGTGTAAATATACAATCTACTCATGATATCATTTCAAATAAAAATGTGTTTTCTAGGATGTCATGTTCTCTAGTTTAATGGTAAAAAATAAAGCTGTAGCGTACTTTTATTAAAGACTGTTGTACCTCTGCAATATGTGCACTTCTCCTGATATACATATATTTTTGATTATTTCATTTGTGTTTGCACTTAAAGTGCATTGAACCGTATTGCAGTTGATAACGGACTCAAAGGGGCAGCAGAAGCAGACAGTTTTATAATCGTATAAATTTATGACTGCCCTTTAGCTGTGTATATTGTGGAAATGTATTTTGCTGTACCACTAAAAAGACAATGTACAGTAGTTCAGCCATCTTGGTATTTTGGGAGTTTTATGCACACTGGTTAGACTGGCCGACTCAACTGACCTCAATCTCCCTGAAAGCTGAAATATGTCACAGGTACATATTACATATGGCCGCCTGTCTCTTAAATAACAGAGGATTTCCATTTACTTCATCATTCTTTATTGCACTATACCTTGAAAAATACACACCAGATTGTAATGCATTGTTTTTCAACAATTTCCTGCAGGATCATTAAAGTTATAGCTTATCTTACATTGTGTTAACTGTAGTTTCTTTATGTCACATTCTATGTGCAAATGCGATCCAAGTGAGTCTAGGTCAAATAACTGTAGAACAGAACAATAAACGTTGCCACTTGTTAAAAAAGGAAAATATATTGTTTATTACTGTACTAAATTATATACACCATAGTCATGGTAACAACTATAAATGATTGATGAGGTCCATAACAGCTAAATGTGTAAATAAGTAACTAATGTAGCTTAGCATGCCAACCAATAAGAAATGGATTGAAATTATGAAAAATTGCCCCCACTTTTTTAAAAAGGCTATGAAAAAACATTTGATAAAACTCAACATCACTTATGTTAGGTTGATGTACTCTACATGTAGATTGAATGGACTCATACTCAAACTTGCTTTTTTCAGCCAGTGTTCACTCTGTCCAGCTGTGTCATGCCGTTTCCTCTTGTTTTCTTCGGCCATTCATCCTGGAGAAATATTCAAACAGCGCAGTGTGTCTGTGACTGGCATGCATGTTAATTGTGATAATGAAGGTCACCCAGAGGAGCAGCTGGAGTCCTCCTCTGTGTCTTCAACACTCTCTGTAGGGAAGTAGCCGCTTGGTGTTTGTCCTAACAGGACCTCAGAAAAACACCATATGCTCCCCACCTACACCCTCACACCTCTTTCAGGCCTGCCACTGTGCAGTTCAATCATGGAGGCCAGAGACATCCAGAAGTGTGAGATACTGAGAGGGCTGAAGTCAAAAATCAGTTTAGGGCAGAACTACATTAAAAATCATTATTTTTGTTTAGTAGTGACTTGATGGAAATTTAAAGCTGTTGTTAAGGAATGTTGCTATAAGGTAAAATCTACTTGCTGCTTGTACATTTACCCAACCCTAGTCATGTAGGCAGTTTGTCATGTCATGCTGCACTAACTCTTGACTGTGATTATGACTGGCAGTTTTTAATATTGTCATGCCATCAGTTATACACAGTTCCAAGACTCCTACTTGAAAAGGTAAACTTTCTTTAAACTTTCTACACCCAAAAATGTGCATGCTGATCCTGTCAAAGCATGTAGATCTACCACATGCTCCGTATTGATACAAAATATTTGGTAACACTTTATTTGAAGGGGTGTGCATAAGACTGACATGACACTGTCATAAACATGAACGAGTCTTTATGAATGTTTGACTGTTGTAGGGATGCACAATGTTATCTGCATGTTATTGATATCGGCTGATATTAGCGATAAAATTTAATATTGAACCTTGACCATTCCATCAAAATAACTCACCGATATAAAAGGCGTTGTTTGTATATATATATATATAT
>NC_056518.1:9800731-9827995 GCF_014905685.2 Nematolebias whitei | reverse complement strand
TTGTGTATGTATATATATACACAATGCTTGCAGCGCCAGCACAACGTTATGATGTCACGTGCGTCATTGAATTTAGATTTTTGAAAATGTACAAATTTGCACTGTTCGAGTGTTGTCATTATGTTAAAGTAAATGTCATGAATACATTTGACATTAAACATAATCCATGTTGAAGGTTTCAGCCCCCTGTTTGGCATCTGCATTTGGTAGCAGGCCAAATTGACAAAGCCGAATAATGTAGTGTATTAATTTCACAGCAGAGAAAGCTATGTAGTCTCTGTAAGTAGGTCTAGGGGGTGGCAAAAAAAAAAATCAATATTGGTATCGATTATCGATTATCGGCCAAATAAGTTTTAACATATCACCATATCGGATATCTGCCAAAAATCCAATATTGTGCATCCCTACACTGTTGTCATTAAGTGTCATTCGGAAAATGACACCTTTAATGCAAAGTTGACATTGTTTAAAATTTCAAGTTGTCATAACAAAGACATTTTAAACAATGTCAACTTTGCACTAAAAGTTTCATAATTTACCGAACGACACTTAATGACAACAGTCATAAACATTCATAAAGACTCATTCATATTCATGTCATATTCATGACAGTGTCATGTCAGTCTTGTGCACACCCCTTCAAATAATGTGTTACCAAATGTTTTGTCCAGCTCTTTGTGATTGAAGCTTGGCACCGTTCAGAACCGTTTGGATCCTGCAGGAGCCTTAAACTAAAGTGACACTTTAAATTAACCAATACACACCGTTTATAGCATAGATCCTCATCAATGTTCTTCTTGTTTAAAAAAAATCACAACATTTTATTTATACTGTAGTCATTAAAGAAATTCTTCAGAAACTCTCCATAAACTTCATAGTAGTTTTTTTTTTATTAACATACAAAGGTCAATTACTAATATCTTTTTCTTTAGTGCTGCTTTGTGGTCTGTTTGTGTCTTTTATTTGTTTCCAAATTGTGTGCCGTCTGGTTAAAATACTTTGTCTTGTAAATGCCACATTTGTACAAGTTGTAAAGACACCCGTAGACTTTAGAACTCAAAGAACTTGCCAACAGCCTTGAGTGCATGTTTGCATGTGTTCTGTAGAAATGGACAGAAGTTTGAGTTCTAACAGAAACATCCTGTGTGGATCAGTTTTTCACTGCAGGGGCTCAGATCACCTCCATGCAGTCAGCTACCTTAAAGTTTAGTGTCCTTTGTGCTTTAAAGGCTAGACAGGATATAAACTGGCACCTTGGCATCTCACTCTCTCCAGGCGTCTGTGTGACTGAACAGATCTGGTGGCAGCAGACTGCAGGGGACTTTAATGGTTAGAACTGAGACTTCCTCTTTCAGGCCCCGCATGAGCTTCGCTCTGGTATTTCACATTAAGGGCATGGCTTAGCATCCCAGCTGGTTCCTTGACAATTCTTCATCAATACACACTGTGTACTAGTGGGACGTCGAGCACACACGCATGTGAAGAAAATCTTTTCTGGATAAGTTTTCTCTTATACAGGGTCATTTAAACAAGAGGTTTTTTTTTTTATTTATTTATTTTTTTCTACTTTTTTTATTCACGTGAAAAATATGGATCAGTTGGAAAAACAATGAACTCCTTTTTTTGTTAACTGGACTGAAGCGATGATGAAGAATAAGCGAATGGAATAAGGATCTGCCTGTATTATAATAATCTTATCATATCCAGCTGTTTTCTTTCTATATGGAACATCATTCATGGAAAGACCAGATGGAAACCCAGTGAGGGAACAAATGAAACATTTCCTGCATGCTTGTGATTTGTTGTGGCAGAGCAGTAATTTGCACCCTTCAGTGATACTCTGTGTGTGTCTGTGTGTGGGGTTTAGAGGAGAAGGAGGTGTCAGCCCTCCACGGAATAAATATTCATTGCTTTTTTACTTGGTGCTTCTCGTTGCAATATCATGCAGCTCTCATGTATAACCCTTTTGTTCAGAAAATGAGTGGAAGTAAAATGTACCTTGTCGCCCACAAAGCTGCAGTCAGTTTGCTTTTTATTAATTTAACACCAACACATGCAAGCTTGGAGAGCTGTCGAGTTGAGTTTTGTACAAAGCCCAAGTTGTATAAGAAATACCTAGTTTATTGTAAAACAAAATAAAATTACACAAAATAAATTAATAAAAATTAAATAAAGAACAAGGCAGCACAGTGGCGCAACTGGTAGAGCTGCTGCCTCTCAGCGAGCAGGTCCCTGGTTCAAATCCCGGTCCTGGGGCCTTTCTGGGTGGAGTTTGCATGTTCTCTCTGTGCATGCGTGGGCTTTCTCCGGGTGCTCCGGTTTCCTCCCACAGACTAAAAACATGCATGTTAGGCTGATTGGTAACTCTAAATTGTCCCTAGGTGCGAGTGAGAGAGTGAATGGTTGTTTGTCTCGTTTGTCTCTATGTGGCCCTGTGATGGACTTGCGACCTGTCCAGAGTGTACCCCGCCCCTCACACAGTGATTGCTGAACATGGGCACCGGCGACCCCCATGACCCAAACTTGTAGAAGTAGGTTAAAGATAATGGATGGATAGAAATAAAGAACACAAGGGAGCACATACGTACTGTAAATGATTATGTACAGACCTGGTAGAAGGCTGTGACGTCTGTGAGGATCCACAACTTCTCCTCCTCCACCATAACCCTCAGCACTGACTCCCCTCAGGGCTGTGTGTTGAGCCCCCTCCTGTTCACTCTGCTCACGTATGACTGTGCAGCTGCCCATCCAGGCTGTCATATTGTAAAGTTTGCAGATTATACAGCAGTGGTTGGATGCATCACAAACAATGATGAGTCCAGCTACAGGCAAGAGGTGGAACACCTGGAGAGCTGGTGCAGGAAAAACAACCTTCACATCAATATGAAGAAGATGAAGGAAATGGACATGGATTTCAGACAGAACAAACCCCCACCCCCCAACCACCCCTGAACGTAGGAGGATCTGTGGTGGAAGTGGTCTCCAGCTACAAGTACTTGGGTGTACACCTGAATGACAACCTCAACACCACCAGCCTGATCAAGAAAGCTCATCATAGACTCTATTTCCTCAGGCATCTGAGACAAACTTTTCTGGGAAGCTCAGTCCTCACCTCCTTCTACAGGTGTGCAGTGGAGAGCATCCTGTGCTCCAGCATCAACGTGTGGCATGGAGGCTGCACAGCTGCAGAAAAAAAAGCTTTGCAGAGAGTGGTGAAGGCTGCACAGAAGATGTCGGAGTCAGTCGCCCCACCATCACAGACATTTACACCTCCAGATGTAGGAAGAGAGCCACCTGCATCATGAAGGACCCCACTCACCCAGCACACACACTTTTGCCCTGCTCCCCTCAGGAAGGAGGTTGAGGAGCATTAAGTGTAGAACCACTAGACTGAGGAACAGCGTATACCCTGAGGCTGTTAGATTAGAGATCTATGAGGATCTCTAATCAGGATAATCAGTGTGGAAAAAAAAAACACTGTAATGCCACTTTGACTGTTGATATGTGCTGCTGATTATCCATGCTGTTGATTTCATTCTAGCTGATTATTTCATGCTGCTGTGTTCATTTGTCTTCATCTACTCACACAGACTCATGTTCGTGCTGCTGTTGTTCGGCGTATTGTTTTGCACTATTAGTGTTTAGCATATTTCTTATTTTATATCTTAGATCCTTATTTACTGTTTCTTTTACAATTTATATTTTTGCTGTTGTTGGATGTAACTGGGACCCTGTGTACACACTTTCGTTCCACTTTATGTACCACATGTGATACGAATGACAGTAAAGACCCTTGAATCTAGAAGCACAGACCCTCTTTCCATTCATTTTTAAAGTTCATACAAAATAACAATGTTTGTAAAAAATATAATTTCACAGTTACAGTGTAACTGTGAAAGGATACACCGTGGTTAATTTGAGCCGGATCCTGCCCAAACAAGATCTGGGAACTCCCTCATTTTCACCGTGTGCGTTACGGCAACTGTTCAGTCATACTCACCATCTCATATCTCCGCCCCTAAAAGTCCAAAGTCATCGCACATTTTTATTTTGATTATTTATTAAGAATACATCGACAGGAGACGTTGTCCATGTCTGTGGTGTGGATGTTACTGCTGCAGCAGGTGCAACAGCTCGTGCACACGCTGCTGCCAGCAGAGACGCTGACCGCATGTCCCACGGGGATGAAGCGTCTTCATCCACCTTCAGCTGTGTCTCAGAAACCAAAGCAGCAAACAAACATTTTAACGGCACAAACCAGCACAAACGTAGCATTAACCACTCACTGTATTTACTGGAATTTTTGACGTGGGTGGGGTGTCAGCTTCACCTCGCTCAGCTGGTGCGCCCTGCTGACATTGCACGTTTTACACACAGGATCTGCAGAGCCCGCACAACTGCTAATGTGTTAGAACTCAAGCATACGTTTCAAAGATGATAAATATAAAAGCTTACAGAAAAAAAAATACGAGTGAAATGTTTAATGTGTATTATTCACATCGCGTTTCAAAATTAGTCAAAATAACAGGATCAAAATGTCGAAAAGACCGTCCAATTTGTTATCTAAAATAAATCAATGGATGGATTGTCCTCAGCTGGACAACAGATAATTGAAGCACCTGAAGGCAGTGGTGATGGAGACTGGAGGAGAACAACACGCAGAACTGAATTCAGCTGAGAAGAGGGGGGTTAGGATGTTTGACATAATCGGTGCTGCTTTAATTCACTGCTCTCTAAAACAGTAATTTCAATTCAACCTTTATTTATACAGGTTGTTAGTCTCATTGAGCCTCCAGAGCTCATTTACAAGAGAGACCTGTTTTTAATCAATTTAATCAAATGTTTACAGATGTTTAACAACATGTTAAATACATCAAAATGCAGGAAATGGCATCTCTTTTATTCCAAATTTTCTAGGGGAGGAACCACGGACCCCCCCCCCCCCCCCCGGACATCTTGCTAGTTGTGTTCCTGCCACTACATCAGAATTAGTGAACTCACTAAAACTACAAAGTGTTGTGAAAGATCACACTTGAATTAGTTACAAATTTGTTTTCCACAAATTAAGACCGAATGAACTCATTGTTCAGTTCAGCATTTGAAAATGTTTGAAGTGAAATTATTGTCTCATAATGAACAGGTTCCTTATCATTTCCTGTTGTTTTCATGCATTTCATTGTTTTATGTTACTGTTATCTTTAGCTTTAAACATATTTTGGCCTCTGCTGAGTCTTTAGACCTGGTTCCTCTTATCTATGATTAAATTCACATCAGATTGCCCTTCTTTACTTTTCTTTTCATTTGTTGGGAGTCTGACATTTTTACTAACGGGTGGGGCCATAGTTTTAATCTTGATTACTTTGAAAGCACTCAAAGCTCGAGTGTCTGCATTATTTAATCCCTTTAAAATAAACGATGTAATTTTAATGAATGCTATTTCATGTAAATTAACAATGTTTAGTATTTTGATGATATTCAACATGTGCAGTAATCAGAGAAAATTAGAAATGGCACATTGTCTTATTATTCCTCTAAGCTGCTGTTGCTGTTTTCTTCCACCAAGCAGAGATCTGAACTCACCATGTGACCAACGAGTGGGTCTCTCGCAATGGATTTGTTTTTTGTACTTCATTTGTGAATTGGGGAACCATAAACAAAGGTGCATTGTTCTTTTTCCTTGTTAGGTTAAGTAAAAATTGAAAGTCTACTGGACTCAGCCGCACAGGGATCCTAATAAGTGGAGTGACTGAAAACCGATAGAAATGGATCGAGGTTTGGGCAGCAGGCCTAATTAGATACTTGAGGACAGTATTGATCTGGTTTTCAGATTTGTTGTTATTGAAGTTTCTCCAATAATGTTTTTGTTTAATGTTGTTCATTTTATCTCATTATTGCACTTGCAGCACAACTGTTACACTGCCTTCCTCTAATTTCTATTCTTAAAAAAAGAAAAGAAAGCCTAACGCTGTTCTTAACCCAGATGTCGTTCCTGTAAGGGTATCATCGTATAGTTCATTGTTTGGTTACACCTGAGACAGGTCAAGGCTGTAAATATGTGTCTGCTGAGCCTCTGTACAAAAATACTCAGTCTATGTGTTCTTTTTTATCACCTCTTTATTATTGTAATATCATATAATATATCATTCTTTGACCAAATGCATTAAAGATGCTCATAATAATGAAAGATATGTGAAATTTGAAATTGTTATTAATCAATAAACCTGAATCATTTACCTACCTTTATGAAATGTC
This sequence comes from Nematolebias whitei, assembly GCF_014905685.2. Classification (NCBI taxonomy): domain Eukaryota; kingdom Metazoa; phylum Chordata; class Actinopteri; order Cyprinodontiformes; family Rivulidae; genus Nematolebias; species Nematolebias whitei. Next base: position 9,821,743 of record NC_056518.1, on the reverse strand, counting down.
AAATGTTTCCTACAGTTGTCTCATCTCATTGACTGTTTCCAGTTTCGAATGTTTCATGGGTTTAAAAAAAAACATTTTATGTAAAAACGAGTATTTTCTTTGAGATGTTGTTCTGTCATCTGTTTATCTCCAAGAGATCTTGAATCAAGGCAGAGAGAATGGGTTCTTTTAGCAAAAAAAAACAAATATAAATTGTCATCTTTTTGTCATGTTTAGAATTTTGTTGCCTTTTAACATTGCAACACTTTGTTAAACACTCTTTGTTAAAAAAAAATATATATAAATCAGGTCTCTCTTGTAACCGAGTCCCCGAGGCTCAATGGGATTAACCAGTATAAATAAAGGTTGAATGACTTCTTAATAAAATCACCCTAATTTCTTTGTTGTGTGATTAATTCTCTCCACAAACCTACTTGAATTATCCAACAATATCCAGTCGGGTTATCTGGATGGTTTCTTTTTATTTTTTTTAGAAACTGTCCAGATTACCTGACTAAACATTATTGGATTTTATAACCGGATTATTCAGCATGAACTTTGGTTTTACTTGAATTACTTTGTAAAAATGCTTCGCTCAACTATTTTGCATAGAAAACTAATAAATTGCAACATGACTTGCTAAAATCCTTCCGCCCAGTCGCACAGCAGCTGCGAGAGATTTATTGTGTCAAAACATTTTGTGCCCGTTGTTTTAAAGACATTTTGCTCGGCTGTTTAAAGTTTAATATTGTTCACATCGGTGTCCTCTGTTTTCAACATTTTCAATTTTTACATTCATACCTTCCATTCATAATGATAATGTTTGAACCGCAAGTGAAAAATAAATGTAATGCAATAAGGGTGCTATATCAGGTCTCTCTTGTAAATGAGTCCTCATGAATCAATGAAGCTGCATAAATAACGTTTGAATGAAAATATTTCCTACAAAACTACAAAAACAAACAGTTTTAAATAGAAATAAATGCCAGTGCTACTTTTTTCTCTGTGTGGCTCTCTTTGATAAGTCATCTTTGTATCAAAGCAAAACAGAAGTGAGTTTTGAAGCAGATATAACGGCAGCGTCGTCATAAATTTCTATTTTTAAACAAACGTTCATTGATCTTGAAACAACCTCCTAAACTAATAAACATACTCTATTTCAATTTATCTATCGGTCATGGCATTACAGTAAAACCTATTTTTCCTAAAGTCCTTCTTCAGTCTTCCAGAATCTCACAATTTTTACTAACATTGAATTCAAAAATTGCTTTCCCCTCATCTGATGACCTTTAAGATTTCATCTTTGCCTGATGGCGCCCTGCTATGACTTTTTCATTCAGTAAACAGGGACTAATAAATATACCTATCTGCCCTGCTCAGCCCCCAGAACTTTAGCATCTTACAATTGTGCAAACGTTTATCTGCTACATTCCCATAACGCACAGTTTGAATGAGCGTTTTTCACATGGGTCTGTGGCACACTCTACGTGCACTGAGATCGCCTGACTGCAGCATCAGGAGAGAGACGGAGACAAAACATAAAAAGTAAATGACACGTTCACTCATGCTTGAGCTGTTTCTTAAGTTAATTGTTGGGACAACAACAAACGATTATCTTTATGTGAAAGACTTGCTGTTCGTCAGCTGCGCTTGCAGAGAACTTGTTTGAAAAGTCAGGACTTTATTTTAATTACCTGATATTTTTGATACGCTGTGATGCCTCCAAGTTTGATATACATATGCCGACATTTAACATTTGTGGCTTAGACATGAAGGCTTACCGAAGGGGGTGGCACAGTTGGTAGAGTTGTTCCTTCTCAGCGAGAAGGTCGCAAGATCAAATCCTGACCGGGGGCCTCTCTGGGTGGAGTTTGCATGTTCTCTCTGTGCTGCGTGGGTTTTCTCTGGGTACTCCGGTTTCCTCCCACAGACCAAAAACATGCATGTTAGGCTGACTCTAGAGAGAGAGTGAATGGTTGTTTGTCTCATTTGTCTCTGTGTCCTTATGATGGACTGTCCAGGGTGTCCCCCGCCTCTCGTACAGTGACTGCTGGACATGGGCACCAGTGACTCCCGTGACCCGAAAAGGAAGAAGCAGGTAAAGATAATGGATGGATGGATGGCTTACAAAAGCAAAACAATATTTACAGTACCAGCAAATCATGCAGAGTAGCATCTTCACACTGCTGCTCATGTCGTTGCCTCTTTAAGTAGGATAAGTATGCTGACTGTTCTGTTCCGAGACTCAAGAGCCAAAAGCAGAAATCTGAAGCCACAATGCTTACAAGGGATTTTACTGGATTTGTCTTTGACTCGCATACCAGATACGTTAATATTACATATTAAAAACTCGATTTTTAGTGGACAGGGACTTCTAAGTTTCCATAAACCACAAGAGGAATTTTTATTGGTTTATTGGTTTTCAGAAGAGAATACAGTAATGTATGTTTTCATTGTTCTGTGTAGATGTTACTTTTCTAAAGCTTGTCTAAAAGCGAACAGATGGGACAGGAAATGAAATTTGGCAGTGCATCCAAAATGTATTGCTTTGATTTGTATTTTTTACAATTTAAGGTAAAACTCTGTTAAAGAACTCACTTATATTTAGTCTACAGTGAATCTTTGTAGGTGCCAGCTGTGAACAACAAGATTGATTAAAGTGGTAAAATAAATGATTACAGGTTTAGCAAACTTCTTTAGTATACACAAACTAGATGAGAATTTCTTATTGCTAAACAAACATATACCATGACTTTAAAAGAAAGTATAAGCATACATTAAATGGAGGAACTATATAATATGTAGGAATTTTCATACAAGGACTGTTGTAAGCCAAAAAGTGAATTTTCTTGTAAAGATGTTTACATGCTTTCAGCCATCTGGACTCACAAAGCAGTTATTGCAAAATGAAAAGGTTGTGTCTGTTTCATTCTATGTAACCCAAGTTTGACAGAAATAGTTTTGCTCTGAGGATTCTCTTTCCAGACACATCATCTTATGTTATGCTGAAGAACTAAGTGCTGAGGAATGTCTCGTTTTGAACATTAAAGTGCATCATAAAATGGATCATATCCAGATAATAGTGCTTTGACCTGATGTGCGTATTTATTTTTTTGCAGAGTTGTTGCAAGTACACTCTGTGCCCAGGTTAATTTTTTTAGCACTTAGTAATTTTGTCATGAACTATTTTATGTATTCTATATAAAACTATACTCATAAGACAGCTAGTTAGGAACAACTTGCACTATATATACTTTTTATGTTTTCATTAAATTTCCACATGGAAAATGTGCTTTACTGAAAATGATCAAAGGTCATAAACTATGTGTAAAATGAAATAGAAGAAAAAGAAGAAAGAAAGAGAAACCCAGCAGAACTTCTCTGAAATATTTGAGATATGCAAAAGTAGGCCTGTCGTGATAAACAATGATAAATACAAATTATCAACCTCATTTTCATTTATTGGTTTTATAATTTGTCGCGTCTCTCTCTTTCTACTGAAGACATTGGATGACAAAAGGTTCCACTCCGAAGCTTTTCACTGACCCCTCCCTTTCTCTTTAAAATCTGTTTTAACCATCCAAAATGGTGTTTTTGGATCGTTAAAAGCAGCCAAGCTGAGAAGCTAAGCTAACAGGCCGACCTCGGGAGAAAACCTCCAAAATTCACGGTTTAAACCTGTGCCTTCGTCTAAAAAGTTGTTTTTCTCTGCAAAAATAAGCTGAGAACTTTACTGATTAAAAAAAAAAAAAAAAAAAAAATTAAAAGGTTTATATGAAAAATGCTATGCTAAAGAGCTCAAACCACACCGAGCATCTGCCATTTTGAGAATCCAAGAGAGACAGCCCATGTCACGTCAAGGGCCTCCCTCCTATTTTTCTTAGAGACACGCTGCTGGCTCTCTCAGTATCCATCCTTCGATTCAGTCATACTGCCATCCGGTGGTCGAAAAAGGTACTACACGCAAAACAAATTAACCAATATTTCTTCTTAAATTTTACAATAATTAATAATTATTGTCAAATTTTAAACAATATTATCATTTATCACAATAATTTGAGACAATTGCCCAGCAAAATTTGTTATTGTGACAGGCCTATAATAATAATAATAATCATCATCATCATTTTATTTAAAAAGTGCCTTTCATGACGCCCAAGGACACCTACTATATACTATGTAAGAGCCATTTGTAAAATATTCACTTTTTGAGAATGTTGTAATTACGGGACTATTGACTATTTAAACTCTTGTAACAATGATTGTCAAAATGTGCTATTAACCTTTTATTATCAAGTCAAAATTGACATCTAGATTATCGCAAAACCTTGAAGGTAGTGTTTTTTGACCAACAGTGGGATTCCATGCCCATTATTTGAATTCATTGTTATTTTTGACAAAGACACACAACAATGTATTCTTACTGGTCAAATACTATAAACTGTATCAATTCTTGTAGTTGACGTTAAGACCAGGTGGATCTGTCACCAATAGGGTTGTGCATTTTTGGTCTGTGGCCGATATTTTAATAAACTAGCAAATTGTCCGGTTTGTTAATAATATATGTGCTAGAAAAAATTGTAACAAAGATTCAGTTTTTAATCACAATAAAAATCAGTTCTTTTAAAGTTTTTAACATAACATATACCTGGATTATTGAGCATGGACTTTGTTGGTTTTGAACCAGTTTGACTTGACTGTCGATGAGGAAGAGGGTCTGCACAGAAAGAGGGGGCGTGCAAAAGCGACCATCTTAGCACCAACATAACTGGTTTGTTCCACTTTGGAGTAAGCTGTTGGGGGAAGAATCAGTTTTGTGTTGTGTGTTTCCTTGACTGATGAAGCCTTCTGGATGGAAGGTGAAACGTTTCAGCACAAAAAAAAACCCTGTCCAGATGAAGGTAGGCGCCCCGCCCTGTTATGGCATGTGATACAAACTCACTAGCTAAAAAGCTACAGAGCTAGCGCTCAGTTTCCCTCATGTTGAACCGTTTCCTTCAGCCCCCCAGCTGAAATTACAAAAGAGATGAGTACTCGAGTAGGAGAAAGAATGAAACAAACAAAAACTATAGCTTGCCTTTGTAAGTGAGATTGAGTTGTTTCTTTTGTATTTTTTGATTAGTGATATTTTTCCCTATTACTTGAGACCAACAATCTGAGCTATAGCTTTGTTAGTGTTATAAGCATATGTTACATGTCCCATGTCTTTGTTATGAACGTCTGCCTTCTTGTTCTGTCTGTGATGATTGTTCTATTAAAAAATCATTTGGAATTTGCCTCAAATAGTCAGAAAAAAACTGTCATAAAGAAACTGTTAAAATTTCATGTTATTTTTAGGAGTTCTTCTGCCATAACTACTAGGAATTCATCACTTATTCAAAAATATAAATGTGAAAAAAAAAAACGACATTCACTGATTGTTTCAGTTGAGATACTTTTTACTTAATTCTGTGAGTGGCTTGTCAAACATGATCCTCCAAAAAAAAAAAAAGCTTAAGAAACCTACAACAAAGGGCATCCCCTTTGACAATGGGCAGATAACATCTGTAATTGGCCAGGGCTCCTATTTTATGCCCTCATCAGTCTTGCTGAAGATGGGCCACAGTAGAGGTTGCAGAAACATGTTTGCACTTAACTCCATAGCAAATGACTGAAGGACTGATGATGATAATGAGTGGCTTTGATTTGAAATGAACTTTCAAAACGTCTGTGAACTTCAACAGAGTCTGTTTTGAATAGATTACACAGAATTTGTAAAGCCAGCAGTATCATTTTAATGTGTTGTCCTTGGGTGAGGGCTGTAATTGGATGGATAACAGATGTGACTGGAGGCAAAATGCTGCTACAACCATATGCATTATGAAAGCTTTCAAATGGTATTTAAAAAAATGAAACAAAAAACAGCTAGAATATAAGGCGGTGTATAAACTAAAAACAGGAACATGTCTGCATTGTTTTTTGCCAGGAACTTAACAGATGTTTGAAGCCACTTAGAGAGGTCAAGGTCAAGAGCTTCAGATCTTTTTGTAAGATATTCCAGGAAACAGGAGCAGAGTAGGAGAAGACCCTTTTTGCCAAGTTCAGTCCTCACTGAGGGAACACTGCAGGTAATAATTGTAGTGAACTAAGCCTCAGGTCAAATCTGGCCTTGAGGGCCTTCCTGGGACAGGAGCTGTATTTCATTGATTTGAGTCCAGAAACACAAGATTAAGTTCATCCAGAGACTTCCTAAGTGTCCTGCACTGATCAATTGAAAGAACACTCTCTTTTTTATTATCATTACTATTTTACAAATGTTTTGATAATCAAAGTGTGTTTAGTTCAAACCATTTTTAAATGTTGAAGTGAACTACTCATTTTAAATCAACTGTGAAACAGTATTAGTGATTTTTGATCCTCATTCAAAGTAGAGATCAAGTTAGAATGTGTTACGGAGTAATTCATGCATTTTCTGATTTTCTGTCTGAAATGAAGAAGTTGTGATGTCGGTCAAATGTCGGAGTCAAACGCAAAACAAGTTGTTAGAACGAACTGTCATGTTTTTAAATCCTCTCAGACGTAAATAGAGAAGCTGGCACCTGTTTTCCCCCAACTCGCCTAAACATTTCTCTCGTCTGTCTAAAAAACATCTTCAGTCTGTTCCAAAACATTCTTTCTGTTTTTCTGACTTCTAGTGACCTCTTACGTCACAAAAAACACACCCCTGTCTGGTCGATCGACCAATCAGGAACTTCCCAAATGAACCGGAAATAGAACTCTTTAAATGTCGGCACTTCCTAGTTCAAACCAGTCGAGCCCAGAGTCGAGTGGAGTCGAGTGCGGTGGGAGTTCAGTTCGGAGAGCAAACCGAACAGAAAAAGTGCTGGAGAGTTCAGGAGGTCCAGACATGATCCGGAGTTCTTCCGAGTCTTGTGGGAATTATGAAATCTTCCACATCTGAGTGGAGCCTCTGACGGACTTACTCCTCTTGTGAGTCCACCGAGAGGTGAACCTGTGTCGGACGGAATACCGGCACTACTTCGGACGATTCACAGCTGTTCCTACGGAGACGCTGAAAGGGTGCGTTAAATGGAACTCCGTACCAGTGGAGACACCTGCTACAGGTAAAGAGTCGATTTACACCACCTAAGTGTACCGAGGAGGAAGCTGGGATCTCAACGGAGCGTGCCGTTCTGATACTGACACATTTCCCTCATCCATCTTTTCCTCTCCATTTAAACTTCATTTCCATCTTTAAACTCTTATATCTTGCCAGAAATCATTCCAGATATTTTCAGAAATGTCTGTTGTGAAGCAAAGGAAAACCATGGCCGTATGGTTTTCCTGACTGTAAAGCTTGCTAATTAATTATGTTGTTGTTGAAATCAATTTGCCAAATTAATGTAAATGTGTGATGTTAAACTTTGATTCTGTTAATAAATGACCGCATTCATTTGATGGGTCAAAGAAAATTAACGCCTCACGTTACATTTAATTAATTTCAATGCACAATATTATTCAGTCCAGAAAAATGAATGAATCCGTTTAATTTATGAATATATCACAGATATATGTTCATCTACATAATGTCCTGAGAGCGCACGCTGTAGCTGCACTCACGCAGTGACGTGTAGGAGGAGATGTATGAAGGCAACAGACCAAGAAGTGATTTAAAGATGAAAATGTACCAGTGAGAGAGTCTGTGTGAAGTTAATGATGTCCAGTTAACCAGTGAATACTGGGTGCAGTGATGTGTATGGTAATTACAAAAGTTATGAATCTTAGTGCACCGTGATAGACAACATCCAACATCTGCAGGGTTCTTCTAGGGGTGTTCATGTACATAACGTCACCATAGTCCATTGAGGGAATGAAAGTCGCAGTTGCAAGGTGTTTCCTAGTATTCAGAGTTAGACTGGATCTATTTCTGAAAAAGAAACCCAGTTTAACTTTCAGTTTCCTTACCAAGTTTTCCACATGGAGCTTAAAGGTGATGGGTAATGATTTTACCTAAATGCCCAGCGCACTTCTAAAAAAATTTTTCTTATAAAATATAAAATTTTTATTAAAAGGTCATTATTTGACCCAACTCAAAATGAAAGTCAGACAATTTTAGTTGACTCTTTATCATTTCTGTACCTCAATATTAAACTTGAATTGCTATTGTTTTAAATATGTTACTGTTTGTGAGGTTTAGCTAATTATTTGTCACTTGTTAATGGTATCAGTTCTATAAGAACCTTTGTTTGTCTCAGCTGTTGTAAAAACTGATGTGATTTGTAGCTATTGTTCCCAATGGTAAATGCACCCCATTTTACTAACGGTGCCATGTCACTGCATGGGTACAATGAAGCCTTAGAAGACCCAGAATACAACAGTCACTGTCTTTTTGAACATTGGTCAGACTACAGTGGTCTTTGTTTCTTGGTGCTGCTACTGGTCACTGCAATGACAACTTCTTTCTGCAGATAACGTTTCATTTCATGTAGAGTGGGACGACCTTAAAATGGAGCTATAATCATAAAATCTGATAGAAAACTGAGTTAAATGTGCTCAGTTTGCAAACTAATAAACAAAACAAAGTAGCTCAGTAGCATTAAAATAGTTTTCTTTACTGAAATAAAGTAGCTTTTTATGAAATACTAAATAAATGTGTAATGTACAAGTACCGGTAATCTATAGATGAAGTACAATAGATAGATATCAACTTGTTACAAAAAGATGGAGTTAGTTCATTATACGTAGCTATACTTGATGCCTCTTTAGTTCAGTGAACTCACAGAATGGAACCAAAATCTGCTTTTCTACACTTTGTTAGCACACATACTATTAATGTTCATGTTTTTGCTGAACAAAACTTTGACTAAAAGCCACTAGGAGATAATTTTCACTTGTTAAACTGTATTCACATAAAGAAATTTCACAATTTCTTTAAACAGTAGAACCTGCGCTTTGAGCTCTGCCAATTTATTAATATATTTTTTAGAGCTGATTTGTTCTACAGGGCACACTGAGATTTTGAGTCATGTAGCATTAACACTTCCAAACTCTTAATTTAGCCCTTGACAATAATCCTGTTCTACAAATGGAAAAGCTGTTTATTTGCACATCCAAGCAAACGTCAGTACGGCATTTCTTTGTTGTGTAGCACTTAGCATTCATTAGCCTTTTCTACTTTCCTAATGACATTCAAATGCATTTGAAGTGTCAGACACTGTTGGGTTTCATAATTTGTTGTATAATCCTGTTTTTTTTTGTGTTTTTGTCCCATACAAAATAAATTGCCATGACAACCATGTGTACTAAATGCTAGCGCAAAGGGAAGATTGAACTACTGAAGGAAGAGTTGCTTGATTAAGAGAGCTGTAGTACACGTGGACTGACAAAATCTGAAAATGCTCTTTTGAAGTCATCAGAATATAGTTGAGATTTCATAGTGGAGTTGGATTGGTTTCAAATGGACCAACAAGTTATTCTTCATGATTAAACACAAGTTACAGTATGGTGTAAATTAAAATCTATGGAGCGACACAGGTTTCTAAAAGCAGCTGGTGACTTGTTTTGTTTTTAGTTATAAGATGTGAGGTTGAGATTTTTGTAAAGCTTTGCCTGATTGTCTCAAAATAACGTTGCTTATTATTTTTGGTAGTTTTTTTTTTTTAATAGCATCAGAGTTGAAATAATAATGCATCATATAAAAGAATAGAAGGTTTTAATTTATGCCCATGTAGGTGGTCCTCTTTCATAATCACTTGCTTTTATGGTGTTATCAGTATCCTGTTACTCCCGTTTTTACTAACAACCACAACTGTGATAATAATTCCTTGAGGGTAAGCTGATCCAGAGAACATTTCCTGTTTGAAGTCTGCAGTCTGTGAAGTGTACTGTACAAGTTTTCCTTCCAATTGTAACACTCTCACATTGTCAAGAACAAGGGGTTTATTCACTGTGGGAAGTGAGAGCATGTCACCATCAGAGCATGAGAAAGAGGGGAGGCATGGTTTCCCCTGACAGCCAGCCCACATGGATGGAAACAATGTGTTTGGCAGCCTTTCAATTGTTTTACTCTTTCCTTCATATTTTTGTTTTTAACACACTTCATTACCTTTTTCAGGGTGTGATTTCTTGTACAAAATTTCATTTTTTTCATATATTTGCAGCTTATTTTTAGGAAGGAACATGCTTACATTTGCATTGTCACAAGAAATCAAACTGTTAATAACTGTTAACAAGCCAACCAAGAAACTCATTTGCAACATAAAAATGATGTGTAGTGTTGCTAAGCTGATTCAGGTATAATTCAGGCACAAACAGACTATGGCTTTAAATGTATAACTTTGACATCTACTTAAACAATGTAGATGTGAGGAGAGTGTGATGGGAAGATGGAATAAGTACTTTCAGGAGCTAATGAATCAAGAGAATGAAATGGAAAGAAGAATAGAAGGGAAATATTTTGGACCAGGAATTAGGAAAGATAAGTGATGAAGTTCAGAAAGCTTTGAAGTGGATGAAGAGTAGAAAGGCAGTTGGATCTGATGGCATACCAGTGAAGGTATGGAAATGTCTAGGAAAATGGCTGTGAGGTTTTTAACTCAATTATTCAATGGCATATTTGAGGGGTGAGAAAATGCCTGAGGAATGGGGAAAAAGTGTGCTGGTGCCCATTTTATAGAACAAGAGCGATGTAGAAAATTGTATAAACTACAAGGGAATTAAGCTGATGAACCACATGATGAAGAACCCGGTTCACTGAGTAGCATGAATGAGTTTCTCACAATGGGAACACCCTCGGTTTGACCTCATCAGAAACTCCTATTACATTACACCAGCCAGGATTTGCTGGAAATAAGCCAATCGGTGTCTAGGAAGGCAGGGTCCCTCCCCATATTAAAGGGCTGTCGATGCACTGACAGTTTACTCAAAAATGTTTACTTCTTCCTCACAACATCAGGTGACTTGGTGAGACAAGCATTCCACTACTACTAAATTAGGAACAAAAATTTACTGACTCCAGTATTGCTCAGCAGATTTCACGTTGCATGCAAGCTGTTTAGAGCATTCATTTTTCAATTCTCCTGTGCACTTGGTGCTAGACTGAGTTCTGAATGAACCAGTGATGATGCAGTGGCATCAAGTTTGTAAAACTGTGCAAACCTGTAAATAGAAGCCAAGCTTGCTGTGGTGCAAATCTGCTGAAGGGATAGCCCCTTATGCAGGGCTCAAACAGAGCTTAAGCCCTTAGTAGAACAAGCACACAAACCTTCTGGAGGCTACAGTCCTTTGAACTCTAGGCTAAGGCAATCGCACCTGTAATCCAGTGGGAGAACCACTGTTTTGTTACCGGCTTCCCATAAAGTTTCTTAGCTCAGGAGACAAATAGTTGATAACTTTTCCTGACATGTATTGCCCTGTCCAAGTAGATGAGTAAAGTGCATACCGGACAGAGTTTGTGTAACCTCTCCTGCTTCTCAGAGGAGAATGGAGGGTGATAGAAAGCCACTAACTCAATTGGAAGAGTATGATCCTTACCAGGGCCTAATTTGTAAACCAATCGATGTCAGACCGCAAATAGCAAGCAGGGTCTGGGTGTCCTTCCACTGAAATTTGTGAATAGATGCAATTTCCTGCATTTTATTGTTTTTTAACGGGTTGTTAAACATCTACGTTTATCTACATTTGTAAACACTCTGCTTCTGTCGGTTCTCGGAACCGAGCCCAACTCTGTCCCTGCTAGTTGTTGTCCAACTCCACATGTGAACCTCAAGGTGCCTGCCTGCGACTGTGAGCTCCTGCCTGCGTACAACACGACTGCCTGCTCAACACTTGCACCCACCACTCTTTAAGGGGTGGAGATTTCTTTAAGGGTAGACGTGGAAATGCTTCACTTGAAGAGGCAGCTTGTGTGCTGTTGTTGAAAATTAGTGCTCATCTAGTTATTTTTAGTTTACATATCCAATATAAGTTTTATTCATTCAAGGCAGTCATATTTGTCCTAAATGTATAATTAATAAACCAGATCCAAGCCAGATCCTAGCAAACAGTTACCGGAAGCACCCTGTCAAAATAAGAGAGTTCCCGGATTTTGTTCAGGCAGAATCCGGCTCAGATTAAGCCCTAATCCCAACACTTGAGGCCCAAAAGCAAGGTTTGGGAGCAAAGTCACTCTAGTCTTTCTCAGAGCCAACTTTGTGCAAGATGGGTGTACTGATAAAGGGTGAATTTCACCTACATGCTTATTAGAGACAAGTTCCAGCAAAAGCTCTGTTTTTAGTGCTACCAACTTTAAGTCCACTTTATCCAGAGGCTCAAAAGGTGAAACAGTGAGAGCCTCTGGCATCAGGAGATGATCTCATGAAGGAGGCATAGATTTTGAGACAGAATTTTCTGTGAGCTCCCTTCATAAACCGACCTACCAATGGATGCTGGACTGCTGTTTTGTCTCAAAGCCTATGTGGCAAGTTGAAATAGCAGCCAAATTAACTTTGATGGTGGAAAAAGCTTTTCTCTTGTTAATCAAGTTCTGTAAGAAATTCCCAAATCTCAGCCACAGAACACTGAAAAAGTCAGAGCACAATGTCTCAAAACTGTAACCTTTGCTTTCATAGAGATTTTGTTGCAGGTGCCCTCACATTTGATATAAAAATATGTTTTATATCAATATATTAAGTTGCCTTTATGCCTATTCAAACATATACATTTTGTGTGTGTTACTTATTCAGAATTAAATGTCTAAAATTGCCATAAAAGCAAGGGTGGAATGATATAGAAATGATTATTTTAATGCTTTTATGTCAATCTATACCTATATTACACTTATTTAAACACACTTATACTCACTTTTGATGCAGCTTATCTGCTTATTCAGTCATTCCTGTGCTGCAGATGTGTTTTGGAGTAATTAAAGTTCTCTGGGGATGCTCTAACCAGAAGATTGGGCCCAATCTTAAGGTTACAGTGACCCAGGTTTTGAAGGACATGTTTTTCATGAAACCATCGCTCTGTTGCACAGACTGCTTTGATGAAGGGAAAACAGATTTAATTAAATCTGCCCTCCTGGCAACCATCACTGCTCTCACGCGATCAGGGAAGGTATATAAGAAATGTAGCAAACACAGGAAGTCGGAAGTCCTGTGATGGATCAGCACGCGCTGGTGCCATGCGCCATTTTGATGTGATTCTTCTTTACCTGGGTCGAAAACGACTTCCCGGCCAGTGTCACGGTGAGAAGTTCTTTCATATCAATTTGTGTGTTAAGAGTGTACGAGTGTACATGTTTTTTGCTTGGCTGTTTTCTGTGGCAGGTTAATAAAGGACACTTATTACTCCTAGCAGTAACAGCCTCTGTGTTTTATTTTTCCCTATTTGTCTGAATATCTGTGCCGACCGTTCACGAGCCTTTTGATAAAGAATTTCATAATACAACATTCTATATGGTCTCAAACACATTCTGGGAGTGTCCTGCAGATTGAAGGTTGAACCACTCACCGGCCAAGCCCACAGAGCCAGTGTTTCTGGGTAGAGGTGGAAGATTTGTCCCTGTACCTGAGACAGCTGGTACTTGCATGCAGGCAGAAGCCACAGCTCATACCAGAGCAGCTGTGTTATCGCCGCTAACCAGTATTTGGCTAGTGTTTGTTCTGCAAATTTTATCCAGTATCCCCATTTTATAGTTTTCCAAACCCACATGAAGTTTGTGCACTCTGCATATTTCTCTGCTTTCACCGTCAGGCGGCTGGCTGGGCAGTCTGTCAAACATGGGCAAAGTATTTCTGTCTCATCTTTGCTGCATGCTGAACAGGCTCGAACATCCTCTTGGACATGCACAGAACTTGGCTGAATTCTCTGAACAGGTTCAGGAACAGAATCATTGAGGGCAGAGAATCCTGCTTGTTTCCTCCATCTATGGAAAATATTAGGCCAGCCATTTTCTCCTCATTACCACCTAAGTAGAGGTGGGTGGCAGTTGGTTAGGGCGGGGACCATAGGGCTTCCTCTGCCATGGGGTTTTAGAGGAGGGTTTTTGTGGTGCCTGTAGAACTTCCTGCACCTTCATCAATTTTGGGATTCTGAAGGTGTGTGTATGTGTGTGTGTGTGTGTGTGTATGTGTGTGTGTGTGTGGGGGGGGGGGTTAAGTGTGCCACTGCCTGAGCAAATGTTTGGTGCTGGGGCGACGGAGCTGCAGTTGTGGAGGCAAACAGCGTCTGTGGAGACACAGCTTCAGAACTTTGTTGTGCCTTTATTTTGGTCTCCCACCTCTTTTGCATCAAGTTGACCCCTAAGACAAACAGAGCCTTAAGGGTGATGGTAGTGTTGAGGAGGTCCGCCTTCTTTTTTTATGGAATAAGTGTTAAGATTCAGCCACCTGGCCCTCTCCTGCTGAACCATCAGCCCTTTGGTCCTGTCCATTGCCTGGATTGCCACTTTGTGCAGCCAGAGATCTGTAATGATGCACATTTTGTCCCATAATGCAGGAGCAGATGACCACCTTTTCAGAGTCATCTGCTCCTCCAGCTCTACTTAGTAAGTCATAAGCATGGAGGAGATGTTCAGAGCACAGAGTGACAGCACAGCTACTTTATATGATTTCTTTGTCAGGCTTGACTGAGAGCAGTCCAATCTGGAGGGGAGAGCAGGGCCACCCACCGACATGGACATATTTGGGTGCAGGTGCGCTGCAACCGCTGGCTTGTCTAGAGGCATTTGTCAGAGACTACTTTTTCATGTCCAGACAGGACAGATCCACCTTCTCACCATTGTCTACAGTTGCCATTGCTGTCTATTGTTTCATCATTCTTTATTAAAAAAAGGTCTGTCTTTAAATGAGTCCTCGAGGCTCAATTAGACTAACCTGTATAAATAAAGGTTGAATGAATTGGGTTTTTCTCCTTAAAGAGCCTCCTCCGCCAAGAGCCAAATAGTTTTTCTAGCAACTCTGGGCACAATGACAGGAGTTTGCCAGTTAGCCTTTGGCAGTTTTTTTAATCAAAATGTAAGCAAACCACCTCTGCTTGGACTTCAGGCCACTGAAAGTCAAGCTTCACAGCAGTGTACTTGCACACGTCATGCAGGTCTAAATCCAGTTCGGATGAAGATGGGTTTTCATGACCATGTTGGCTCATGCCTGTTTTGCAACCCAACCTGAGCATTGGGGCAATGGGTCATAATCCTCATTATCATCTGAGAAGGGTAGCTCTAACTCCACATCTGATAGCTCACTTCATGCCATCATGAAGTCGAATAAGCTCAAAGTTAGACCCTGCTCCATCATTTCAGATGCAGCGAGTCCACAGCCTCGAGTATGTTGCCCCAACTAGTTTCATTTGGGGCAACATACTTGCAACCTACTTGTCCCCTTCTGGTTCAGCAACCGGCAAAAACTTGGCAGGTCAGATGGGTTCTGCTCCTTGGCTGCCAAAGCCATCACTGGATCGCAGCTGGACAATATTATCTGACTGGCCAGACAGTGACAAAACACCTTTAGTGCACATACTCCTTCACAGACTGCCTAGGCATGTTTCAAACCTAGGCACACCATACATGTTGGGTGGGTGTCCCCAGCATTGTGGAAACAAAACTTAAACTAGATGTGACTATTTGTGAGCAGCAACATGATTTTATGCCAAGAAAGAACACTACATACAGCATATTTAAATAAGATGGTAGAGAAGTGAAGATCAGAAAGAACTTTGCTGTATTTATCAGTTATGAATCTTAGTGCACTGTGATAGCCGGTGTCTTATTTGTTCTGGTAATGGACCTGAACAGATGAGGTCAGGCAACAATCCTTGTGGACTATGATGTTTGTAGATGAGATTGTGATTTGTGGGGAGAACTGGGAACAGGTGGAAGAGAACTTAGAGAGGTGGAGGTTTGCACTTGAAAGAAGAAGAATGAAAGTCAGTCGTAGTAAGACCAAGTACATGTGTGTGAATGAAAGGGAGACCAGTGGAACAGTGAGGGTACAAGGACCAGAGGTCACAAAGGTTCTGGACTTAAAGTACTTGGGGTCAATTGTCCAGAAAAACAGTGAGTTTGGTAAAGAGGTGAAGAAGAGAATCCAGACAGGTTGGGATGATTGAGAAAAGTTTCAGGCATTGTTTCTGACAAAATGGTGGCAGCAAAGATCCAAGGAAAGCTTTACAAGAAAGCGGTGAGAACAGCAATGTTGTATAATAGTCCCTCGCTACTTTTTTGGCGGACTCGCTCCATTGCTGTTTTTCAAAGATTGGACATGACACGCAATTGGCTGATTGATAGATGAGCCGTGCAATCGGCATGGATTTTTTAATTTAAAATACATAATTTAAAATGATTTAGTACCTGTGTGCAGCCCACAGCTGTGGGAGAAGCTCCCTCTTGCAGCTGACCAGCTGATCTCCACTCTGCAGTGTAGAATTAGGTGTGGCCAGTACAGAGAGCACTGGCTGGGAGGTGGCAGAGAGCTGAAATCATGACATGCTGTGCTCTTTTAGAGCATTTAGAGTTTAGAAACATTGTTTAGAATATTGCGAGTGTGGGAAGGGTTTAAAACGCCTTAATATAAATATATATAAATACTAAAATAAACTGCAACTTACTACTTGTACTACTATTCCTACTTTGTGTTTTTTCACTTATCACGGGGCTTCAGGGTATGGATCCCCTGTGATAAACGAGGGACTACTGTATATTTTGGAGACAGTGGTACTGAGAAAAGACGGGAGACACAACTGGAAGTAGCAGAAATGAAGATGTTGAGGTTCTCCTTAGGAATGACAAGGATGGATAAGATTAGGAAAGAGATCATCAGAGGTACAGCACAGGTTGAACAACTGGGAGATAAAGTTAGAGAGGACACACTGAGATGGTTTGGACATGTCCAGAAGAAGGACAGTGGGTATATTGGTAGAAGGATGTTAGAAATGCAGCTGCCAGGAAAGAGACAAAGATATATGGATGCAGTTAGAGAGGACATGGAGGTAATTGGAGTGAGGACAGAGGATGCAGAGGACAGAGTGAGATGGAGGAGGATGACTCGCTGTGGAAACTCCTGAAGAGCTGGAACAGCTGAAAGAAAAAGAATAATGCATTGCTTTAATTATACTTGTCATGAAGGGAACTTGAAGTTTGATGTTGTTTGAGGAGATCGACTGAACACTTTCTTCTTAATTGCTATTTCAATAAAATCATCTCTTTCAGTAATTATGTTAATATACAAGAGAGCTGTTCAGACAAGGTGGGAGTCAACACCTGAAAACAAAATTGATTTGAGAGCCTCAAAGGTGTCTGGCAGTTTTATTAAGACTTGTGTCTAGTTGTATGGCAAGAAACTCTTATTTCCCAGAGATGTTTTTTTTTCTTTTCTGTTTTGCATATTCACTGATGCGGTTCAGTGATTGGGTTTTACCGCAATGTCATGGTGTTGTAGAAGAAAAAATAACATGAAAAATCACTCTGTGCTGTCGGATTTTGAGGTGAGGAACTGATCATGTAGAATGAATTTGTTATACAACAATGGATAAAATGTTATGACAGCACAAGAGGTGCATGCCACTTTTCCTTCTAATTTCTGAGATGGTGTGTGATTGTTTTGAAAGTAGCCTCAGAAAATCTGTGTGCTGACCATCCACAATGTAAGAACATGTCAGTCAAAGCTGCTCATGCGTAAATACACTTTCATAATTATAGTATTATTTTTATAGTTTATCATGCTATGCACAATAGTTAAGAACTTCTCAACTGCTGAGCCACAAAATCAGTGATTTCCCCAGGAGGTAAAACGTTTAATTTAAAGGTTTCGACCCCTGTACCTTTATGATGGAGCCATGCTGTGTGCAATCTCAGCAGAAGGGATGTGTTTGTGCATTTGTGCAGAAAATGTTATTAGTGTTTTTAAATTACTAATCTCATGTCATATTAGTCTTTTACATTTCTGCAAGTTCATCTAATGTATTCTGACAATATACTGTCATTTTATAGTGAGATACACATAAATCAGAAAGCCATGCTGTAACAGTGGGTCTGAAAGTACCAAAGCTACTACAGTAGTTTGTATACAAACAGTACTGTCTGTTTTCTTGTAACCATTATGTCAGCATAAAATGCTCTCAGAACAAATACTGTATGTAGCAAAGTCAAACAAAGCTGTTCATTAGCATTTTGTTCGTTTATGCATCATACAGTTATCAATGTCATACTTTTTATTTAATATCTAAAGCTCAGATTACCTGCCTCTGTTACCTACAAGATTTTGATCAATGACTTTGTGTAACAGCTGAAACTGTTGAAAAACTACATTCTTGAAGATATCGTGAGACAGGTCAGCTTGCCTGTCTTTGGTCTGTTTGAATGTCCATTTGTTCATCCCACCCAGAAATACCAGAACCTGACTGCAGCTGTCAAAATGGACACAGAACAAAAGTAACCATTCATTTTCTTGTGGGAGTTTGCAAATCAAATGTATTGCGTGACATTCAGCCCTACCTATACAGCTCATTCCCAGAGATGGGCGTGGTGCATCTTCAGAACAGTGAAACCTTACAACTGGAAAAATACAAATAGTGGGCAGCTGGTAGTTTGTGTTGGGAGGAGTGATGAAGAGTAGGGAACATAAGATAATCACTTCCCCTTTTCTGCAAAAGCTTTGTTCCGGTGTTAAAATAGCAAGACAGCAGCACGTGATGGACTGGAGACCTGTCCAGGGTGTACCCCGCCCCTCACACAGTGATTGCTGGACTTGGGCACCGGCGACCCCCGTGACCCAAAATGGAAGAAGTGGGTAAAAGATGATGGATGGATAATAGTCAGTCCTGTTAACCAGAAGTTTCTCCACAACGGAGCTGTGGATCTGTATAAGATGGATTTTTTGTTTTCATTTGATTTATTATTAGGATTTGTTTTATCTGTTTTTTTTTGCCACGTATTCGGATTTTTCTTTTATTTACTAACAAAACAAACGAATTTGAAAATGTGTTTGTTTGTTTTTTTTTATAAAAAGAACAGATCTGCTATCCAAATTTAAATTTCATTACTTTTTATTACCAACATTTACAAGTAACACCAAACTTCAAACCTTTAAAATTGTACGTTCTGTTGATAAACTAAACACATTTTTTTAACGACTAAATGTCAACTGTAATAGCTTTGTTTGATTTTTGTACAAAATCAAACATTGCTATTCATAGAGTGGATTTTTTTAATGTACAATTTAATGTATTATTATTGGTGTATTTGCCTCATCTAGTTGTTTTCTTGTTTATGTTTCCTCAGTGACAAATAAGAAACCGTCTCATGTATCCATCACAAAAGTGAAGCAGTTCCAGGGATCATCTTCCTTTGTCAAAAGGTCACAGTGGACAATCGACCAGCTGCGACAGGTCAATGGCATCGATGCCAACAAAGTAAGTCATTAAATATTTTCATAAAGTTTCTAAATTATTACTAGTTTTTTGTGACCCGCAACAAGGAATGAGATTTCTTTTTTCATTAACCACTAAATATTTGCTGTTTAAATGCAGCTTTATTTTAGTTCTAGCTATTTTGTACTATTCTATCATGTTTTTGTCTTCTTATTAGTATTGTTTTTACTAATATTTGTAATTGTCTTTTAATTTCTCTTACTACAAACTTCTCAAACTTTTTCTTCTTTTTTGTCTCTAAGGATTGTCCAGAGTTTGATCTCATGTTTGACAATGATTTGGATCAGTGGGTTGCAAGTTCAGCTGGAGAGAAGTGCACCTTTATCCAAATTCTTCACCACACCTGCCAGCGCTACTGCTCGTCCCGTAAACCTGAGTTTTTCAACTGTCAGTCAAAGCTGCTTGGGGGTGAGACAAGTAGAAAAGAATGCGCTAACTTTCATGTTCGAGAATCATGTATTGACTTGTCAGTGCCAGAGTCACTAATGCAACCCTGTGCTGTAAGCCAGTCCGAATCCAGTTACGTATGATGACAGCCAGCACCTGCTGTGTATGGAAATGGATGCTCATTTCTTGTGCACAGCATCTGTTCTGTGCTCTGTTGAAGCCATGGTGTCCAGCACAACACATCAGCTCCGATTCAAACTGGGAGACTGGTTTTACTACACATACTCATTCCAGCATGACCTCATGACTTTTTCTTTTTTGTGTGTATTTTTATGGCATTTTATTTATTTATAAATTTCATTTTTTAACTTCCATCTCTCGAAGTAACACAAAACCTATGTTCATTGTAACAGTCACTTCATTTTTCCATTGCTGAATCAGAAACACTCAGTTTACATCTAATATCTTCTCTGCAAAAAGGATTTTGATTTACAGTAGTCTCTCGTTTATCGCGGGCGATCCGTACCCTGAAACACCGAGGGAAGCGTGAGGGAAGAGGCTGCCTTTAGCTTATTAGCTAGTGCACTTGTATTGCGAACCGCTAGTTTAGCGTTACGTCAGTGCCGACAGGTGGTGGGGACGGGGCACATAATGTCATGATTTCAGCTCTCAGCATCGGCTGCTCTCTGCTAGCGCTCTCGGCCACGCCCACTTCTCCGCTGCAGAGCTGAGATATGACACTCTGAGAGAGGGTGCTTCCTCTGCAGCTGTGGGCTGCACAGAAGTGCAGAAGGGGCTAAATAATTTAAAATAATTTATTTTAAATAAAAAGTCCATGCTGATCGTGTGGCTCATCCATCAATCAGCCAATTGTGTGTCATGTCCAATCTTATTTTGAAAAATCGCAATCGAGTGAGTCTGAGAAAAGCAAACCTCCAAGTAGCGAGGCACTACTGTATACCGCGAAGCTCATGAAGCAGTTCTTGGTTGTTTTATACATACACAAGGTTGTGTTTTTAAAATGTGGTGTTCTGCTTGTTTATCAGATCTTGATCTGTTGATCCTGAATATTAGTCTCTGAACATCTGTTCTATTATTTAAGGAGTAAGTTACAGAAACCGCCTCCTGCATAGCTGCCTCACCTCCACAAGACATTTTAGGGCATTTCTATGCAGTTATGTAATTGTTTAACACAAAAGACATTGCAGAGAGACCAGAAGAGGATTCTGTAGTTACTCATTTTCTGGTTTCTATTTGTTTTCATGG
>NC_056518.1:9780890-9800331 GCF_014905685.2 Nematolebias whitei | reverse complement strand
TTTTTGTATATATATATTTTTTTTTGGTTAGTTCCACTCTTGTAAAAAGCGCTCTCTCTAGAGTGGAGCGGATATGTTATATGTCTTAAACAATGGTCCTCAGTCTGGGTTGAATCTGTATTAAAGTTGACAGATTTAAATTGACACATATTGGGGAAAATTATCTCATTTAGAATGTGCTATAATTTTGGCAAAAGACAACATTTCCTGGATTTGTTAATTATTTAAATGTTGGTGTGCTCACTTTAAAAACCTTTTTAAAATTTTATAAACTTTATTGTCATTCAGAATTGTACAAAATTTAGTTTCATTTCTCCACAGCAGTGTAGGAGTACATAATTTACATACATTTTATTGATATATTTTGAGCATAGAGTCAAATTTTATAAATGTTTTATTTTGTGGCTGCACAATATATAAAAATTGAACTTCTTCATAATATCAATGTGAGCAACAAATATTGTGAATGTTTACATGCAATTCTTTGATCGGATTGACATGTGTTCAGATTAAATAATCCTACTGTGTCATTTACATGGGCACAATCTGTTCACAGCAAGAGTTTACATGCAGCGGGCTTTGTTCTGAACAGAAGTACTGACATGTGCAGAGCGGTAAACTCTCCTTAAAAAAACACAGAAGAAGAAGAAGTTCTACTTCCGTGATGAACGTAAACAAACCTGAGCACCAAAATGGACCCGCGCCAGGTTTTAATGACGGTGGAGACGCTGCTGCACTCCCTGACTGAGCTGCAGGTGATACAGATCATTCTGAGCTCTTTCAAAGTTTCTAGTAGACCAGTTTTGCTTCTCCGACATATTAGCATTAGCCAGGTGGAAATACGTGAGGTAGACATATGTTGCACATGCACAGTCGGGTCAGTTTTCCACGATCAGAAAAAATGATCAGATCAAATGTTTACATGCACAATTCGGATTATGAATCGGCATAAACCACCCGTCTCATTCTGATTACAAATTCATTCAGATCGAGACAAATCAACAAAAAATAATCTGAACAGGGAATTTACAGGACACATTTTTATTCCTAATGGCCGTTTCATCTGATTATTTGTCTTGCAAACATAACGACTTGTTAGATTGCAATAAATCAAAGGCTATAAAATTTTAAGTTTGCATTTATACTCAACAAGCTACTAATTTATTTGTTCAATCAGGGTTTTATTGCAGCTGATATAGTCATAAAAATAGTCAAAAATAATATGACAGTTTTTTCTTTTACTATAGTGTAGTTCATTCATCTACTCAGTGTTTATTCTAGTTAAAGTACTGCTGTACAGTACTGATCCAATAGTTTGTTATATTGAACAAGGTTCAAATACTGTTGGTGTAAAATGATGATCTTACAAGGTACCTGCTACTTTAACCCATTTCCAAACAAACCAACATGAAGGAACTGGATCTACAACATGGTAAACATTGTATCGCTGCTACAATAAGGATTTTTTCCAACACATCTAGAATAAATTTAATATGTTGTACTGTGCATCCTCTAACGGTTATTACTGCACTAAGTGGGACATGGCACACTGACAACAGTGGAGGAACTGTAGCTGTTGTCATTTCTTGCTAGTCCTACAGTCTACATACATCAGTTGAGTTTTTCTGGTCCACAGAGAGCAGTTTAAGATGGTTTCAGTCTTTGTGTTGATGTCTGATGTATTCTGCTGAAATATCAGCGCCATAAGGAGAAGATGCAAAGGCCCATGCATTGTGACCTTTATGAGGCATGTAATTGGCCTACAAATAAAGGCTAATTAGCTCACTGCCTTGTTATCGCTCAGACTGCTGAGTTTTGGTTTAAACTCATTTCCCATCAAAGCTTTTCTCCTAAACACGCCTGTCGGTGATGGAAAGTCTCGTGGCATTTAGCAGAACTCAGTTATCTTTATTTCCTGTTTTATTTGTTTTACTTACTAGATAAATAACCGATTATCGATGTGGTAATAATAATTGGACATGCAAGTGCTTGACTCATAATGCAATAATAATAATAATAATAATAATAATAATAATAGTAATAATAATAGTAAATTCTTTAACCTCCCCAGTAATTTCAAACCTGCAACATCAAAGCTAAAAATGTCTGTTTTCTCATCCCTGAAGGCCAAGCTCTAGGTTTGGCCATTTTACGTTGCAAGGTGTTTTTGAACAGAATGAGGAAAGATGACCGTGAGGTGAAGCAAAAACAAGGTAAGCACAAAGTAAAAAATGCTTTCTAATAAAACGTTCGTTGACGTCTTGTATAAACTTATTTTTAGCAAGTGTATATATAAATCCTGTATTTTAAGTCAAATAACTTACTACTTGTCGTTTTTATTGGGTTTTCAAAACAGAGAGGTTAAGTATACTTCCTACTCTGTTTGATAAGCAGGTATTTGATTATGCAATAATGTAACCTAGCCTGGGGTGTAAAGGAAAAAACATGCTTTACTTTTTTAAAACTGTTTGAATAAAAATATAAATAAATGTCTTGTATCCTGTGGCCAGCGCACTAACAAACCTGTGTGTCATCCGTTTTTCTGTGTTCTCCCACTGAGCCCAAGGACGAACGTCCCTCTGTGTGTGTCTGTGTGAGGGTTCAGCAAATGCAGATAGGGACTTTAAATTTACAACTAAAGGTTATGAGTCATGCCCTCCATTTCCTCACTGCCGCACACTCACTGACAAATGTTCAGAGGGAACTCACAACCTAACATCCAAAGGCAGTACAATTATTTAATACATCTTCATTATTTGTGATCTCAGTATTTAGTGTGTAGCATGTTACAAATTATCATGTCAGCTTTATCAGGACTATAATGATGGAAATTATGGCTTATAATAATGCATCGTGTGATTATGACATTCATCTTCTGATTAAAGCCAATGTAAACAGTATATTCATGAATATTTAGTTTTTCTGTCAGGACATTATGTTCCATCTTTGTACTTTGTTTTAGTGCCTTGTCAAAGCTTTTTTTTTTAAATCTTAAATAGCTTGATTAATGGATAAAAGGTTGATGGGGTGATAAATCAAAAGGTCCAAGGTCTGATTCAAACAACATGTATCTGTAGGAATGCACGCATTAAATAAAAGTAAATCAAATAGCTCCCACTGCAGGGATTATTGGAGGAAATATAGATTACTGAATTATGGTTAATGGAGTAATTAGTTGCCAACTTGAGCTGGATCACATTTTATAATGTTTTTATAAGTTAGA
This sequence comes from Nematolebias whitei, assembly GCF_014905685.2. NCBI lineage: Eukaryota > Metazoa > Chordata > Actinopteri > Cyprinodontiformes > Rivulidae > Nematolebias > Nematolebias whitei. Next base: position 9,797,108 of record NC_056518.1, on the reverse strand, counting down.
GCTAAGCTGAGTACATAGGTTCTTCTCTCTTTCGCTTTCGATGAAGATGGTCGCTCTTACCCTCCCTCCTGCTTTTTTGCTCTCGTGTCCTGTCAACCTCAGAGCCTCTCTTTACACATCTTCTGAATCAAAAATGATTATGGATTTGGTCAGCTGGTCCCTCAACGCAATTGATGATTTTTTTTCCACCAGACAACAGGGTGCTGGAGAGCCCTCATGCCCTGAACGGACCCGCGCAGCTGGATATGTCATTGATTCCTGGGGTGATGCTGTTTCTGTGTGTGCTGTCTGTGGAGGACGTAGAAGATGTGTACATTATTGGATTTATCATAAGAGGGTTTCTGCTTTTTGGAATCTGTGGATAGCTAGAATATTGACAAATTAGGAAGACGTTGCCAGCAGTTTTGGCCGTGGTAAAGCTGCCAGCCTTATGTGAAGGATTAATCCGTGCCTCGAGCTCTCAAACTCGTATGTTTAACGAGCTCAACCACAAGCTGGACGTGATTTCTGAGAATCGTAGGCCACTTGCGGCTCCTGGAACTCACCAGCACGAAAGATCCGATCTTGGAGAATATTAAATTGACCACGGACTGGGCACTAATTCTGACTGTTTGGATTCGCCATTGAGTGTATGAGCAGAACTGAAGACAGACAGAAAACAGAGTCTGGCGGCCCAAACAATTGTTGTTTATCTGAATTTGGCCTCACTGCTGGCCTTGGACAGGCCAACTTATCTCAAATTGCTCCTGGAGGATATGTAAACTAGAAGCTTCTGCCCCCCTCCCCTCCTGAGGACATCTGTGGCCTTATCAGAACCATGATGCTGATAGACACTGTATCATCTTATCAGAACTTTGGAACTTTCTAGAGTGTTCATGGATAACTCACCGGCTTTGTCGACCTCTATGCATAAATGTGAAGCCATTGTATAATGCTGTTTATGTTGAAAGTTCTTTTTTTGCATCTTTTCTACTGTTTCATGGCCAGGACATGGTGTGAGACATGATTTTTTGGCTTTCTATATCCTCATGTTTTCTTCTTCTCATCTGCCTGTATGTTGTATGTAACAAGTCTTTCTTGTAAATGAGTCTTCGAGGCTCAATGGGAACTAACCTGTATAAATAAAGGTCTAATAATAATAATAAAAAATAGACTGAAATGAATGTGTCATTATACAATATGAGTTTGTAGATGTTTGTCGTGGTTGGGAGGTGGAAAAAAACTACTATAACCGACTATATGAAAAGTTGGAATACTGTACACTTTGAAAGATGAAAACAGTGAATATAGTGTTGGACTTGACTTGGAGAGACAATGATTTCGAATTGAAATAACTGTAGGAAGAATCCATCCATCCATCCATTATCTTTACCCGTTTATTCCATTTTGGGTCACGGGGGTCACCGGTGCCCATGTCCAGCAATCACTGTGCGAGGGGCGGGGTACACCCTGGACGGGTCTCCAGTCCATCACAGGGACACATAGAGACAAACGAGACAAACAACCGTTCACTCTCTCACTCACACCTAGGGACAATTTAGAGTTACCAATCAGCCTAACATGCATGTTTTTGGTCTGTGGGAGGAAACCGGAGTACCTGGAGAAAACCCACGCATGCACGAAGAGAACATGCAAACTCCACCCAGAAAGGCCCCTGGACCGGGGTTTGAACCAGGGACCTGCTCACTGAGAGGCAGCAGCTCTACCAGTTGCGCCACCGTGCTGCCTGTAGGAAGAATGCATAGACAAAAAGGATTTAAATGAAAACATCTACAGAAGTGTGTGTGTGTGTGTGTGTGTGTGTGGGGGGGGGGTCTCCTTGACCTCTTCTATAGTTTCATTAAGCTGCTGCTTGTAATGTCATGAGTTGCATTAATTAAACTGCAGTGAAGGGTTTTCTTGCAGCAGAGGCAGCATTGCTGTGCCTACAGGCTGCTGTCATGTCCTAAAGATTTTTTTCCTGTTTTGAGTGTCATTGTTTTACTGAAAGTGTGACGAAACATAGCTGTTACCTAAATTAGCTGTGTAAGTGCATTATGTTGAGGTATTCGAACAGCTGTTGGCTCTGTATTAGTATTCTTCACATGGCTTTGTTTACTTTCTTTGCTGCTTATCCAATATGTTTTTACCAGCCAAAACGTCTCTAAAGGCTTAAATTAACCAGAAACTATTTTCTTTAAAACAAAATGTGTTGTAGCTTTAAGTACTCCATGCACATTAAACTCTTAAATAAGCCTCTTTTGGCCAGTGACTGCTCAGCTACATCTTTCCAGGTTTACCGTACTTGCCGCTGTACACGTCATACTGCCGTATAAGTCGCATCAGTCCAAATATGTCTAATAAAGTGGAAAATTCATAAATACGCCGCTTGGTCATATAAGTTGCATCTATTATGCGTCACCGCTGACACGTCGCGCTTGTTTGCTTGTGTTTGACAGCACGATGGCTCAGTAGTTGGCACTGTTGCCTCACAGCAAGAAGGTTCTGGGTTCAATCCCCAGTTGGACCTCAGGTCTCTCTTGTAAATGAGTCGCAGAGGCTCAGTGGGATTAACCTGTATAAATAAAGGGTGACTGAATGGACCTGGGGTCTTTCTGTGTGGAGTTTGCATGTTCTTCTCACTTGCGTGGGCTTTCTCCCACAGACCAAAAACAATCATGTTAGTCTGACTTCAGGCCCAGGCCTCCCTTGCAAAAGAGATCTGTGATCTCTATGGGATTTGTCTGGTTAAATAAACTTTAATAATAATTGTTACGTGTCACCGCTGACCACCCGGAAATGTGGGCCGGTGTTGTGCCAAAAATTGATTGGCTGCCAAATGGCGGCTGTGGGAGCGTGCAAGGGAGGACTGTACCAAAAATTTAACAAGATTAACACTTAAAAACAATTATTTGTTTGCTCGACATTATAGCAAAGGTGTGTCTCAGTTTAACTTTTCCTTAATAAATGCACTTTAATGGTCAAACCAGCTGCATTTCAAAAGCCGATTCACAGAAACAGGAGCGTGCAGAGGGACAACTCTGTGCATTTCTTTGAAAATTAACAAGACAACCACCCATGAACAATTGTTTGTTTGCTCTACTTTATAGTAGAGGTGTGTCTCAGTTTAACTTTTCCTAAGAGAGATGAAGGTGACTTTGTATGACAAGCCAAGTGTCTCATTAATAGCCACTTTACTTATTAATGAGACACTAGGCTTGCCATATTAGTTGAGAGCCCTCTAGTGGCTGAAAATGGTAGTGTTCAATATTTTCCATGTCAGAATGAATGACATTGTCAGATCTCAGACAAAAATTGGATTATAAATATTGGGGGGGGGGGGGGATAAATACATCGCTACGCTGTATAAGTCATAGGCATGCTAATTTATGCAAAAAAACATCAGCTTGTACAGCATGGCGTCCCATATGACTCCCCCCAACCAGTGGTCTGGTGCACTTCCAATGGATGAGTGAGTTTTCAGCATTTCTTTCAGTTGTTTTGGGAGCTTTTAGTGTTTTTGGTATTTGCAGCATTTTTTGTTTGCATAGTTTCATTGGTTGCTTTTTTTCTTATATTTTCTGTGTTTGCATATTTTATCTTTTTCTGTGTTTTTCTGTTATCAGCTGCTTTTGTTGACACCATTTTTTTGTATACAGTTTAAGTCGGCTAAATTCAGTCATACTGCAGGGTCTTTTTCTGTATTGGTTAAAAATCTAGTTGGCATAAAATATTAATGCTGCTTTTTATAATAAAGTTTTAAATCTCAGGTATGTAGCCCTTTGTTAAAATAACTGACTATTGTGGATCTTGGTGGGATGAAATTCAGACGATCTAAGTAAGAACATGTTTAGCAGCGAAATCTCATCAGAAAACCTCTCCAAAACTGTATGAAATGTTTGATAAATAACAGCAGCTGTGGTATAGACTGGATTTGACAGAACCTGTTGGAGTGCTGAACAGTATGTCTACTGTACTGCTTGAAAAGAAGACGCACTCTTCTTTAAGACTCCCACGTTATACCCTAAAGCATAACCTGACACAGCGGTGCTACAATCACACCCACTGCCAGAGTGAAGACATTAAAATCACCACTGCATGAATTGTTGGATAGATTTTTATGTAGGCGTTTGTTTATGAAGTTAACAATGTATTCTCATATATCCCCTGAAGTGTGAGCAAATGTGACTCCATTGTCAACATGATATTTGTGCTGATAAGCGTCGGCTCCGTTCTGAAGCATCGCAGGAGTCCAGCCGGTGTTCTGTGGTAGAATTACACAGAGGACGGGGTCAAAGGTCACACTTCCTGCTTATGTTTGTCTTTACTTAATGCTTCTAGTTTATAGAAAACTCTGTTTGTTTTTCACTCAGTTTCTATTGTTTAAACAGTTTTATATTATAATAATAAAATTCCTTATTCATTGTGGAGAGGGGTGTGTTGGGGATACAGATAAATGAGTTGGCACGAGCTGTACAAAAGACTTCTGTATATTTTGAATGTTTTGGTGCCACATCATTGTTCTAACAGGAAAAATAAAAATGTTTTCTGTGATATAACTTAATGTGTGACATTTGTTATTTTAACAAAGTTGGGACACAGTTGGTTTGGATCACAGCAGTGACAGACATTCTGCTCTTACATGTTTCAATTAGCCTGTGATGACTAACCCCCCTCCCCCCATGAACCCTCCGCGGTGTCTCCACCCTGTTATTCCTCTGATTACATTCTACAGTATACTTGAGGGGCCACGTTGTAGGCTGCCACAGATGTCTGAGAATAAACAGAGAAGACTCGAGAGAGAAAAGAATAAATGGTGGGCAGATAAATGAAGATGTTTTCAGAGAGGATGAGAGGAGTGTGTGTGGTGGGGGTTTGTTCTGACGATGGTGGGAGTATTACTCCCAGAGCTTCTCTGAAGAAGGAGGGGATTAAGGGAAATCTGTCTGAAGGTGAAAAAGGTTTTTTATTGATGACACGGAGCCTCACAGTGAAACTTTGTTTTGAACCAACTTGGTTTAACTGTGTGTAAACTGAATCACCTTGGCAATATTTGGTCAAAACACATTTTTCCCAGAGCTCAGCAGCTTATTTCATCAGTGCTCCAGATGTGTTTTACATGTAAAGAGTGATTCATTTACTGTGGCCTCTCCAAAACTGACTGAAGGATGGACTTATTTGCGAATGTGTTTCCACTTCATTTTGTCTGTGTGTAAGTGAACATGTGTGTGTGTGTGTGTGTGTGTGTGCAGCACAGGCATGCCTCTACATAAATAATTTTGTTTTATCAAGTTAACTTGTGAAAGCTCACCAGCTGGCCCTGCTGTCTGTGTTTGGGCTGTCACATAATCCAGAGCAGCAGAGCTGCTCTAATTATCCGTCACTCAGCCTACCTGTCTTGAAGTCAGGGACGTCTTCTTACCATGCTGCAGTTTCCTGCTGGGAAATCATAAAACAAGGCTTGTCAGTTTCTAGTACACCCAGTACCTTCATACTTCCCCCTCTATGTTCTATTCTCTCAAAGCTATTACACATGTATCATGTTTGTAATTGACTGAAAATCCTCTTAAGAACAACAAAAGGTCTGAGTAGGTGAAAGGCTTGAAATACTTAGTTGTTTTTTTTTTTTACTGTCAAGCTGCCCTGAAGCACAGCTCTATAAACTGACAGAGTGTGTGCCACTGGAACAATGCAATCACAGAAACAGAAGAAAGAGAAAACAGCAGGAAAGTTGCAGGGAAGCTCCTCGTCTCGTTGTTGCAGCATTCTCTCTCTGTGTGGTAGATTTATGGCTTGTCAGAGCAAACATCCGGAGAGCTGCCTCTTCTATCCGAAGATGTGTTTTCTGTCTAATCCACTCCTAGATCTCCTGAAGGCCAAAACAGCCAAATGTCCTTCATCACGGAGTATTTTAGGAAAAAGAGTTATAAAAGTTCAAAATTGAGTAAAGGCAGCACAGAATGCGTCACTCAGAGCCTATTGTGTTGCTGCTTCATACTCTCAAGTACAACTAGGTTATTTTCATCATCCTTTGAAGTACATCAGCTATGAAGGAAACTTATTAGCCCCCCCCCCCCCACACACACACACACACACACTGCCCCTGCTGGAAAGCTTTGTGTTTTTCATGGGATTGTGCAGACATCTATTGTTACAGCTTCTTTAATGACACCTGCTTTGAGCATTCGTCTGTTTACTATAGAAACATTTTCTCTCTCTTCTTTTGTTATCCTCCCCTTGCTCTTTCTTATTGCTGCTTTGTTCCCTTTGCTTTCTGCAGGTAACAGTATACTACACTCAGCTGCAGACAGCGTGACAAGTGCTGTCCAGAAGGCCAGCCAGGCCCTGAATGAGCGTGGTGAGAGATTAGGTCGGGCAGAGGAGAGGACTGCAGACATGATGAACAGTGCTGAACAGTTTGCAGTTACTGCACACAAGGTGAGACGGCAAGAAACAGCTTAACCTTAAAGTGGGATCACTGCATCTCTTTAAGTAAATATGATCATTTCCTAATGTATTGTGTAATATACAAGCTGCTATTATCAGTTTAACCAAAAGACCAACACTTTTTATTTTTGATTCTAAGGATACGTGCATTTCTTTATTGTGATGTATATATTAGGTGTTAAAGCATATGTGTCAAACTCAAGGCCCGGGGGCCAAGTGTGGCCCTCGTTGACATCTTATCTGGCCCCTAAGATGATGTGTGAAATGTAAAATACTTCTATCTTTTGAATTTTTTCAGTAATCTTTGATCATGATGTCAAAAGCTCAACAGAGAACATCAAATGAGACCAATCAAACTCTTGTTGAGGAACCTGTGACCAAGAAAAGATGTTGGATATCTGATTTGAGTTCATGTAGATTCTGAAACTGGTTCTTAGTTTGAAAAAGGTTTTAATTTTGACCCCTTTTGTAAGTGAGTTTGACACTGTGTTAAAGTGTTGTCATTATATATTTTTATTCTTTGACCATACAGTAGTTCCTCGCTACTTGGCGGTCGTTTATCGCGGACTCGCTCTATCGCGGTTTTTCAAAATAAGAGTGGACAAGACACACAACTGGCTGATTGATGGATGAACCGCACGATAGGCAGGGAATTTTTATTTAAAATAAATTATTTTAAATGATTTGGCACCTCCTGCAGCTCTGTGCAGCCCACACTGCAGTACAAACGTCCTGCTGCAGCTGATCAGCTGTTCTCCATGCGGAGTGGAGAAGTGGGCGTGGCCAAGAGCACTTGCAGGTGGCAAAGAGCAGAAGAGGCAGGGAGCTGAAATCACGACATTATGTGCTCTTTCAGAGCATTAAGTTTAGAAACATTGTTTAGAATATTGCAAGAGTGTAGGAAGGGTTTAAAACGCCTTAATATATTTTATTAAAATAAACTACTACTTGTACTACTATTCCTACTTCGTGGTTTTTCACTTATCGTGGGTCTTCAGGGGACAGATTCCCCGTGATAAATGAGGGACTACTGGAACTCATTTACTTTCAGTTTTGTAGTTCTCTGTAGTGTCTTCATCCTCTGTCAGATTCATATCACTTATTTAAGAAAACTAACTGCATGCTGCTTAATGAAGCTATAAGCCTTTTCTTTCATAAACTAAATATTTCTAACAAGCACACAACACTAGTCTGTATATGAAACACCTCTGGCTTCTGGCTTTACTGTCAAGTTGAGCAGCTGACAAGTGGAAAAGCACGTCATGAACTGAACTCGTTCATTTTCTACTGAAATAGTTCCAGTTATGTATATTTCTACAGAAATGTGTGAGTTATGGTGATTGAAAGACCATTAGAAAATCTTGCTTGATCATCCCACTGCTCCCAGATGAGCCTCCCCACTGGGATAAAGCCATAAAGTGTGATAAGCAAAGAAAAACGTTCAGTTTACTGGTTTCTGTAGAAAATAACTCCATAAACTCCCACAGTGAATCCTTTGCTTCCTTTTCCCATTTGACTTGATTACCTTTGTTTCTTCGCTTCATAACTTCATCAGAGGAGAGGATTTTTCATTTAAAGTAGAAATAGTAACGGGGAACTGGATGTATGGAAACACTTTCAGATTTCTTTTTTGTTCATTTACTGTGAGCACAGAAGGCTCAAGATGTTGACATGGACTTTGAAATGTGTTGATTTGATCGTAAATAAGAATCAGATTCTGTGCCCCCGAATGAAATCCTGGTCTGATTTGTAGGAAAATGTACCAAAGTAAGCTTTCTGCACTGAACAAAACATCAACATTTATTACTAAAGCTTTGACCAGAAGCTGATTCTTAGATGTAAATATCTTTGTAATTACATATTCAATTCAAGTTACACAACTATGCAAGTTTCCAGTCATCTTGTAATTTACTGACACATCTCAGTTGAGTATAAATGCACCCGGGCGAACCTTTACCTTCTCATCAGAAGCATCTGCAGTGCTGTAAGGGGGGTCACCTTGACCTTCTTTTCTTCTGAGCTCATTCCTGCAGTTCACTTTGTGACTGCAGACAATTCCACTGCATTGCTCAGTTTTAATCCAAACCTTTAATTTCTCTGTGACGCTCTGCTGCCACCACTGGATCGATATGTAGAATTCAGCTCTCGTCATTCCACAGCAGCAACACCGTACTCGGTCTGCAGGTGTGTGTGTGTGTCATTTTTCACATCTCCACACCCTGTGGCTTTGTATTAGATTAGCTGCTTTAGTTACCTCCCTAATGAGCCTCCCATAAAGCCAATTATAACCTCTATTAATAAGATGGATTCAGTTTCAGAAAGTCTGAGTTAAAAGAACTGGGCTGACTGGTCTTTATTTGTGTGAAATCACACTGACGTCATGCTGCATGCTATCTCTGTTTTTCTTTGGCTTTAGGTGTTTTTCTTTTTGCAGGTTTGTTAATGCAACATGTTTTTCTTGAGTCTTCTCACTCTTATTCTGCAACCCCCTCACCCCACTCTTTCCACAGCTTGCCATGAAGCACAAATGTTAAACCACTGCCAAAACCAGTTGGGCTGGAGGTGCCAGCATTCACCAGTCGCTGCACAGGAGAAGGATTCCAGATGTTATTCTTCAAAAAGAAAAAAAGATGAATATTTGTTAACAATGTTAACATTTTTATGTGTTGGGTTTTTGTACTGCGGTGCATCTCATCCTTGATGACGGCGACACGTTTCGCAGAAGCAAGAGGGAAAGAGAAACTTTCTGCAGAATGTTTAATGCCTCCGTTTACCTTAAGTTTCAAATCACCAACAAAACTGGAGTTTATGCTAAAAGCCCCCAAACCATGCTTTGATTGATTTGCTCTAACTCAAGTGATTCAGTGCACAAGTGAACCTAAAAGTTGTCTGCAAACAGTCCCAGACCTGTAGGTGTAAACACTTCATTCATGTTCAGTCTGATTCATGAAGAACAGAAGGTGTGTAAACAAACTGGTAAAATGTTTAGGTCTTTCTTTTAAAGGTAAATTCGGGAGACGGTGATTTCAAACTGTAAGATGATTTTACCTCGTGAGGAAAAGGCAACTATCCCTGACTAACAGTCGATGTGATGTTTTGTCTGTTTGTCTCAGACACCTGAGGTCATTCAGTGTCTTCTGTCCACCGTTTCAACATGTGTCCTAACAGTATTATTATCATCTCAATGTTTCGTTTTACAAACTGCAAAGTGTTTTTGTCACTGTTTCGTCTCTTACACATCGAGCTAATTATGTCTTGTTCTGTCCATAATTTCCAAATGCATCTGAAAGGTTTTTATTTATATAATTACTAGGGATGCACAATATTGGTTTTTCGGCCGATATCCGATACCGATATTTTATGTACTTTCCTTTGTCAGAGCATAGCATCTTATTTAGGCTTATTTGCTACAACAATTGTGTAACAGCTGTAAGAGCTGGTGACATATATTCAGTAACAGCCATATGATCTGCAGAGCACTTTGACTTATATTAAATGAAAAGTGTTAAATGTTATTTATTAGCATCAGTCACCTGCGATGTTGTCTCACATGTGGAGGCTTGTTCCAGGTTCCTATAGCTGCAGTGTGGGATCCTCTGCACTCTTGTGCATGAAGGACAGACTTTTTAAGATCAAAGTTTTTGTCTATCCATTGTGCCGTAACACTAATCATGCTAATGGGGCTAACACGACGTCTGTGGTAAAACTCACCAAGTGCTATCAGCTATTAGCTTCTCAGTGACGTCGGAAATGACGGCTTGTAACTCTGATAAGGCTACGTCAGAAAAATATCTGACTGGGGAGGATGTAGCGAGGCTCAACGTAATCCAAATATCTTCAGAATCTGACATCCTCAACAAAAAAACTTCCACACTGCCGACATTTTGAATTTTCGTCTCTGCCGTGAGATCAGGTGACGTCATCATGTTGTGGTGACGCTGCAGCGTCCTCGTCACTGGGTTGTCGTACAAAAACAGCGTCTTTTTTATCAGTGACTTATTTTGATGGAATGGCTGATGTTCGATATTGAACTCGAACGCTAAAATCAGCCGATGCCATGCCGATAATATTGTGCATTCCTAATGATTACCATGTTTCATTTCGCAAACTGGAGAAAATATTGAATTTGTGTATCACCTATTATAGGATGGTAAAATGTTTTGACTCTGGACTGATTTGTCTTTCAAAACAACAAAAAACACATGAATTTCAGAATAAAGCTTTTGCGTGTATTAATTAAACATCTTAATTCATGTCACTTCATTAGGCCAGCCTCTGCCTCAGTACGATGATCTCTGTGTTTGTAGAGCTAACTCGTTTAATTATGGGATGTTTAAAAATGAATGGATCCCGTCTGTATTTCACCTTTAAACATCCAATACTTTAACTTTTCTGATTTGTTCATTGTTGAGATGTTTACTGATGAGACTAATTGGTGGCAGTGTATAATTAATTTTTGTTCTCACACTAACTTCAGCTTTCTCATGAGCCAGACACCACCATCACACTTACAATGTTGAATTATTTTTCCATCTTTCATTTTCTAAGCCATGGTGTTAACAGTGTACTGATAAAATGATCTTGCAAAGTTTTGTTGAGTTTATAATGAAATTTTCCCAATTTTGTGCTTTAATTTATCGAACACTTAATACATTTGTTGTAATGAAAAAAGTATGTGAAGATGTATTTCAGTTGTTGTTTCACCTTTTATAGCTGATGTAAACATTTCCAACAAACAATGGAACTCAAATAGTGATTTTTTTTTTTTTTTGGACTACTTTCGTCATGTGCATTAAATTCTATTGTTTCCTTTTCATTAACAAGGAGGTGGCGTCAGCTTTAAATGTCTCACAGATTTTGTACTTTTCTCTGCCTGATGTGCTCAGTTTCACTTTATGGTTTAACGCTGCTGTTACTTTGATCTGATCTCCACTCTATAATACTGTAAAAAGTCAAATAAAGTTCAGTTCACTATCACAGTAATGTTGTTTAATAATGTTTCTTTATGCCCACATCTCATCTCTGACACTAAATGAGTGCTGCGTCTTGCATCATGTAGCAGTGAAATGAATGTCAGTTCAATTCAGTTTATTTGTATAGTGCCAAGTCTCAGGGCACTGAACAGAAACATTCACAAACATTATAAAAGCCAATTAGTAAAAGTTCTCTAGCTAAGGAAACGCGCAGATGAATCGTTGACACGTTGAATCTTCTTCACTTCATCACAGTCTCCCATCCTGAGCAAGCACAGTGGCAACAGTGGAAAGGAAAAACTCCCTTTTAACGGTAAGAAACCTCCAGCAGAACCAGGCTCAGGACAAGCGGCCATCTGCTTCAACCGGATGAGCTTTGAGAGGACGGGAAAGAGGAACAAATAGAATGACAGGTCCACATGTACTTTCTATAGGAGGAAAGACAAAAACACATATTAAGATATAAATAATTACAAATACAAACCGGTAGAGTAAGTAAAGACAGTAGTATAGTGAAGAAATGTGGTCAGTTTGTCCTCCAGCTGTCTAAGCCTATAGCAGCATAACTAAGGAGTAACTCATGAAACCCAAGGTGACCCTAACTATAGGATTTATCAAAAAGGAACGTCTTAAGCCCAGTCTTAAAACTGGCCAATGTGTCAGACTGAAACTGGAAGTTGGTTCCACAAGAGAGGAGCCTGCTCTTCCTCCCATTCTGCTTTTGGAAACTAGGAACCACAAGTAAACCTGGAGTCTGAGAGTGAAGTGTTCTGTTAGGAAAATATGGAACAATAAGATCTGTAATATAAGATGGAGCTAGGTTGTTGAGAGCTTTGTAGGTTAGAAGTAGGATTTTGAATTCAATTCTGGATTTGACAGGGAGCCAGTGGAGAGAAACTAAAACTGGAGAAATATGATCTCTCCCACTAACTTCAGTTAAGACTCTGGCAGCAGCATTTTGGATCAACGGAAGACGTTTTAAGTATTTGGACATCCAGATAATAAACCATTGCAATAGTCCAGTCTAGACGTGACAAATGCATGAACCAGTTTTTCTGCAGCAGTTTTAGATCAGATGTTTCTAATTTTAGCGATATTATGCAGATGGAAGAAGGAGGTTCTAGTAACATTTTTAATGTGGTGGATAAAAGACATGTCCTGATCAAAAATAACACCAAGATTTTTAACATTAGAGCTGGAGGACAGATTAATGCCATCCAGAGAAAGTGAAAGACTGAAAGATTTATTCCTAAGATACTCAGGTCCAAAAACCAAAACCTTAGTTTTGTCCAAGTTTTAAAACGACATTTCAGGTCATCCAGGTTTTTATGTCTTTAAAACATGCTTGTAGTCTAAGTAGCTGATTGGATTATTTGTGTTTCATAGATGTAGTACTAACGTACGTACGGGCCACCAGATGTAGTAGAACCTATTCTGTCATATATTCATACTGTTAAAACGGATTCTTTCATTTTTCTGGACTGTATAATGACGTGCATCTGAATTTCATAAAATGTGGACAGAAACGTTAATTATCTTTGACTCACCAAGACAGTGGGTCATTTATTAACATAATCAAGTTTAACACATCACACATTTACATTAATTGGCAAGAATTGAAAATAACGACAGCTTATTAATCAGTTTAGCAAGGAGTAAACAACACGGCGGTTGTTTTCTCACTTCCAGCAAAACGACAAACGTCAACCACACGGCGGTGATTGAAAAACTTTGCTTCAGACATTTCTAAAAATATCTGTAATGATTTTTAGCAGATAGAAGAATTTTAAAGATGGAAAGATGAAGTTTATCTTGAGAGAGATATGTGAGGGAATTTGTCTGTTTTAACCAGAACATGCACGCTCCTTTGGAAATCAGCTTGCCCCAACGGTACACTTTTGGTGAAGATCGACTTTTACCTTTCTGAAGATATCTCAGTTCCGGCGTAAAGTTCCACTTCAGCGTCTCCGTAAGAACAGCTAACCCTCTGGAGTCGTGAGGTCATCCAAAACAGAAGTTCATAATTCCCAAATCTTTTCTCTTCAGTTTGATTCTCTTTTCAACAGCATCCTGAATTCCAGCCTTCATGAACTCTGGAACTGCTGAGTTTCAGAACTGCAGAACTTCCTGCAACAACTGGAAACCTGCTTGAACTAGGAAGTGCCAACATTTAAAGAAAGCTCACTTCCGGTTCATTTGGGAGTTTCTGATTGGTCGATGGACCAAAACAGAGGTGTGTTTTGTGATGTAAGGTGTTATGAAAAGTCAAGGAAAAGATTAAGATTGTTTAAGAACAGACAAAAGATATCATGAGAAACTTCAGACTTCGTGGAGTCAATTCTCTAGTATCTTGCTGTAAAAGTTAAACATGACATTTCTTTTCAGTAAACTTGCAGTTGACCGGAACTTGAACTTTGACCAACTTCCATCACTTGCTCACTTCAAACAGACGATCAAGAAATTGAATCATTACTCTGTAACGTATTCCAACTTGATTTCACTTTGAATGAGGATTAAGAATCATTATTACTGTTTCACAGTTAATAAAAAATGAGTAGTTCACTTCAACATGTAAACATTGTTTGAACTAACACAATTTGATTATCAAACATTTGTAAAATAGTAATGATAATCAAGAGTAGTCTTCTTTTACTTGATCAATTCAAGAAAGAAAGTCTCAGGATGGGTCAACCTGTATTTCTGGATGCAAATCAATGAAATGACAGTTCTGTCCCATATGGTCTTTAGGTCAAGGTTTTGACCTTCAGGCCTAGTTCACTACATAGACAAATATAACTGTGTATCATCAGCATAACAATGAAAATTTATCCCGTGCTGGTGAATAACTTTATCTAATGGAAGCATATATAAGGTCAAGAGCATTGTCCAAGCACTGAACCCTGAGGAACTCCATGACTAACATTGGTGTTAGATTCATTAGATTCATTATTTATATTTACAAACTGGAATTTATCAAAATAATAATGCTTTAAACCATTTTAGAGCAGTTCCTGTAATCCAAATATCATATTCAAGCCTCTGTAGTAAAATATGGACCAACTGTGTCCAATTCATTAATCTACTGGGTTCTTCATACTGAAACAACAACAAAAAAATATCGCCCACAGCTAAAGGGGAAAGGTTGACAATGTTTTTAGGTGTGTGTGTACGTGTCTGTGTGTGTGTACGAGTTGGTGTGTCTATTTCAAAAAGATCTATGGCCAAATTTTAAAGAAGATAGTGCAGATAGTAATCACTGGTTATACATTTACAAGTGATTAAGTAATGGCGTCAGTCTAATTCAAAGTGGCTACCACAGCCAACTGACCTTAAAAAGACAAAAATGTCTGTAACTCAGTCACTTTTGCAGATAATGACCTAAACTGTTGTGTGGTAGTAAATGAAATTGAAACCCAACAATCATATTGCAATATATCTGATTTATCACCTTTGTTTAGATGTTTGCTTTGAACTCTTTGAGATCAGTTCTTTCTGTTTGCAAGTAAATTTCTCACATGATTTTAATGAATCTTTCAGAAAGCAACCACTAGATGTACCTCTACAACTAATTAACTTTTAGAGTCAACCCAATTCAAGATGGCTGCCTCAGCCAACTGGCCTTGGAAAACACAAAATTGGCTATAAGACGTTTAATTTCACAGACATTGAGCAAAAAACTTATGTTGAGGGTACTGAGCATGAGGTCTTGTGATGTGAGATTGTTTATAATGTTGTCAAGTTTTATCCAAACGGCTGCAACTCCCTGCAACTAGAGTGTTCCAACTACAGGGGGATCACGCTCTTAAGCCTCCCTGGTAAGGTCTATTCGGGGGTTCTGGAGAGGAGGGTCCGTCGGATAGTCGAACCTCGGATTCAGGAGGAGCAGTGCGGGTTTCGTCCTGGTTGTGGAACACTGGACCAGCTCTACACCCTCAGCAAGGTCCTGGAGGGTGCGTGGGAGTTTGCCCAACCAGTCTACATGTGCTTTGTGGACTTGGAGAAGGCGTTCGACCGCGTCCCTCGGGGAACCCTGTGGGGGGTACTCTGGGAGTATGGGGTACCGGGCCCTTTGATACGGGCTGTTAGGTCCCTGTATGACCGGTGCCAAAGCCTGGTCCGCATTGCTGGCAATAAGTCGGGCTTGTTCCCGGTGAGAGTTGGACTCCGCCAAGGTTGCCCTTTGTCACGATTCTGTTCATAACTTTTATGGACAGAATTTCTAGGCACGGCCGAGGTGTTGAGGGGATCAGTTTTGGTGGCCTTAGGATTGCTTCTCTGTTTTTTGCAGATGATGTGGTCTCATTGGCTTCATCAGATCGTGATCTACAGCTTTCGCTGGAGCGGTTCGCAGTCTAGTGTGAGCGGCCGGGATGATCAGTTCCTCCAAATCCGAGGCCATGGTCTTGAGCCAGAAAAGGGTAGAGTGCCCTCTCCTGGTCGGGGAGGAGGTCCTGCCCCAAGTGGAGGAGTTCAAGTATCTCGGGGTCTTGTTCACGAATGAGGGAAAAATGGAGCGTGAGATCGATTGGCGGATAGGTGCAGCGTCTGCAGTGAAGCAGGCGCTTCCTGGTGAGGTTTTCCGGACACGTCCCACAGGGAGGAGGCCCAGAGGAAGACCCAGGACACGCTGGAGGGACTATGTTTCTCGGCTGGCCTGGGAACACCTCATGATTCCCCCAGAGGAGCTGGACCAAGTGGCTGGGGAGAGGGAAGTCTGGGCCTCCCTACTTAGGCTGCTACCCCCGTGATCCGACCCCGGATAAGCCGAAGAAGATGGATGGATGGATGGATGGATGGATGGATGGATGGATGGATGGAT
>NC_056518.1:9741511-9780880 GCF_014905685.2 Nematolebias whitei | reverse complement strand
TGGATGGATGGATGGATGGATGGATGGATGGATGGATGGATGGATGGCTGCAACTCCCAACATTTCAACACAATCAGTGTAAATTTCTAAAGATTGTGGGCAAATGCAATCCTTCAAGGGATGCATGTTGTTAATTTTTAATATATGCTTTATAATTGCTTCAAAGCTTGTTTAAAATTTATGTTTATCAATCAACCTTTATTTATACAGGTAAATCCCATTGAGCCTCGAGGACTCATTTACAAGAGAGACCTGATTTCAACAAAGAAAGATGACAACAATGGACAACAGCGACAAAAATAAACAGTTATAAAAAAGCATACTAGTTTTTTTTTTTTAAGCAGTTTTGCAGTGCATGTGGGGGTATTTATTGCATGATTTGAAAATGCACTTTAGAAATACTGAGCCTTTTATTAAAGTAATAATGTTTTACTTTCTGATCATTCACTTTTTCAGTACATTAAGGAAAACTTTACCTAAATCCCTTACAGATGCCCCCAAATGATTTTAAGGTGTTTACAAGTGCTTGATGTGTAATCATTTAATTTACAGAGGATAATTTTAACAATTAGATAAGGTACCAAGCTTACTTTGAGTCTGCACCTTTGGCTGTGCTGCAGTGAATACTGCCCTCACATGGTGCAGCTTAAACAGGCAATCTAGTGCAAATACTAAATCAGCCTCTTCCAATAATTCATTTTGAGACGGGAGGTAATAATGTAAATGATAAATGTAAAAATTGTTTTACTATGGTAGCTTTACGTTCACATTGCTGAATATAGTTTTCAAGTTTACCTTTATTTTCAACGACCTTAGCATGTGTTACCTGTATGATTGTTATGTTTCTGGCAAAATTTTAGCTCTATTGCTGTATCCATGTAATTTTATGGATTTGTGACATGAGTATGTGTTTAATAATAAACCTAAATTTGTGTGTTTTTAGTGTTTAAAGAAGGAAACTGCTGATATAAAAAAGGGTTTTAGAATATAAAATGGGCAGAATTTTTTCTGGTCAAACATGCTTTTTATATTCTCCCTCCTTGCCTCAACAGAATGGTTTTTTATTTTTATTAATGATGTAGCTCAATCTGACAAGCAGAAAGGCAGTTAAAGCAGGACCAGTTGAAATATATGATCTATAAATTTTAGTGTTGGAGAGGGGGAAGTTTGCACCTCATTAAAGCTCCTGCACAGGACGCCACTGCTATTATTCACTTTACCTGCGCTGTGAATCCTTCCTGCCTTCCTCCTGAAACATTTTCTTCAGCTCTTCACTTCTCTCTGCTCTCTAGAAAAAATTAAGTTCCTCTTATTTTCTACTTTAAATTACTCATCTCCTTCATGTCTCACAACCAGAACTTGAATTTTCTTTAATATTCTCACACATTTTATCAAAGAATTAACATAAATTTCAGTGTAATTTCACAAAATGCAGTCGCATTTCATAACTCTACATGATTTATGAGTGAAATGATCACTCTTCACCACTGGAGGTGGCACTAGTCTGTGCATATTGATTAGTGATTTCACTGTAATTTAGTTCAATGTGTGCATTGATCACATGTAGGATTGAATGTGCACATTGAGATCTGTGAACTATTCAATAGCACTAATTGCTGCAGTAAATGAGAGCGAACAGGCAGGAGACTGAACAGTTTCTCAACCAACTGCACCAGTGAGAGCCTTTTAACAAACGTCTGACTTCTTACTTCTGTATCTGTTTTACAGGGCTCATTTGAACCCATAACAGGATTTTATTTCAATTATGAACAAATAAAATTACACCAAACTTTACAAACTCTACAGCTAACTGTAATGCACCAATCGATACCCGCTTGAGCTTTTCAGTTTGATATGCCTACTGGTAGTTTTGTTAAATCTAAATTATGCTTAAAGCATTTTAGTGTACACCTTTACAGAAATCTCTTACTTTGAAAGGAACATTGTAATATCAAAATGTAATGAAGTATTGAGTAAAAACTAGATTTTAAAGAAAATTGTGCGTACTGCCATAATTTAAACGTAAAAACTTGTAAAGAGAACTGTTGAACATTTTGAAGTGAGGTTTTGTGGAAAAGTTTTCATTAGTTAATCTCATCCATTCTTGAATGACCTTAGTGAATAAAATAAATTAGGTCTTACAAGACTGATGTGAATAGTTAGTCCAAATGCAGCTAAAGCCAAATGGCATTTTAAGTATTTACATACAGTTCTATGGTTATTTACATGTGTAAATGGAGGCCTCGGCAGCTAACCGTTGTGCTTCGTGTTAATGCAAAATTTGTAATGGTGTAAAACTTTATAGCAAAAATGAGAGGCTTGCACACTGCATTACTTCACTTTTGGATCATTTATTTACACCAGGTGATGTTCCAAGTATAACGCTTCATCAGACAAAGCTAAAGTGTACTGCCCTATCCCGAGTTACAGTAGTACAGTCGTGACAGTGCAATGAGAATAAACAAGAACATTGTCAGAGAAGGTTCAAGGTTCTTTGTTGTCATTCACATCACATGAAGTGGAACAAAATTTTGTTCTCAAAGTCCCAGTTACACCAAAAATAGCAAAAATATAAAGTATATTAAAGAAAGAACAAACGGTATACAAGGATATCCTGATTCATATTCAATGATCCAGGTAGAAAGATCCAACAAAGTCAGGTCCTCCGGATGGTTTCATTTTATTGAAACTTTTCATCTTTCAAGACTTCATCAGTCCGAGGAGCCACAACAAGTTCACTGGGCTGATGAAGTCTTTTGGATGAAAGATGAACAGTGTGTGTGCTGGGTGAGTGGGGTCCTTCATGATGCAAGTGTTCCTCTTCCTGCATCTGAGATGTAGCTGTCTGTGATGGTGGGGAGGCTGACTCCAACAGATTTCTGTGCAGCCTTCACAACAAGACATGCAATTAAAACCTGTGACTGAACACAAATCAGATAATCAGTTTATTGTTTTAAAGGGTCATAAAAAAAAACTGTTGAGCTACTATGAAATTTTGAAGAAGGTGTTTTTTTAAGACAATTTGCTATGGAAGTGGCTCCACTCACACACGCTCTTAATAACCACCAGTAGTCAAAACAGTCATCTGCATGTTACAGGTAAGATACTAATTGTTGATAACTTTCCATAGACCCCCAGTTCAAAATATTTGAGATTCCTTCAAAGTCCATGTTTAGATCACATCATTTCTGATTTAGCCTTGTTCGGTTATCTTTTCACATAAAAGTGTTTTTTCTTTGAGAACGACCTCCCGCATGGAGTGGATGAACTGCTGATTGAATCACTGAGGCCTTGAAAGAATGTTTGACCTCTGGAGTCACAGCCACCGTTCATTGTGTCACCACTGCCAGTTGTGACATAATGTGCAAACTTCTTTTATGATCTTCGCAGAAGACCAGAGAACATGTCTGGTCAGGTGTCACCTTCAGAGGTACATTGGCATTCCTGACGGCTGCAGCAGAGTGTTGGTGGCTGCCTCACAGAAAAGCTGAACAACTGGCCTCAGGGTGGCTCGTTTTTAATCTTCCAACACCCCCAGAAATCAGCAGGAGTAATTACAGGTTATGCCCAGGGGTTAGGAGTGCGAATAAACTGGGCCTGCACCTCTATTTCTTATTATTGCACACCGATCTCTGCAACGATTTTTTTTTAAACAATCCTATTTGTCAGGATTTGATTTTACCTTGAAGCCAAAGTTTAATATCTACAACTGAGATCCAGAGAAACGTGGCTCGACAAGAGTTCTACAAATGGACTGAAGCACAAGAGAGCGCACCAAACTTTTATAAATCTTGAGTCAGCTTTAGAAAAGGCAAACATTTATTTGTGGTATTGGGTAATTGATCAATTTTGTAACTAGGAGAATTTAAAAAACAAATTCAATACATGTTTTTTTGATTCAGGAGGTTTATTCTGAGAAGGATACAGCACACAGACAAGATGAATAAGATAGAGACAGCTCTCTAATGCAAATATCATTGTTAGCAGCAAAATGCTAAGTTGCAACACTTAGTGAAGTATATTTTGTTTGATCATTTCTGAATGCCTGTTAGATGAATGTTTGTTGGTGATTGTATAAACTACAGATTAGGCAACCACTGTTGGTTAAACTTAATATTATAATGTTCTTAATAGTAGCAAGCAGCATTAAAATGACCTTGCTGCTGTGCAAAAATGTTGTTTTAGGTGTAAGAACACGTTGTTTATCTTCAAAGGGCTGAACCATGTAGGTCTAGTGACATTAAAATAAGCTGCTCCTCACCAACAGTCAGGACTACGGTTCTTGAGCTCTAAAACTATAAACCATATTAATTTTATTGAAATAAACACAGTTACTTTACCAGAACAAAAGAATGAAATAAAGAAATGTGGATTATTGAACATCAGATCTCTTTCCTCTAAATCCCTGTTAGTCAATGAACTGATAACTGATCATCATATTGATTTATTCTGTCTGACAGAAACTTGGCTACAACAGGAGGATTTTGTTGGTATAAATTAATCCACTCCTCCAAATGAGTTAAAAGGTCATGTTTCTAGAACAACAGGTCGAGGCGGAGGTGTAGTTCCTATTTTTCAGTCGAGACTATTGATTAATACTAAACCAATTATTAGTTATAATACTTTTGAATCACTGTCTCTAAGTCTATCCCATCCAAAATGGAAAACGGAAAGTCCACTCTCACTAGTTGTTATATATCATCCACCAGACTCCTATTCTCAGTTTTTGTCTGAATTCTCAGAATTCTTAACTGACTTACTACAAATACTGATATAGTCATAATAATGAGTGATTCAATATTCATGTAGATGTAGAAAGCAATAGCTCCAGCATAGCCTTTATAAATTTAATAGAATCTATTGGTTTTACCCAAAACGTCCACACATCTACCCATCCTCATCATCACACTCTTGACCAGGTTTTGACTTATGGCACTGAGATACACCCTCAAAGTTCTGTTGTGTCTGACCATTTTTTAATAACCTTTGAATTTACATTAAAGGACTACAGTCACTGAGAGTAAACTTCACCTTAGCCGGTGTTGATCAGAAAACACTGTAACCAAATTTAAACAATCTCTTCCATCAATGTTTTCCTCTCTCTTGCAGAGTAATGCATCAGAGAACAGTGACTTAGATCATCTGGTTGATAAACTTACGTCTTTGCAAACTTCACTCAATAAAGCTGTGCCGCTGAAAAAGAAAGTAATCAATCAGAGGTTAGGTCCTTGGTTCAATTATGAGTTACATACTTTAAAACAGGCATCTAGAAAGCAGGAGAGAAAATGGCGCTTCACTAACGTTGAAGAATTGTATTCATCTTGGAGAGAGAGCTTGCTAACATACAAAAAAGTGCTCCGTAAAGCTAGAACTTTATATTATTCATCTTTAATTGATGAGAATAAAAATAACCCCAGGTTTCTTTTCAGTACCATAGCTAGTTTAATGAAAAATCCAATCTCTGTTGATTCATGTATCCCTACAACAATAAGCAGTGACGACTTCATGAAATACTTTATAAATAAAATTATTTCAATTGGGGGAAAAAAAATCAAACCAGCATTCCTACTATCGCCTCTGGTTCCATGTCAGATGAGACAACTTTTAAAATGTCACTAGAACGCAATTTATGTTTTGACTGTTTTTGTCTTGTTGAGCTCTCTGAATTGTCAAAAGTAATAGCTTCATCCAAACCATCCACATGTCTGCTAGATCCCATCCCACCCAGGCTATTTAAAGAGGTATTTCCTTTCATTAATAACCACATATTGGATCTGCTTAATTTGTCTCTAATGAATGGTTACATACCACAGTGTTTTAAGATTGTTGTAATTAAACTTTTACTTAAAAAAACATAACCTTGACTCCGAAATCCTTGCCAATTATAGACTTATGGATAATCTAAAGTTCATTTAAAATATTCTAGAGAAAATAGTTGCAGGTCAGTTGTGTGAACATCTACAAAGAAATAATCTGTTTTAAGAGTTTCAGTCAGTGTTTAGAGCTCATCATAGCACAGAAACAGCACTAGTAAAAGTCACTAATGATATTCTCATGGCCTCAGACAATGGACTTGTGTCATACTGGTCCTGTTAGACCTCAGTGCTGCATTTGATACAGTTGATCATAATATTTTACTACAAAGACCATTCATCCATCCATTATCTTTTACCCGCTTCTACAAACTACAAACAACCATTCTCTCTCTCACTCACACCTAGGGACAATTAAGAGTTACCAATCATCCTAACATGCATGTTTTGGTCTGTGGGAGGAAACCGGAGTACCTGGAGAAAACCCACGCATGCCCAGAGAGAACATGCAACCTCCACCCAGAATGGCCCCAGACCGAGATTTGAACCAGGGCAACTTGCTCGCTGAAAGGCAGCAGCTCCACCAACTGTGCCACCATGCTACAAAGACTTAAATATGATACTGGGATTACAGAAACAGCTCTATATTGGTTTAATTCATATTTATCTGATAGGTTCCAGTTTGTAAATGTAAATAATGAATCTTCTTCATACAACAAAGCTAATCATGGAGTTCCTCAGGGTTCAGTGCTTGGACCAATACTCTTTACCTTATATATGCTTCCATTAGTTGAAGTTATTCAACTGCTTGGGATAAATTTTCATTGTTATGCTGATGATAAACAGTTATATTTGTCCATGAAACTCAATGAATCCAATCAGCTACTTAGACTACAAGCATGTCTTACAGACATAAAAACCTGGATGACCCTAATTTTTCTGCTTTTGAACACAGACAAGATTGAGGTTTTAGTTTTTGGACCCGAGTATCTTAGGGATGAATTTTGCAGTCTTTTGCTTTTTCTGATTGGCATTAATCTGTCCTCCAGCTCTAATGTTAAAAATCTTGGTGTTATTTTTGATCAGGACATGTCTTTTAACCCCCACATTAAAAACTTTACTAGAACCTCCTTCTTCAACCTGCATCATATCACTAAAATGAGAAACGTCTGATCTAAAAACGATGCATAAAAACTGGTTCATGCATTTGTCACGTCTAGACTGGACTATTGCAATGGTTTATTATCTGGGTGTCCAAATACGTCTTTAAAAAGTTTTCAGTTGATCCAAAATGCTGCTGCCAGAGTCTTAACTGGAGTTAGTCGGATAGATCATATTTCTCCAGTTTTAGTTTCTCTCCATTGACTTCCTGTCATATTCAGAATTTAATTCAAAATCTTACTTCTAACCTACAAAGCTCTCAACAACCTAAATCCATCTTATAGTTGAGATCTTATTGTTCCATATTTAACCAATATAGCACTTCATTCTCAGGCTGCAGGTTTACTTGCAGTTCCTAGAGTTTCCAAAAGCAGAATGGGAGGAAGATCTTTCAGTTCTCAGGCTCCTCTCTTGTGGAACCCACTTCCAGTTTCTGTCCGTGAGACTGACACATTGTCTAGTTTTCAGACTGAGTTTAAGACTTTTCTTTTTGAGAAATCCTATAGTTAGGGTTGGCTTGATATGCTGCTTTAAGCTTAGACTATTAGAGGACAAATTGACCTAATTTCTTTAAATGAATTGTTAGACTCCCTTAAGTGATGTCATTTAATACTATTTCTATCTTAACATGTGATTCTCGACCTGCCATTGTGTATCTGTTCCTACCAAACGCAGCCGGTCGAAGCAGATGGCCGCTTCTCCTGAGTCTGGTTCTGCTAAAGGTTTCCTCCTCATGAGGAGTTTTTCCTTTCCACAGTCACCTTCATGCTTGTTCAAGATGAGAGTTCTGTGATGGCGTTAAACTCAAAGCAGTCTGCTCCTCAGATAATTAATGTAAAATTATTAGTTTATATATTAATGTTTATGTTTAGTGCCTGAGATGAGTTCTGTTGTGACTTGGAACTATGTAAATAAACTGAATTGAACTGAAATTTACTAAAAAGGAGAGAAATTCACACCCGCCTTCAGTCCTGCAGTCCAGACCTGTTGTCATCAGAGCTCCTTGTCAGCTGTGTGTCTAAGTATGCCCTAATACTGTATATGCTAATGAGGCATGCTGACGGGGACAAAGGTACATTAAAGTCAGGATTAGTTTAACGTGAGTTAGAGGTGGAGACTGGTGCAGCTTGGGTCACCTCAGTGCCCACAGTGACTTGGCAGATGTGTGAGAGGCGAAGTGCACAACAGCTGTTTGCTCTAAATCCAGCAGTCCATTCTTCCAGTTCTCCTCTCTGCCTTTGAGCTCCTGGGGAGAGCAATGTCAGATGTGCTGGAATAATCATTTAATATGCTGACAAGCCTTTCCCCTCACAATACACCTTATTCATGTTGGGGATCTTCTTATTGTCAAAGTATTTCTCTGATTAATTATTTTACACTTTAGTTTGTGCAGCTATGGAGAGTTAAATGTAACGCAAAGAGATCTTTGGAAGGGAAAAACACCTCTTCTGGTTATAAATATCACCATGAACACCTGCTGGAAATAAACTATGGAAGACAAATGGGGGGTCGATGCAAAAGATCTGCAGTGACCTACTTCTGCTCGGGCCTTTTATGTTTACATTTACAATACTGTGTACTGTCTTCAGATTTATTGTTTTCTGCAGGGCACAAAATGTTAGCAACGCTAACAACTTCTATAAAATTGAAATGGCTGTTTTGATCCATCAGTTGCTGTAATAAATATTTTACTGCTGGTAATATGTGGGCTTTTATACACATAAAACAAGTCTTGGAGTTTAATGGAGCATTATTATTATTATTATTATTGAACCTACAGCCCTGTCCTGTAGTGAATCCTGCTGTTATAATATTGACTTGACTTATGAGGCATACTGGCTTCAAACAAGCTGTGACATACAATCTACTTCTCTGGAAGCACACAGTGCTCCTGCAGTCACAGAGATGATAGTGTGACTAAATTCAGCTCATGTACATTTACTTGATTGGTCAAGTATGTTAAAATAAACAAGACATGTCTCTCTGGGTGTTCATCAATCTCTCAGACACTGCGTACACATTTTAATTCACAAAATCACACATCAAACTATAGAGAATAGAAATCTAGAGAAATCAAACTGCCATAACTGAAGGTCTGGACTGAAGATCTGCTGCCGCCTTTCATGTCAGAGATTTGCTCATGCTAGCTTGTGAGATCCTACAAGATGTGATGGTGCTCCGACACAGAATAAGGATGACTATCAGCTACTACCACACTGAATGATGCTGTAACAAAAGAGCACAAGATCTGTAGAATTGACTGACAGACATTTTTTGTGCTGTGGCAGCCATCTTAAATTGTTTTGATGCTAAAAGTTAATCAGTTGTACATCCAATGATTATATTTTAAATTAGTTTATTTGACAGGGACAATGCACACAAACAAAGAACAGAACAAGTCTGACTGATGGGTTGCACAAAGAAAATGTAGCTGTAGCTAATTCGCAACTCCAGTTCCTGGTTGGGCATTTCTACACATTAAAATACATAAATATTTTTTGAGTTTGCTAAAAATTCATTTAGTGATTCATTGAAGATATTTTGCTAACGCTGCAGACAATCAAACACACACAAACACAATCAAAAGTGTTATCCCCATTACCTTTGGCAGAAAGTGATATTTAAGAATAAAAACAGAAACAAGTGGTTTAGTAAAATATATGACAGCAAATGCAGCTATAAAACTAATTCAAGGGGATTTGTTTAATTTTAATTTATATTTATTTAACTTTGTCCAAATTCATTTAGCTCTTTTTTTTGTCAAAATCATTATTTTTCATTATTTTGTTTTTTACTTTGTTTTCCTTATTTCAACTCAATTAACCTGTTTTCTAAATTTTCTTTATTTGTGTATTTTATTTAAACATTAACTTTTTTTTAGACGTGTGGTTTTTATTTTTGTTTATTTGAGATTGGAAAACTTTGCAGAGAGTGGTGAAGGCTGCACAGAAGACTGTTGGAATCAGCCTCCCCACCATCACAGACATCTACACCTCCAGAAGCAGGAAGAGGGCCACCTGCATCGTGAAGGACCCCACTCACCCAGCACACACACTTTTTGCCCTGCTCCCCTCAGGAAGGAGGTTGAGGAGCATTTAGTGTAGAACCACTAGACTGAGGAACAGCTTCTACCCTGAGGCTGTTAGACTCATGAATCTCTAACCAGAATAATCACTGTGAAAAATCACATCATGCTGCTGATCTGTTTCATGTTGCTGCTGATCTGTTTCATGTTGATGTGTTCATGCGTGCTCATCTGCTCACACATACTCATGTTCATTTTTGTGCTGATGTTCGACGCAATGTTTTTATGTTATTAGTACTTAGTGTATATTTAGTTGAAGTTTTTCTTAGTTAATATCTTGGATGTTATCATTGTTTTTGTTATCATTGTTGAGCATGCATCAGGATATCATTGTTTTTCTTTTACATTTTATTGTTGAATGTAACTGGGACCCTGTGTACATAATTTCGCTCCACCACATGAGGTGCAAATGACAATAAAGAATCTTTGACTCTGACTCTGACTTTTTGGCTCACATGGGTCACTGGTGTCCATATCCAGCAATCACTGTGCAAGAGGCAGGGGACACCCTGGACAGGTCTTCAGTCCATCACAGGGACACATAGAGACAAACGAGACAAACAACCATTAACTCTCTCACTCACCTAGGGACAATTCAGAGTCACCAGTCAGCCTAACATGCATGTTTTTGGTCTGTGGGAGGAAACAGGAGTACCTGGAGAAAACCCACGCAGCACGGAGAGAACATGCAAACTCCACCCAGAAAGGCCCCCGGCTGGGAATTGAACCGGCAACCTTGTTGCTGAGAGGCAACAGCTCTACCAGCTGATCCACCATGCCACCTGTGCTGTATATTTTTGTATATTAAATAATTTATTGAGCCAAGTATTTGTGCATTTATTCCCAGTAATAATTTGTCCTCCACAGTCTTGTGTGCATCGTTTAAATTTGAAAACGTGTCACCACAGGAGCACCTCAGAGTCACGTCTGTACCTGATTACTGATTATTTATGTTGCATCTCCGTCAGTGTGTTTTCACCGATCCATCACCAGCACAGTGTGGTGACATAAAGTGTACCGCAGTCATGATGGTGTGAAAGAAGTGATTCATTTGCATCACTTTCTCACTCTCACTCCTCCTGTCATTGAGTTCAGTTGTCATTTGAAGAAGTGTCTTTAGAAGTGCTTTTAATATCCCTTCAGTATTTCCTCTGATCCTGGGAGCAGCACATCAGAATACAGACATCGTCCTACAGATTTCCAGCACAGGCAGCATGAGCCTCTAAATTACACTGAAATATGAAGAAGGGAGAATTCATAAGGAACCCTGCCATGTCCTGTTTGTCCATGATACATCACCTCAGCCTATAGTTAATGTTTTCCACATTCCCGTAGAGGGGCTATGGGTGGGGGTGTGGAAGAACGGGCTAAACAAGATTACAGCTTTTTTTTTTGCTTTGTCTTAGATGGAGGTTACTGCAGTGTATAGCTGTGAGACAGCAGGAATTTGTATCTGTCTTTGTATTGACTTGAGAGATTTATCTTCAGAAAAAAAGGGGTGTTGCAGAAAATGGTGTGTATCAGCAGATCAACAACACCAACACCAGAGGGCAGCAATTAACATGAATTAATCCCATTGATCAGGGCACCATCCCCTCTGCTCAGAGCCCTGCCTTTCACCGCCGTGGATCCTCACGTCTCCGTAAACTCATTTAACGCAACTTGCTATTCAATGATGACGTGAAATCTGCTGCAAAATAACAACCTGATTAACTGGACACGTTCATATTTCACTGGGAGAAGAAAGGAAGAAGCAGGTATCATCACAGTTTTAGTTTTTTTTTTTACCCTGCCTGATGCTTTATTGTTTGGTCTGTACATTGCAGGTCTGTACATCCATGTAGAGTGTTGTCATCTTTAACTTGTCTCTCCTCTCTTGACCATTCAGAGGTTCGCTTTGTTCCCACATTTACCACTGAGGGGCACTGCAGCTTCAGCAGAGTCATCAGAGCTAAAGAACCCATGTGAACCTAAAGGAGAGCGCACTAACCAAGACAGCATCAACTGCTCAGTTCAGTGCCAGCCCCTAAACGTTACCCAGGATACCTAAATGTGCTGAGCTGTCTCCTCCCTCCACTCCTCTCTGTACCGCAATATGACTTTTACACTCAACTCCCAAAGAAAGTTTATGTTGTCTTGCTCTATAGGTTATCCTCCTTTTGCTAGTGCCCTCTCCGTCTTGAGTGTTATTATATATTCTGCTCTTTTTTCTCTCTTAGGGGCATCAATTCCAGTCCAGCTGTATTCAGTCTAATCCCCCTAATTCAGTTAATCTAATTTTCTGGTTGTGGTCATGCTGCTGATCTTCACCACTGTTTTTTGTGGGTTTTTTTTGGCAATCTTTCTCAGCACTATGAGTCTGTGCCCAAATCCCCTGGAGCGTTCTCTTTTTCACTTCTTCTCCACACAGCTCATCATGAGTTACTGATTGACACACACAAAAAAACGTTGATTTGAAGGGATGTAGGGGGGAAGTTTCCTTTGCATTTTAAAGTGTGTTCTGAACTATCTCTTGTTTTCTTGCAGCCTATTTTCTCGTGCAGTGCTCATTAAAAGCTGCCAGTGTGCAGTCCATTTGTGTTTGAAGGATTATGTAGCTCTATTAGCAGATAAGAGACACTTTCTTGGTGGAAATCACTGGAGATAGAGTATGTGGGTTAAACATGGTGTGTTCCAGCACTCTCACTTTTAATCACATTCACAGATAAGCTCTGTGTTATTTGCATCTCACTGTCCAATTCAATCTGTGCTCACAGCATCCTCAGACCACTTGTTTCATAATGCTTTCCTGCCTTTACCTTTACTGGAGTGTCCTGCAACAGCTCCAACACTTGTCAAAAAGGGAAGCATTTTATCTGCTTTACATTAAGCTCATATCATGAAATTTCAACAGAAAGAGATAAAAATCCAGTTTGTTTAAGAGGACAGGAACAGTGTCAGTCTCAGTTAGAGGATTAAGGCCAGGCAGAGCAGACATTCACAGGATCTGAAAGTGGGCCGATCGAGACACACCCTCGTGTCGTATCTCATCGTGGGGATGTGTTTGTCCTGCCTATCAGCTGGAAGGGAAAAAAGCACATGGTATTATTTTTGTCTCTTTTTGTTTTTTTCCTCTCATCTGTGCTTCTCTTTTGATGTTTCCTGACCATCTGACTCCTTTACCCCTTTCTCACCTGTGGCCCACTTATGAATTTATAGGTCATCTGTCTGGTGATTTTAGGTCTATTGTGTTTAATTCAGTCCAGAAGAGTGACAGGAACATACCTGCTGCAGTTCACTTAGTGCCTGCTGTCTTTTCAGCTTTAGAATGTAGGACTGTCATCTGTGTCGCTGCTGAATATTTTGAAAAGCATAATGGAGATGACCAGAATGAGTGTGAAAAGGACAGCATTGTGGATGTTGTAGTTCAGGAGGGTTAATTGGAAATTAGAGTGATGTGTGGATGTGTTCTGTCTGAAGGCTTCAGCACATGAAAGGAGATCTACTAAGTCATAGATGGATGAGGCTTGCTGAAACCCCTTAATTTTTCTTTTGTTTTTCAGCTTCAGCATCATCCTAACCTTTTTTCCTCTTTATTCCACCTTCTTTTTCCCCAAGTGTGTGCATTCTTACTGCAATGCAGCTAAAACAACAGCAATGGCCTTATTCTCTGATCAGACCTACAGAGATGGTGGCCTGTCATCTCTTCTTGCTACTGGTTTGAAGATTCCCTGTGATTTGAGGGTCTGATTTGGGCTGGGTCAGCTTCCAAACTGGCAAATCCTCAAAGAGGAGATGAAAAGGGCACACATCACTCTTGTCTCAGCATGGCTACCGCTACAGAGAGACAGAGATACAGTACCTCGACAGACAAAAAGAATCTAAACCAATAGAATGAGTATAACAAATAAGATTCAAGTAAAGTAAAATAAATTAACTTAAAATTAAACTTTCAGACATTCACAAAACAAATTTAGCATATTGCTTACTGTACGCAGAACATTATTTACAGACACACTCTAATCTACAAATATGTAAGGGATGTTTAAGGACGTGAGCACTTCTCGGCGTTGACTCAGGCTCTGTGTCAGCAAGCCAAGGTGGTGTTTTCATTCTGCATTGTTCTGTTCTTTGTTAGTGCTCTCACACCTCAGCCAGGACACCAAACCAACACAGCAGGTGAAACATAACGGATTAACCAGGATCCACAAATGCCAGCAAGTATAAATAGAACCCTGACAATGGAGGTTTAAAAATAATTTAAGTGGCTCATGAAACGACCTGTTTTCCATCATGATTTTTTACATAGCAGCCAATGCTTACTGGAAAAGTAGGTTAAAAATATAACAATGAAAACATAAATAATTGTTAAAAAAACAGACTAAACAGTTTGTTTACAGTAGAATCTCTTGTTTTGTTTCAGATTAGCTGATAAAGACAAAAAAATAAATAAATTGGACTCAATGACATGCTTTATTTAAAATGGAAAAAAACAAACCTTCCCATGGGCTCACCACCTGTGGGAGGGGCCAAAGGGGTCGGGTGCAATGTGGGATGGGTGGTGGCCGAGGGCGGGTACCCTGGCGGTCTAATCCTCGGCTACAGAAGCTGGCTATTGGGATGTGGAATGTCACCTCACTGGTGGGGAAGGAGCCTGAGCTGGTGTGTGAGGCTGAGAGGTTCCATCTAGAAATAGTCGGACTCACCTCTACGCATGGCTCTGGCTCTGGAACCAGTTTCCTTGAGAGGGGCTGGACACTCTTCCACTCTGGAGTTGCCCCTGGTGAGAGGCGCCGAGCAGGAGTGGGCATACTTATTGCCCCCCATCTTGGTGCCTGTGTGTTGGGGTTCACCCTGGTGAATGAGAGGGTGGCCTCCCTCCACCTATGTGTGGGGGGACGGGTTCTGACTGTCAATTGTGCTTATGCACCAAACAGCAGTTCAGATTATCCACCCTTTTTGGAGTCCTTGGAGGGAGTACTGGAAAGTGCACCTCCTGGGGACTCCCTTGTTCTGCTGGGGGACTTCAATGCTCACGTGGGCAATGGCAATGAGACCTGGAGGGGTGTGGTTGGGAACCCCCCCCCCCCCCCCCCGATCTGAACCCATGTGGTGTTCTGTTGTTGGACTTCTGTGCTCATCATGGATTGTCAATAGCGAACACCATGTTCAAGCATAAGGGTGTCCATATGTGCTCTTGGCACCAGGACACCCTAGGCCGCAGTTCGATGATCAACTTTGTCATCATCTCATCTGATCTGCGGCCACATGTCTTGGACACTCAGGTGAAGAGAGGGGCAGAGCTATCCACTGATCACTACCTGGTGGTGAGTTGGCTCTGATGGTGGGTGAGGATGCCGGTCAGACCTGGCAGACCCAAACGTGTTGTGAGGGTTTGCTGGGCATGTCTGGCAGAGTCTCCTGTGAGAAGGAGTTTTAACTCCCACCTCCAGGAGAACTTTGAACATGTTCCGGGGGAGGTGGGGTACATTGAGTCTAAGTGGGCCATGTTTCGTGCCTCTATTGTCGAGGCGGCTTACCAGAGCTGCAGCTGCAAGGTTGTCGGTGCCTGTTGCGGCGGCAACCCTCGAACCCGGTGGTGGACACTGTCGGTGAGGGATGCTGTCAGGCTGAAGAAGGAGTCCTATCGGGCCTTTTTGGCCTGTGGGACCCCGGAAGCAGCTGATGGGTACCGGCAGTCCAAGCGACATGTGGCTCGGGTGGTCGCTGAGGCAAAACCTTGGGCATGGGAGGAGTTTGGAGAGGCCATGGAGAATGAATTCTGCATGGCTTCGAGACAATTCTGGTCCACCATCCGGTGGGAAAGCGGTACACCACCAACACTGTTTATAGTGGGAGTGGTGCACTGCTGACCTCAACTTGGGATGTCGTGGGTTGGTGGGCAGAATACTTTACAGACCTCCTCAATCCCACCGGCACATCTTCCACTGACGAAGCGGAACCTGGGGACTGTGGGTCGGGCCCTCCAATCTCTGGTGCTGAGGTCACCGAGGTGGTTAAAAAGCTCCTCGGTGGCAGGGCCCCAGGGGTGGATGAGTTTCGCCCGGAGTTCCTTAAGGCTCTGGTTGTTGTAGGGTTGTGTTGGCTTATGCGACTCTGCAATATTGCGTGGACATCGGGGGAAGTTCCCCTGGATTGGCAGACTGGGGTGGTGGTACCCCTATTCAAAAAGGGGGACCGTAAAGTGTGTTCCAACTACAGCGGGATCACGCTCTTAAGCCTCCCTGGTAAGGTCTATTCAGGGGTTCTGGAGAGGAAGGTCCGTCGGATAGTCGAACCTCGGATTCAGGAGGAGCAGTGCAGTTTTCGTCCTGGCTGTGGAACACTGGACCAGCTCTACACTCTCAGCAGGGTCCTGGAGGGTGTGTGGGAGTTTGTCCAACCAGTCTACATGTGCTTTGTAGACTTGGAGAAGGCATTGACTGCGTCCCTCAGGGAACCCTGTGGGGGGTACTCTTGGAGTATGGGGTACCGGGCCCTTTGATGCGGGCTGTTAGGTCCCTTTATGACCGGTGTCAGAGCCTGGTCCGCATTGCCAGCAGTAAGTCGGGCTTGTTCCCGGTGAGAGTTGGACTCCGCCAAAGTTGCCCTTTGTCACCGATTCTGTTCATAACTTTGATGGACAGAATTTCTAGGTGCAGCCAAGGTGTTGAGGGGATCCATTTTGGTGGCCTTAAGATTGCTTCTCTGCTTTTTGCAGATGATATGGTCCTATTGGCTTCCTCAATCAGAAAAGGGTGGATTGTTCTCTTCGGGAGGAGGGTGAAGTTCTGCCTCAAGTGAAGGAGTTCAAGTATCTTGAGGTTTTGTTCACAAGTGAGAGAAGAACGGAGTCTGAAATTGACAAATGGATTGTTGTAACATCTGCAATATTGTGGACTCTATACTGGTCTGTTGTGGTGAAAATGGAGCTGAGCTGTAAGGTGAAGCTTTCTGTTTACTGGTCAGTCTACGTTCCTACCCTCACCTATGGTTACAAACTCTGGGTAGTGACCGAAAGAATTTGAGGTGTTGTTGAGTTGAGGTGGTTCGGGCATCTGGTAAGGATGCTTCCTAGGCGACTCCCTTGGAAGGTACTTCAGGCATGTCCAACTGGGAGGAGACCCCTGGGAAGACCCAGGACACGCTAGAGAGACTACATCTCTTGGTTGGCCTGGGAACACCTTGGAATCCTTCCAGTAATGCTGGAAGAGGTGGCTGTGGAAATAGATGTCTGGGCCTCCCTGCTCAAGCTGCTGCCCCCACATACGACTTTGGAACATGTGGAAGATAAAAGGATGGATGGATGGATGATGGATGGATAGTCCTCCTATGACAATAATCCTGTGATATAAGCAATCTCATTTTAAATTATGTACCTAAAAGTATCTTCAATTTCATGAGCTACATCATTAAAATCATTCCTAAAGCTGATTTATAATTTTCCAAGAATATTTTTTGAAATTTGTCATTGTTTAAAGAGTTTTTTTTAAATGAAAATACTACCATTGAAACCATAAAAGGAGTTAAAATGTATCCACTGAATATTAATTTGCTGCAGGTTTACAGAATCAAATTTTGTCCCATCTCAGTGTGTAATGTGTCAGTGTCCTGCTCACTTTCGGCTTCATATGACACACAATAGAAATGGCATTTCATGCAGATGTATTATGCCTGAATTCCCCTGTCACAGCTTATTCTGAAAAGACTGCAGAGCTGCGAGTGGTATGGCAGAGTTTTTACATCATGCATTCATATTTCAACAGCCACTTGGGCTGAGATTCATTTGTCGAGGCTGCACACATACATAAATACTAACTACTGCTCTTAGAAAACAAGTCTCACTGCATTTCAGTCTGGGGTCTGGTTTTTTGTTGTGTTCTGCCTCAACAAGTTTTCCTCTTATAAAAGAAAAAAACATTATATTTTGGATGCAATTTTCTACATTGTGCTTTAAGTAATTAGTTATTTTTGTTTTGTTTTCAATACACAAAATCTATTAGCAGAAAGCATTTATTTTTATTTACAAACATCCATTTGCTGGCTTTATTGCTCTGACTGTGTAGTTGATTATGTATTATGGGTATAGAGGAGTGTAGGGTGAAATGTTGTGTTTTTGCTCTAAGTCTGGAGATGGACAAGTAATGATTGCT
Organism: Nematolebias whitei; assembly: GCF_014905685.2. NCBI lineage: Eukaryota > Metazoa > Chordata > Actinopteri > Cyprinodontiformes > Rivulidae > Nematolebias > Nematolebias whitei. The sequence goes on along the minus strand of NC_056518.1, from coordinate 9,762,689 downwards.
TTTTCCTTCATTAACTATTTTTGCTGTGCAACTAGCATTACTGTGAGGTATGTGTCACATGTGTTTGTGTTATTTCAACATTGATATTCTTACACTGCTCTAAAATGCCTATAAACTGCATTAATCTTGTATGTGTTCAAGCCTGATGACCACTCTCCAGTTGCAGCTACTTCTGTTTGTTTTTATTTAACTTGTTCCATATTTAGATGTGTGTAAGGGTGATATATGTAACAAGTAGCATTTACCTTGCTGACAAAGACACAGAAAAATGAGCTGTTTGAATTAATATTTGATGATAAAAATCAATGCACCCTGTAGGAAACAAATTCTGCTGAGAAAGCTGGTGTGGTGTAAATAACAGGGGTCATATATTGAAAGTGACCTTTGCTCCTTGACCTTTTGCTTCTCTGAGTCAGCAACATTTGAAAGTGTGCACTCAGCATCACATAGCTGGAAACAAAATGTGGAAAATAGAAAGTGGAAGTCTATGTGGTTGGTGTGTTAAAGGGAGGCATAGAGGCCCGTCTAGATCTGAAAAACTGAAATAAAACTGAACTTCTTTTCTGTAGTTGAAAATATTTTTCTTAGGGTATTTTCACATCTGATAGTCTGGTAGACTCGGTTCGTTTGGGGACCAAAATTCAGAACATTTGTTTACGTTTCAGCTGATGCGGTTCGCATTCACACTGCACTGTCAGTCGAGCCAACCTGTTCCCCCGTTGCATGTGGTGGCACTGCACCAAGAACTACTGGAGGAAACGACACAAAAACCTCTGAAAGAGACACCTTCTTCTTCTTCTTCTTCTTCTTCAGGAAATAAAAAAAAAAATGGAGTGACATCAAATTTTATCAAATCAATTCAAAATTGAGAATGAGTTCCAAACCTTGAACTTCATGGGATTTTTTGTGTATACAAATTAATCATATATAGGTTAATCTCTTTCCTGAGGGTCTTTAGCCTTAGTTAGACTGACTTACAAAATATATGTTTTGGTCACATGCATGCATTAATTAGAGTGAAAAATGTCTTTAATTATAACTGTCAAAAACAAAGCTTTCTCGCTGATCAAAAATGGACTTTTGTTTCATTGTTTTCTTGCCTGGAAACAACGCGAGAGACCAAACAAAAAGGAGACGAATGGCTTGGATATCAGAGGTGGTAATACGTCCTGATATAACCTTCTCCAGCCTCACAAGATACCTGCTAGTTTGTTCCAGACTTTCTGGTGAGTGTCTACATTCGGTTTGTTGGTGTTGTGCAATAATTTTTTGCCATGATTTTGTCTGGGTGTACTCAAGTTTGTTTAGTTCATGTTTATTTCATAGAAGTGGGCCAACCTAGTTTAGCTCGGGTTTATATTTTGTATGTAATGTAGTCCGAGTTTAGACAGAGTGGACATATGGGTTATGTGAAATAAACTGTTTAAAGTTTCTAGTGTTGTCACTTTTACAGTACTAATACTGATCTGTGTTCTGATATGTCCTCTTCAAGGCAAACCTTCAGATGAAATGAATGAAACCCGAGGAGAGGAGCTCAGTGAGGATGCAGAGGAACATGAATGAGAGGCAAAAAAGGTGACAACTACAATGTCGTTGTGTGAACAAAGAAGAGCAGAAATAAATTGTCTGTTACAAGAGAGCAGGGAGAGCAGGTCAGAGCTGAATAAAAAAAACAGCTGGACAAAGAATTTTTAAAGTCAGATATTATACAGGACTTTGTTACTTTGACATCTTTTTATCACTGTTTAAAACACAGTTAAGCCTTTTCTGCCAGCATTAAAGAAACCTCACAATTTCAAATGGTTTTACTGACACTAATGCATCCTGTTCGGCATCTTTGCCATCTTTTTAATGTGTCACATAAAACTTTGTCTAATACCTGTGCTTTTATTTTCTTTCCAAGGGATGGACATGCATCAGGCAAGCTCATAACAGAAAACTGTGGCCTTCTCTCCGATTATTACCTGAGGATGTTGTGTTAGCTGACAGAGGCTTTGATATTAAAGACAGTGTGGGAGTCAAGGTCAAGGCTCTTTATTGGCATTCACATTGCATGTTGTACATGAGGTGGAATGAAACTGTGTACACAGGGTCCCAGTTACATCCATCCATCCATTATCTTTTACCCGTTTATTCCAGTTTGGGTCACGGGGGTCGCTGGTGCCCATGTCCAGCAATCACTGTGCGAGGGGCGGGGTACACCCTGAACGGGTCGCAAGTCCATCACAGGGCCACATAGAGACACACAACCATTCACTCTCTCACTCACACCTAGGGACAATTTAGAGTTACCAATCAGCCTAAAATGCATGTTTTTGGACTGTGGGAGGAAACCGGAGCACCCGGAGAAAACCCACGCATTCACGGAGAGAACATGCAAACTCTACCCAGAAAGGCCCCTGGACCGGGGTTTGAACCAAGGACCTGCTCGCTGAGAGGCAGCAGCTCTACCAGTTGCGCCACCGTGCTGCCCCAGTTACATCCAACAAAAGTATAAATGAATGATGTGCTGAGGTTCAAATCCCATCATTCACTAAAGGGAGATGTGAACTTGATGCTAAGGATGTTGAACACACATGAGCAAACCTTAGAATTCATGTGGAACGAGTGACTGGTTGCATGAGAAACACAATGTTACACAGAAATATACGAGTTAGGGTGCTGCTTCCATGCGAGGGTGAAGAGGTGACACTTCTTCACAAGATTGTGTGTGTGCTGCAGTTTAGTGAGCATATGTTTATTGTGGTTGTAAACCTAATGCTAATGAAACCTGCACAAGTTAATATGACTGCAATGTTGCTACTGATATACGTAACATGCAGATTGTTTTGAAATATTTGTACAGTTGCTAGTACTGTTTTATATAAAATGTAGATCGTAAAAAAGAAAAAAATTTTATTTATTGCACTCATTATTTTGTGTTGAAATATTTGTACAGTTGAATAATAACATGGAAGTGGTTGTTTTTTCTTATTTAATAAAAATTCCCGTAGTAAACATCCATGAAACATTTGATTCAGCGTTTCAGATAACATGTAAACATGTGATGAAGTAGATCACGTTGTATTCAATGTATTTCAATGTATTTAAAACATTTCAGGTAGCAAGTATACAAGTAATGAATTAGATCCTATTCTTCAGTAAAAATGTAATGTAATTAAACAGTTATGTACTCAGACATTTCAAAGTAAACGTTTCACGTAACAAGTAAACGTGATGAAATTGATCACATTTTAAACATTTGATGTATTAACATATTTCAGGTAAGAAATAAACATGTAATGAAACAGATCCTATTTTGAAGTAAACATTTGATGTAGTTAAACATTACTAGTAACAAGCATGATGAACATTGTGAGGTAATACATTTTAAAGAAAATTGCTACACAAAAATATGCTAATATAAGTTAACAGCATGATTTACATATTTACAGCATGTCTCCCTTGAAGCTGCAGTACAAGCGTGCTCTGAGAAATATCTTTAAGAAGCTTCGTGCTTTCTGGAGATGTGCTTAGAATTCCTGTTCTGGAGACACACGGACGACAGCATGTTTTTTCTGGGTCCACACAACAAGATCACAGTGATTTTGTTACAAAAATTTCACTTTGTACCTGCGTATAGTATGGATGATGTTTCTTCAGGTGAAGTTCATTGCCAGACAGCTGGAAACAAAAGTTTTTGTTGTTTGCATCCACGGCCTGCTGGACGCAGCACTTTATCTCCAGGCAGCAGCAATCACACTGTGAGTCTATCAGGAGATGCTCCAAGTTCAAGGAAGTTGGTGTTTATGACGAAACCACATGATTTAACTTTTAGATTTTTGTACTGCTAGCTGTAATTTTAATGTAGGTCTTTTGTGCATCACCCTCATGATTCACACCCAGTTTTGTTTGCACTGTAGACCCAGAGAGCCAGTGTTGCTCAGCATGACCCACTGTGTTATGGTGGCTCAGAGAGTCTCTGAGAGTGCAAGACCTGTGAACACACAATTAAAATGGTGAATAAAAAGACAGAAACATAAATTAAATTATAATAATATTATATATATATATATATATATATATTTTTTCATTTACTCTTTAAGTATACAGGTAGTCTCATTGAGCCACGATAACTCATTTTCAAGAGAGATCTGTTTAGGGAGCAGACGGTGGGGGTTAAGGGCCTTGCTCAGGGGCCCAGAGTGGAACGAATGAAGGTGGAGAGAGGTGTGGGTGATCCACCTTTTCCACCCACATTTTGATGTTGACGGTACTGGGAGTTGAACCTGTGACTTTCCGATCACAGGCCCATCTTCTAACCTCTGCGCCACCACTGGGGCGGCTGTGGCTGAGTGGTTAGAGCAGTCGTCCTCCGATGCGAGAGTTGGGGGTTCGAATCCACCAGCAGTCACATGCTGAAGTGTCCCTGGGCAAGACACTGAACCCCTCATAGCCTCTGATGTGTGTCCATCAGTGTATGAATGTGATAAAGCTCTGATTAGTCTCATTAGAATGATTTGTTCAATTAGCTTTGTAGAGATCTAGTATAGTGCTGTATGAATGGGTAAATGAGGCACAGATTGTAGTGTAAAGCGCTTTGAGTATCTTGAAATAAGATAGTAAGGCGCTATATAAGTACAGTACAGTCCATTTACCACTCCCCCATATATATATATATATATATATATATAAAATAATCTAATCAAGATTTGAAGTCTACATATCGCTGTTATTAGACAAACTCAAAGTAGTAAAAATTACGTGGAATTGCTATTTAACCGTTTCCAACTTGGAGCTTTGTAAATCAGTTAAAAACATACTTTAAAAATCACGTGTTCACACTTGTTAATACTCATAACATTGATTGATTGATTGATTCTAAAAGAATGTACATTAATAATTTATGCAAAATTCCGGAGCAGAAAACAACATACCTTTGTTCGAATCACAAGGTATTCACAATCCAGGATGGTTAAAAATGTCCCAATCATCTACTCAGTCATTCGTAGATTGGACAAGCACTTCCAGTGACTTGTAATTCTTAAAATTATTTGTGGTATAAGCACTGACACCACAGACCAGGTATGCAAAAATGACTGGGAATGTCAATGGAGGCAAATATTACTCGGGGTCACTGCTCCAATTTTATTTTATTTTTCAAACGGGTCGACATTTCCAGTTTTAGCTATTGTACCGTTTTTTTTTTTTGGCATCTGGGAGATGTTTGTCATGATATAGTCCACTTTGTTTTGAGCTGCTTTTCAGCATTATGAAGGAGGATACAGCCGTAACACCATGGACAAACACTGGAATACAGTTTGTTGGTCTGTGGGCAAGAAAGATGGCGCACGAGATGTAAACGCTCCAAAACGTTGCTACGCAGTGACGTAGGTTACAAAGCTCCATACAAGTGTTTTGAATCACTGTTTGTCTGTCCTGTCATCTAGGACTGATCTGCCTTGGGAGACCCTACCAGGGACAATTACAGTTCCCCCCTAAAGCATAGCTCCTAGGATCATTTAGGCACACAAACTCCTCCACCACAATAAGGTGATGATTCAAGGAGAGAGGTTTGTTTGACTTAACCTGATTATTTTGTTTAAGAAGTTACCATTTATTTAGTACCATTAGCCTTACAGTCATGTTCAGAACACTACAGCACACCTATTTATCATGTTGTTCAGTCATTAATAAATAAACTAGTGCCTAAAAACATCCAGTTTTCAATATATTCTAATAAACAGAGTTTTGTCTTTATTCTGTAAATTGTTATTTTGTATAGGATTCCAAGGTTTCCAGCCACACTCACTTTCTCCACAGCTGCCACTCATCATAATCAGCCACTACTCCACACCTGTCCGGATTTGGAAGGACTGCTCTGCTGAGTATAAGCTCCTGCCAGACATTCTTCCGATGCTGGGACAATATTTTATCTACTGGTACATTTATGAACCGCTAACAAAATCTGTTTCTAAAAAGTCTTTGATTAACTTTGTGTGATTCTCTTCAGCGACTTCCAAGTCCTGCGTCTTCAAGTCACCCAAGACCTCCTCATTCCTTATGACTCCTCTGTGACCAGATCTTGTCTTTTCAAACATTCAAACAACAACCTGGATCAACAATATTCTGCCAACTACAACCTGCTCCTCTTTCCACTGAACCTCACAGCCTCTGGATTCTCAACTCTCCTGTGGGAGTAGTATGATCACTGTGAAGCAGTCGTTGTGGTGCCGCTTGATTGTTGATGTGTGCTGCTGATTGTCCATGCTGCTGATCTCATGCTGCTGATTTATTTATGCTGCTGTGTTCATTTGTGCTCATCTGCTCACACAGACTCATGTTCGTGCTGCTGTTCGGCGTGTTGTTTTTGTACTACTGGTGCTTGGCATATTTTTAGTTTAACTTTTTTTTTTGCTTCATATCTTAGATCTTAGTACTGTTTTACAATTTATACTTTTGCTGTATGTAACTGGGACTCTGTGTACACAATTTCATTCCACCCCATGTACCACATATGGTGTGTATGACAAATAAATAAACTTTACTTTGACTTTGAAACCTAGGACCTCATTTCTCCCTCCTCTCTGTTTCGATCTACAAGACACAATATCAGTAAGAAAAGACTACCTTCAAAAACCCAACCATTACTCTAAATCTAAAGAAATGCAAAGATACTCAACTTGTCCTTTTCTCCTTCCAGCCCAGAACAACTGCATATGCAAATAAAAAGACACCTTTTGTACGCCTGACTCTTCATGCTAACTTGGGGTCAACCTTATCCAAAACCATGATAGAATGTCCTAGCCAACCAGACCCTCCAAGCAACACTGAGGTGGGACAGATCCAACACTGTCTCCAGGTACAAATTAATTAAATTGGTCATCATGACCACATTTCCCAGCAAATCCTTGCACAACAAGAAACAGCTCAAACCAACCTCCAGGAACTCTGTAGTATGTATTTTTGTCTAGCGAGCAAAAACTTTCAGCTTTCCCGTCCACAGTCTACCCATCCTTCTCCTCGTCTGCCTGAACCAAATCCTGCGGTCACCACAAGCACCACGCCTCCTCGGGAACCAGATATGCAAACATCCGAATTCTTCAAGGGTAATACGAATCAATGTGGGGATTTAATTCTTTAGTGTAACCTTGCATTTAATTACGCCCACTAACCTACTCCTCTGACTCTTCATACAGAGTTGTGACATTCTTTGAACTCGCTGATACGCGGTCACGTGGTTCATGCAGCTCTCAATAGTTCCAAACAGCTCATCGCTGTCAGTCAGTTTGAGCGGGTACTGGCGCGACATAACACAAAAATCAACTTTTCTTACTTTGCCCGGCGACTTTTGGTAATTATTGAGCAGTAACGAACTGATTACTTAACTGATTACTGATTATTTCACTGACTATGCATTTTATTAAAGTATTTTTAGACGTGGCAGATACATTTATCATGAAACTTTAGAGGGAAGCGATACTGCAATCATATTTGTTAGAAAAAAATGTATATGAAATACAATGATCAATATAGCCATGTCAACAGTGTTTTATAACATTACACATGTAAAACAAAAACAGAGTAACGCCTAACATCCTCCTTGCCATCATTCACAGCAGCTCCCTTTGAAGTCAACCACCACGTCTGCTGGAAACCAGTGCAAACAGGAATTTGATGACAACATATACAATTTTATGTCTTCAAAAAGATATGTTTGACCATGGACATGTTTGTGTTGACAAGCAGGTTTACTCAGGGCTGTCTTGAAAATTTGTTCAGCTGCATAAGGCAAAGGAATCCTCTCGCAAAACCAGTGGAGTTTCACCAGGTACTGAGATCAATTTCAGTTGGGCAGTTTCTTACAACAGTCAAATCCAGAAGCTCAGGAGGATGATGGCAGTCTTCTGGCAGAGTTCCTGGACATTACAGAAACATTTCCCAGTCCTGGCCTGAGTGTGGAGCAGCTGATTGGAAACACAGGTAGTCCCAATTTCACCAACAGTGAAACCTATATTTTGTATCATCTTACAGGAAACATAGTAAATAAAGTCATCAAACCTAAAAAAAAGTTAAGTCTGGTCCTCTGGACATTCAAAAAACAAAACAAAGCAAAACAACAACAAACAAACAAAAAAAATGTAGAAACGTGTCGTCCTTCATCCGAAAGACTTCCTCAGACTGAGGTGCTGTATTCAGCTCAGTCTCTTAAATAGCACCGTCTCAGAGTGGATCAACCAGTTTTGCTGCTGACAACCAAAACCAGCTGATCACATGGTCAAGAAGGCCCATCAGCCTAACAATGGGTCATTAGCACACTGATGGCTGTTTACTGTTCACAGAGGGCTGAGTGATACTAGCAATCACAGCATTGTAAGAGGGGGACAGTTGAACATGGAGGCCTCCACCCCGTTTAACGATGGACGATTTCTTTTCACAAAGATGGCCTCCTTTACTCCTCTCTCAAACCATCGTTCCTCTCTGTCCAGGATGTGAACATCTTCATCCCTGAAAGAATGACCGCTGGCCTGGAGATGAGTGTAGACCGCAGAGTCCTGGCCTGATGATGTTGCTCTTCTGTGCTGGGCCATCCTTTTGGCCAGTGGCTGTTTAGTTTCCCCGATGTAAGACTGATCACAGCCCTCCTGACACTGAACAGCATACACAACATTACTCTGTTTGTGCCGGGGGACTGTATCTTTGGGATGAACCAGTCTTTGCCGTAATGTATTTTGGGGTTTAAAAGCCACTGGGACGTTATGTTTAGAAAATAAACGTCTCAGTTTCTCTGATACTCCCTCAACATATGGAATGACCACTGGTCTGGGTCTGGGTTCCTCCTTTTCACCTGTTGGCTGACTGGAGTCCTGTTTGGGTTTCTTCTCTGCTTTCAGGAAGGCCCAGTTAGGATATCCACATTGCTCTAGAGCAGGGGTGGGCAATCATTTTTTCCATGGGGCCACATGAGAAACAACAATTATTGTGGAGGGCTGGCACAAATGACCTTTTCATTCAACCTTTATTTAGACAGGTAAATCCCATTGAGCCTCGAGGACTCATTTACAAGAGAGACCTGATTTCAAGTTAACTCAATACTGCATAATAATAGTATTTCATTATTAAAAGCAGTACATAGCACTGTTTTAACAAGCTGGTAAGAGTATTTGTTATGATTAAGCAACGAAAAAAACGAGGTTTCCTTACAAAAAATGTCATTTATTCAATTAAATTTCCCAGTACAATGGTAAACTGTTAACATTTTTACCATTTGTGACGTTATATTAGTGATCATTTTCAGTCACATTCACCCAAAAACTCATTTTGAGTTTTATATACTGCTGGAAAAAGTTCTTAGCTTTCTAAATATATCACAATATTGTCTTTGTACTCTAAATATTATGAAACATCATATAATAGTGATCGTCACTGAACTGTGATTTCGAGTCCCGGTTCTTTACGTGCCTACATTTGTAGTCTAAAAATCTCATTTGGTGTTTTTCAGTTCTTTTGTCTTGTTTAGTGAGAGAAGTTTAGTCTCTGTTGGGCTTTAACGGAAATGTTAAAGTCAGGTTCAAGGTCTGAGTTGGAGATGTGAAGCAAAGCTGACATCATCATTGAGAGAGGATCTATATCTAGATTTGGTTAACTTCATTTGTTTACATATGTATTTTGTAATTCCCCTTACGTGGCCAGTGAGAGGAGCTTTTATCAATGCTCTAAATAACCAAATAAAGAACCAATTAGCCACCAGGGATTATCTGTCTGAGCTGATGATTTGGTCACCCTCGCCATCTGGATTGACAATTGGCTACTTGAACACCTCTTAAAGGGGAACTACAACTCCGTGAGTACCCCACCTCCAGAAGTACTTCTTCGCCACATGTAACTGCTCCTCCCGAACCAGAACTGATGCAAATAGGGCAGACATGACAGTCACCTGAAGAGCCACTGCACCGCATTAATTCAAACAGTGTATATACTGTGGTAAGAAGGGTCATATCATCGCTTGATAGCATATTTGGCTAAAAAGGAGAGCTCACCAGTAACCCAGGATATACTGGTGGATAGAGCTGTCCTTTCTAACCCGGGCCCAAAGCCCGGACCGGATCGGCCAGATTTCGAGCCGGGCTGGGCCATAATAATGTGCTGGATCGGCAGGCCGGGTTAGTGTTGGGCTTTCTATTATGTAAGCGGACGTGCACAGCTGACAATCCAATTTTATGGCAACCTGGCTTGCCATACAATTTGGATCTCCAGCCGCACGCAGCCGTTTTACCGCGCACTGACCGGCCGGTTGAACAAAGTAAAAAAAAGGTTGAGTTAAACTTCAGCTGGACTACTGCCAGCGATCTATCCAAAGCCCAAATGGACTCCTCCGCTGCGTCAGCAGAAGCGTGCGGTAGATGACCCAATTGGCTGAATAAGTTTGAAAACAGTTGAGATCCCAAAATATCCTCACAGACATGTCAGAGCAGGGTCCGTGTAAATAATACAGAATATAGGCAGAAGCAGGGATTTAATGTGCTTTGGCGGCCATAAAACGTACAAACACCCTCTCAGCTCCCATCTTCTTCCCCCTTTTACTCAGCCATAAGCATCTGCTGACAATTAATAACAATAATAACTATAATATTATAATAACTATAATAATCCGCTGACTCTTATTAATAAACAATAATTCTCATGTCTTCCTTTCTTTGAAATATGTTTTGAAATCAAACTGATTTGCTTATGTAGTGAGTCACGTGGGTACGTGTCACTTGTTGTATGACAAATATATGTGGTATATATTTATGCATACTTTTCACGAGTTCTTCATTTTTCTGACTGTGTAATGCCGTGCATTGAATTTAAAGGAATGCGAACGAGAGACGTTATTATCTTTGACCCATCAAATGAATGGAGTCATTTATTTTCAGAATCAAAGTTTAACATCAAACATTTACATTAATTTGGCAAAATATGAAAATAATAACAGACAGTTTCACAAATAATGAACTTCAAATCACTCGGCGGTGATTTGAGGACTTTGCTTCAGATATTTCTAAAAATATCTGTACTGATTTATGAGAGAGAGGTGAGTTTAAGAGGAAATTGAGATTTATCTTACAGAGGAATATGTGAGGGAATTTAATCTGTTTGACCAGAAATTGCACGCTCCCATCAGGTATCTCAGCTTATCCCAGGTACACTTTAGTCGAAGAAGAAACCGTTACCTTGTTGACGATAGATCACCTCAGTAAGAACCTTCAGACTGATATCAGCGTCTCCGTTGAGAACAGCTAAAATCCTTGGAGAGTCGTGCGTGGTTAGCTCAAAACAGAATTATAATCCCAAAACGTCTCTGGATTCTCGGCAACTCTGACTCTTCATTGTCAGCAGCTCTCAGACTCTTTCAGATCTTCTCAGACTCTAACTCCAAAACTCTCCATAACTCTAGTTCTCTGAATTCCCATGAATTCTCTTCAGAACTCCTTGAGAACTAACTGCACTCCCTGGAATCTACTGCACTCTATGGAATCTACTGCACTCCATGGAATCTACTGCACTCCATGGAATCTACTGCACTCCAGAACCGGGAAGTTGTCACATTTTAAATGAGTTTACTTCCGAGTTTACTTCAGAGCTTTCTGATTTGTGGATGGACCAGAAAGAGGAGTGGTTTTGTGACGTAAGATGTTATCTAAGCCAAGGTCAGAGAATGAGATTGTTTTAACAACTGACAGAGAGATTATTGCAGGAGAGCAGACTTCGTGGAGTCAACTCTTGGTAATCTTCTGAAAAAGTTTAAACATGACATCTTTCTCGGTAAACATTTTAGTTGACCGAAAACCAACCTTTCACATACTTACGACTTGACTCATTTCAGACAGAAAATCAAGAAATGCATATTCAGGTGATTTCTTCTTTGAATGAGGAATAAAAATCATTACTTACTGTTTATGTAAAATAAAAATGAGTAGTTCTTTTCAACCTGTAAGCATTGAGTGAAACTAACACAATTTGATTATCAAACATTTGTAAAACAGTAATGATTATAGAGGATTGTCTTTTCTGCTTGATTAATTCAAGAAAGAAAGTCATCAGATGGCTCAGACTTATTCAGATCAATGAAAATAACAGTCTCTGTCCATCTGGTAGATTTGAGGTCATCAGGGTCAGATGAGGGTCAGATCATCAGGTCATCTGGTTCACTACACTTACAAAAGCAGTAAAAGCTTAATTATAATTTTTTTTTGGGGGGGGGGGGGGGCGGGTGGGTGGGTTCGTACACAGACCTGTAATTACAGTTAATTCATCGGGTCAGGTTCGGAAATAATGGCTATGGGCTGGGGCCAGGTTGGGTCAGATTTTTTAGGCCCGAATGCAGCTCTACTGGTGGAAAGTTCTTCTCTGTCTCCTGGAAAGAATGTATGTTTACCAGTTATCCTCTAAGTAAACACTGCTAATTTCCCCATCCATACTTTAGTTGACTTGGGAGCAGAACAAAACCTGATCAGCAGGGACCTGGTTGAGAAACTGCAGATACCCAGAACGGAGCTAATGCCTGCTGTCACCGTTTCCACCCACACTGGACAGACCATCTCATGTATTTTTTCCCAAGAGACATTAAAATTTCTGTTTGTCATTTCTGGCAATCATCACAGGAGGGTGAGTTTTGGTTTTTGACTCTCCTATCTCTCAACTCATTTTGGGGTAACCTGGTTAAAGAAACATAATTCCCTCATTAACTGGGCTGAAAATAGAGTGGAGAGGTGGGGAGAGAACTGTTTAGTCAAATGTTTATGCTCAGCCATTTCACTTGGATCTTTTTGTAAACAAATAGATGAAACTATCGACCTCTCAACAATTTCTCGTATATATCACACTTTGGTACCAATGTTCAGCAAGCACCGAGCATTAACCATGTCTCCTCATGGACCCAGCAAATGCCCCATAGATCTCCCTTCAGGTGCCTAGCTGACTTCAAGCAGAATATACAATTTGTTGGGCCCCGAGAAGGAGACCCTGAAAAAGTAAATAGACAAATCATTAAAATCAACCATTATTCAGCCTTCTATTTCCCCAATTGGGGCAAAAGTTTTCTTTGTGTCCAAAAAAGATCAAACATTGAGACCATATATACAGCTGGCTGTGGTAGCTCAGTGATCTGTGGTTGTGTCAGGTGTAGTATGACATATCCTGAGATATATTCATACATTAAAACGAGTTCTTTTCATTTTTCTGGACTGTAAAACATACGTGCATTGAATTTAAATAAAATGTGGACGTGAGATGTTAATTATCTTTGACTCACCACGACAGTGGGTCATTTATTAACAGAATCGAGTTTAACACATCACACATTTACATCAATTTGGCAGAATATGAAAATAACAACATAATCAATCAGCTTTACAACCAGGAAAACCATACGGCCATGATTTTCCGTTGCTACACCACAGACATTTCTGAAAACATCTGGATTAATTTTCTAGCAGATAGGAGCGTTTAAAGATGGAAAGATGAAGTTTATCTGAGAGAGATTTGTGAGGGAATTTGTCTGTTTTAACCAGAACAGCACGCTCTTTTGGAAATCAGCTTGTCCCAACAGTACACTTTTGGTGAAGGTCGACTTTTACCTTTTCTGAAGATAGATCAGTTCCGGCGTGAAGTCCCACTTCCAGCCACTGTTCAGCGTCTCCATAAGAACAGCTAAAGACCTCGAGAGTCGTGTGAGGTTATCCAAACAGAAGTTATAATTCCCAAAATAGTCTCTGGTTCAGCTTGATTCTAATTTAATAGCATCCTGAATGCCCGCGTTCTGCATTCAGGAACTCCCAAACTCTCTGCATCTGAATTCCAAAAACTCTCTGCTTGAACTGCTGCTCCATCTTCAAGACTGAGCTTACAGCAGCTTCAAGACTGAGCTGAACTCTCTGAGCTGAACTCTTCGAGCTGAACTCTTCTCCTTGAACTAGGAAGTGCCAACCTTTTAAGAAGGGTCACTTCCGGTTCATTTGAGAGCTTTTTGATTGGTCGATGGACCAAAGCAGAGGTGTGGTTTGTGATGTAAGGTGTTATTAAAAGTCAAGGAAAAGATTCAGATTGTTTAAGAACATACAGAAAGATATCATGGAAAAACCAGACTTCTTGGAGTCACTCCTCCTAGTATCTCGCTGTAAAAGTTAAACATGACATTTCTTTTCAGTAAACTTTTAGTTGACCGAAACTCGAACTTTGACACACTTACAAATTTGCTCACTTCAAAGCAGACGATCAAGAATTTGAATCATTACTCTGTAACGTACTCTAACTTGATTTCACTTTGAATTGAGGATTAAAATCATTACTACTGTTTAAGTAAATAAAAATGAGTAGTTCACTTCAACATGTAAACATTGTTTGAACTAACACAATTTGATTATCAAAACATTTGTAAAATAGTAATGATCATAGAGAATTGTCTTTTCCACTTGATTAATTCAAGAAAGAAAGTCTCAGGATCGATCAACCTGTATTTCAGGATGCAAATCAATGAAATGACAGTTTCTGACCATATGATCCTAAGGTCAAGATTTGACATCAGGTCAAGTTCACTACACAGGAAGGACATTCGGTATAGAAATAATAGCCAAGTCTTCTTTCTTGCAACTTGGTGTGCTGTGGCGACCCCTGAAGAAGGGAGCAGCTGAAAGAAGAAGAAAAAATTGAGGCCATATATAGATTTCAGATATTTAAATCAAATAACAGTCAAGAACAAATATCCTCTACCTTGAATCCACTCAGTATATGAACAACTCAGATGCTACCATTGTCACCAAACTGAATCTCCTTAACGCTTACCACTTGGTGAAAATTCAGGAGGGGGACAAATGGAAGACAGCTTTTAAGACATCACTAGGCCATTTCGAGTACTTGGTAATGCCTTTAGGGCTAACAAACGCTCCAGCTTTTTTTCAAGCCTTAGTTAATGATGTTCTCAGGGATTTCATATTTTTTTGTTTGAACAATGTTCAGTCAGGTCATCTGGACAGTTTCTTCTTTTTTAATTTTTATTTAAATTAAAAAAAATTCAGATGACCTGACAGAACATTGTCGGATTTGTACTTGGATTATTAAGCATGAACTTTGAATTTTTTGTGTTTGTCAATCTGGTTGACATCCTCATTTACTCTAGAGGTGAGCAACATCACATTAAACATGTACAAGTAGTTCTTCGGAGATGGTTAGAGAACAAGCTGTTCGTTAAAGCAGAATAATGTGAGTTCCATGTTTCCACAGTAACGTTCTTTGGATTTATCTTTGAGAGGACAGGTTCATTCAGACCTGGAAAAGACTAAGGTCGTGGCAAAATGGCCAACTCCTCAAGATAGGAGACCATTGCAACCTTTCCTGGGGTTTGCAAATTTCTATTGTCCCTTCATCAAAAATTACAGCCAAGTCGCTTCACCTCTCACCCAACTCACATCCACTCTGTGAAAATTCATTTGAACTCCGAAGCAAATACTGCTTTTCAAAAATTAAAACAGCTCTTTTTCAATAGTTCCCGTCCTGTCTCATCCTGACGCACACAAATAATTAATTGTAGAAGTCGATGCTTCAGACATAGGAGTGGGAGCAGTTCTTTCTCAAAGAACATCTGTTGATGGAAAACAGCACTCTTGTGCTTTCTTTTCTCAATGCCTCTCCCAAGCAGAAAATAATTATGATGTCGTTAATAGAGAGTTACTGGCCATAAAATTGGCTCTTGAGGAGTGGAGATACTGGTTTTAGGGAGTTGTACTACCTTTTGTCATCTAGACTGATCACAAAAACCTAGCCTACATCCAGGGGGCAAAAAGACTAAACACCTGACAGGCTAGATGGTCATTGTTTTTATGCGAGACTTGACTTTTCCATCACCTACATTCCAGGTTTGCATAATGTCAAACCAGACACTCTCTCTCACCAGTTCTCTTCTGCCAAGGATCCAGGTACCCCTGAAGGGATTCCACCTGCATCATGCATGGTGGGAGTCATGGCTTGGGCCATAGAGAAGGACATCTGGCAGGCCAAAAAGTCTTAACCAGATTCTGGCACAGGGCCTCCTTGAAAGACAGTTGTGCCTATGGCAGTGGTTGGTAATGTACTGGACTGGATCTACACTGCAAAATTCACCTGTCACCCAGGCGTAAGATGAATGCTACATCTCACCAAAACACATTTTGGTGGCCTAACATGCACAATAATGTGAAGGACTTTACTTCAGCCTATCCAAAATGTGCACATAATAAAAACATGAACCAACCCCCTTCAGATCTTCTTTTGCCTCTATCATCCTCCTGTCGACCATGGTCCCACATCACCCTGGACTTCATCACCGGTCTTTCCCTGTATGAAGGTAACTGTCATTTGTATAATCATATATTAGTTCTCAAAGTCTGCCCATTTCATTCTTTCAAAGCTATAGTCTGCTTTTTAGACTTCCCAAATAATGATTAAGCATGTCTTCCACCTCCATGGTATTCCTCAGGATATTATCTCAGACAGGGGTTCTCAATTCATTTCCCAAGTGTGGAAAGCTTTCTGCCAAGCCCTGAGTGCAACCTCCAGCCTGACCTTCGGGTACCACCTGCAATCAAATGGACAAACCGAAAGGTGCAATCATAGCTTGAAGCCTCATTACGGTACATAATCAACAATAGCCCTTCTACTTCAACACTTACTCTGGATCACGTATGCCCATAACTCCAAAACCTCTGCAGTGATGGGTCTATCTCCTTTTGAGACCTGATTGGGCCATACCCCTCCACTTTTTCTTTCACAAGAGACTGATATTTGTGTTCCTTTTGTTCAGCATCAAATCAGGTGTTGATTTAGAGTCTGGTGCCAAACCAAGGAGGCTCTCATCAGGACGGCAGAACAAAATAAGAGGTTTGCCAACAGACACCGAGCTACAGCTCCAAATCACCAGATTGGAGAGAAGGTATGGTTTTCCACCAAAAATATTACCCTCAAGAACACTCAGAAAACTTGCCACCAGATTCATTGGTCCATTGCCCATAATCAAAATTATCAATCCTTCTGCTGTACTAAAATACTGAAACAGCACAAGTAAAAGTCACTAATGATATTCTCATGGCTTCAGACAATGGACTTGTGTCTATACTGGTCCTGTTAGACCTCAGTGCTGCATTTAATACAGTTGATCATAATATTTTACTACAGACGCTTGAATATGATATTGGGATTACATAAACAGCTCTAAAATGGTTTAAATCATATATATCTGATAGATTCCAGTTTGTAAATGTAAATAATAAATCTTCTTCATGCCCCAAAGTTAGTCATGGAGCTCCTCAGGGCTCAGTACTTGGGCATATACTCTTTACTTTATATACGTTTCTATTAGGAAAGTTATTAAACAGCATGGGATACATTTTCATTGTTATGCTGATGACACACAATTATATTTGTCCATTAAACCCATTGAATCCAATCAGTTACTTATACTACAAGCATGTCTTAGGGGCCGTTTACAATGCGCGTATTTTGAGTGCATCCGCAGCTTTCTCTCTGCGTATCTGCTGTTCATTTACACGACACCAGTGGTCCCCCTCTTTGAATCCGGAGGTTTCTGAACCCACCTTCCAGAGTGGAGGTTTTTCGCTGACCCCCCCCGCTGATAATGTAAACATCTCTCGCTGAGGCTTTGTGTTAAACCAAATGCGCGCATGCACGCGCGGTCGGACAGACGGCATATTTCTATCAACATGGCAGTGGATACACTGCTTTCTGAACTACGATTGATGGAATATATTTTTTAATCTCGTAGTTAATCTACGTCAGATTCCAGGTGCTGTGACCAACATCTGTGTTGGAAAATACACAGTCTGATCCAGTTCTAATGTCGCTGTTTATAGAACGAGGCATGCGCACACGTCGCGCTGCAATATAACATACCACATGTGATAAATAACAACATTTTAGTAATAATAAACAGCATTTATGTTAGTGTGAGTGATATAATGAAGCTTTGAGCTAAATGAAGCTATCTGGACATTATATAATTCAAATTTAAAATGATGCTAAACATATTAAGTGTTACTAAAGTTGAAAATGAAGACATCAGGTTTAATTTTTATTTATTTATTCAACACCACAAACTGTATGTCACACAAATACTGATAATTAAACTGAACACACTATTAAAAACAAGTTAACTGAACTGTAAACTGCATTAATGAACTGGATTCTTGTTTTCATTCTGGAATCTGGTCCTACGTTGTTCATCTGGCTCATTCAGGCTGTCACTCCTTGATTATTGCAGCTTAAAACATTGAATGGATTGAATAAAAGAACTGAGGGGAATTATAAATAAATAGCTAATCCAACATCTCTCTCTTTGATGTCCTCCTGCACTGCACCTGGGCCGAGCCTCGTTCAGAACCGGTCCGCCTGGTGGAAGGACAGCTT
Organism: Nematolebias whitei; assembly: GCF_014905685.2. Taxonomy (NCBI): domain Eukaryota; kingdom Metazoa; phylum Chordata; class Actinopteri; order Cyprinodontiformes; family Rivulidae; genus Nematolebias; species Nematolebias whitei. Next base: position 9,744,272 of record NC_056518.1, on the reverse strand, counting down.
CTTCTTCTTTCAGGAAAAATAAAAATTTAAAACTCAGCTAGTTGTTGTTTGACCGAAGTAAACACAAGCTAACATTATTAAGAACGTTGATTTACCTGCTGTAAATCAGCTACTGATTATCATGGAGTAAAGTCCAACATCGTCGACTCGGTTCTGGTCCACTCAGCGACCGGTGTGGAGCTGAAGCGGTCCCGCTTGGCGTCAAATCTGCTATCCAAAATTCAGCCAAAATCCAGCTTTAACTTGTTAAATTTTTGTTAGCTCAAATTTTAGCCCAGATGAAAGGAACGTGCCAAGGCAGCACGCATTCGCATTAGGTGAAGGTACAAAATTCACAGCGCCATCTAATGACCCGGCATGGTAACTACAGCGGATTCAGTGGGCGGGGGTGATTCCTCCGGATGCATGTAAACACAAAATGCGTCTGTGTCAACGCGGATCTTTTCCTCTAATTAACATACGAAAAAAACTATGTTTCCCCCCATCGTGTCCATGTAAATAGGATCTAAAAGACATAAAAACCTGGATGACCCTTAATTTTCTTCTTTTGGACACAGACAAGACCAGGGTTTTGGTTTTTGGACCTGAGCACCTTAGGCATAAATTTTTCAGTCTTTCTCCCTCCTTAGATGGCATTAATCTGTCCTCCAGCTCTAATGTTAAAAATCTTGGTGTTCTTTTTGATCAGGACATGTCTTTTATCCCCCACATTAAAAAAGTTACTAGAACTGCCTTCTTCTACCTGCGTAATATCACAAAGATTAGAAACATCTGATCTAAAAATGATGCAGAAACACTGGTTGATACATTTGTCATGTCTAGACTGGTCTACTGCAATGGTTTGTTATCTGGGTGTCCAAATACTTGTTTAAAACGTCTTCAGTTGATCCAAAATGCTGCTGCCAGAGTCTTAACCGGAGTTAGTAGGAGAGATCATATCTCTCCAGTTTTAGCTTCTCTCCACTGTCTCCCTGTTAAATCCAGATTAGAATTCAAAATCTTACTTCTAACCTACAAAGCTCTCAACAACCTAGCTCCATCTTATAATACAGATCTTATTGTTCCATATTTTCCTAACAGAGCACTTCGCTCTCAGACTGCAGGTTTACTTGTGGTTCCTAGAATTTACAAAAACAGAATGGGAGGCAGATCTTTCAGTTATCAGGCTCCTCTCTTGTGGAACCAAATTCCAATCTCTGTCCGTGAGGCTGACACATTATCCAGTTTTAAAACTAGGATTAAGACTTTCCTTTTTGCTAATCCTAGGGTCAGTTTGGATTTCCTGAGCTGTCCCTTAGTTATGCTTCTATAGGCTTAGACTGCTGGAGGACAAACAGACCACACTTTTTCACTCTGCTACTGTCTTTACTTACTCTGCTCAACCTGTTTTGTATTTGTAATTTTTTTTCTATCCTTAACATGTGGGGTTTTTTTTTGTCTTTCAGGTACACCTGGACCTAAATCTGGACCTACCATTCTGTGTTTGTTTGTCTCTGCTTTCTGTCCTCTCAAACCAGCCGGTCAAAGCAGATGGCCGCTTGTCCTGAGCCTGGTTCTGCTGGAGGTTTCTTCCTTTTAAAAGGGAGTTTTTCCTTTCCACTGTTGCCACTGTGCTTGCTCAGGATGGGAGACTGCAACAAAGCCAAGATTCAACTTGTCTGCTGGATTCCTTAGATAGAGAACTTTACCAATTGGCTTTTTATGTATGTGAATGTTTCTGTAAAGTGCACTGAGACAATTTTTTTTTTGTGATTTGGTGCTATATAAATAAACTGAATTGAATTGAACTATACATTAACAACTCCCTCCGTCCATGAAAATACATCCCACTTTTCATGTATCCCACATCAAACCAGTTACCACTAATTGATTAATCCCCCCGACCAACCCCACCCCATGTCTGATCGACAACAAACCCACCTTTACCATCAGGCACCTCCTGGGCATACGACGTAGGGGTCCCAGTTTACAATACCTGGGAGTGGACTGGGAGGGCTATGACCTGGAGGAACGTTCTTGGATACACAGATCTCTCACATTGGATCCAGAACTTATATCATCTTTTCATAGATATCATCCTGAAAAAAGGATGAGATTGCCAAGAGGTGATTCTTGAGAATGGGAGAAGGGTAGTATTCCTAGGTTTCCAGCCACACTCACTTTCTCTACAACTGCCGATCATCATGATCAGCCACTACTCCACACCGGCCCAAAATTTGGAAGGACTGCTCTGCTGAGTATATAAGCTTCTTCCAGATGTTCTTCTGATCCTGGGACATTACCTTACCTACTGGTAAATTAATGGACCCTTGACAAAATCTGTTTCTAAAAAGTCTTTGATTAACTTTGTGTGATTCTCTTTAGCGACTTCCAAGTCCTGCATCTTCAAGTCTTCCAAGACCTACTTGTTCCTTGTGACTCTGCTGTGACTAGATCTTGTCCCTTCAAACATCCAAACAACAACCTGGATCAACAACATTCTATTAAATACAACCTGCTCTTCTCTCCAACGATACTCCCTCCCTCCGGATCCTCAATTTTCCTGTGGAAACCCAGGACTTCGTCTCTCCCTCCTGTCTGGCTCCATCTACAAGACACATGATCAGTAAGAAAATATTACCTTCAAAACCCCAACCATTACTCTAAATCTAAAGAATTACAAAGATATTCACCTTGTCCTTTTTCCCTTCCAGTCCAGAACAACTGCATCCATCCATCCATCCATCCATCCATCCATCCATCCATCCATCCATCCATCCAT
>NC_056518.1:9734849-9741411 GCF_014905685.2 Nematolebias whitei | reverse complement strand
TCCATCCATCCATCCATCCATCCATCCATCCATTATCTTTACCCGCTTCTTTCATTTTGGGTCACAGGGGTCGCCGGTGCCCATGTCCAGCTATCACTGTGCAAGGGGTGGGGTACACTCTGGACAGGTCACTAGTCCATCACAGGGCAGCTGCACATGTAAATAAAAAGACTTCCCTTTTGTATGCCTGGCTCTGCCTTCTTCTTAGTCTGCTAACTTGGGGTCAACCTTAACTAAAACCATGATATTTTGGTTATGACTTGAGAATATTTGTCTTTAGGTTTTGAATAGATACATTACACATAGATAGCAGTAAGTCTGAATTATTACACAAGATTCAAGACAATGTTATGGCAGAAACCCATGACTTTAAAACACTTACATGTAACAAAGTGTACATTATTTCATCTGTTAGACAGTATCCATTTTCTGTAGTATGAAATATACTAACTACACTAGTTTTTAATTCACCCTATTGAGTATCAGCAAATCTAAAAATCATTGTGCAGCATTACACAGCTTGCTTCAGTTTGCTCCTATTCATGAATAATGATTATGTTGGGCCTATATGCTTGTTTTAGCTACATGACTCTAATGTGGTTGTGACTAAAATATATTGACATAAAACAGGTGAAAAAATAAATTAATTATCATTAATATGAAACTAAAGCCATTTACACACAATATATTTTTGTTTGTAACTTGATTTCCTAAATAGTTGTGATACGTCTTTCAACCCAGACAATAGATGAAGGTCAGAAATAATTTACATTTGGCAATAAAATATTTTACATTTTAGTTAAATGTACTGCTAAAATAAATCTATTTCTTATGCATTTTTACATATAAAATTTTAATTATCAGGATTAATACGTACTAGCATACAAAACTGCAATTGCTCTGAATGTATGGTACTTTATAATTTAAGTATCTTTATATTTAACCTAAATGGATTGTGCTGTATTGGGTGTTTTTATTCAACACACCACATTTCACTCAGTTTAAAGTGTTAGTATTTATTTATTTTTTTATTTTTTATCTCTGCCCACTCCCCAGTGAACCTGTCATTTCACAGTGATGGTGGCTTCAGCCTTGACCCTGAGCTGCACCCAACATGTCAGAGCTGTCAGCTGTATCAAAACACAAGACATATTTCTTCTAATGCAATCTTGCCTTCTCTGGACTTCAAAAAAACTAAAAAAGGAAAATTATTAGGTGTGCAAAGATCAACCAAAGAATAAACTGAACGGAATCATATCATTTAAGATGCAGGTGTATCATGTAAACTTAAAGATTAAATAATATTCAACATAATTAATAACAGCCTCATTACATCTAGGCTTGATTACTGCAATTCACTTCTGTTTGGTATCAGTCAGACCTCCATTGCACAACTACAACTGGTCCAGAATGCAGCAGCCCGATTTTTAACCAGTACAGGCAAAAGAGTGCACATCACACCAGTTTTGGCCTCACTGCACTGGTTACCGGTTCACCTTCGAATCCAGTTCAAAATACTCCTGTATGTCTACAAATCGCTGAACAGTTTCGCTCACCCCCCATCTCTCTGATCTGCTACAACCATATGTTCCACCACGTTCCCTGAGGTCAGCGGACCAGTTGCTCCTCACAGTTCCAGAAACTCGTCTTAAGCGCAGAGGTGACAGGGCCTTCTCTGTAGCAGGACCAAGACTTTGGAACGAGTTACCTCTGCTTGTCAGACTGGCCCCCTCCCTCTCGGTTTTCAAATCCCGTTTAAAAACTCACTACTATTCAGTAGCTTTCAACACCAGAGGATCTGTGTTTTGAACCTGTACACTCCACACTGGTTTGTCGTCATATTTTTTATCTGCATTGTTTTTATGTCTATATTCTGATTTACCTCATTTTGTATTTTGCTTCGTGTGTTGCCTGTTGTTCTGTCTGTACAGTACTTTGGTTGGCCTTGTAGCTGTTTTAAGTGCTCTATAAATAAAATGGTATGGTATGGTATAAATCCATCAAATGTCATTTGACCAGTTTCTGACCAGTTCAAACATGACATGTCGCAGATTTGTGGGACAATTTTATTACATTTAAAACAACTCACAGGCCAGAGAAAAGTGCAGATTCTAGCCCCTGATCCTTTAGTTGGACATTTCTGGTGCACAGATTATCTGAATTAAATCAAGTGTTATGAGTTGTATGTATGGATGGATGGATAGATGTATGTATGTATGTATGTATGTATGTATGGATGGATAGATGGATGAATGGAACCTCGTGTATAGGCACAATAAATTGTCTTCTAAGCAAAACATGCACACGACTAAAACTGTTTTTCCACATCCTTCATCGCTCAAAAATTTAATATGTATATATATTTTTATTAGTACCCCCCCCCCCCCCCCCCACCCCCCACCCCCCACCCCCGTCTGGAAAATGCCTCATGTCACTACTGCACAGTGTTGTTCTTTATTTTCTTCATGATAATATTTGCAACAACAACAACAGAGGGTAATATGTTGCATCCTGAAGAATTCCTAAGTATTTCCCCCCGTCTCCATTTACTTTCTTTTCCTCCCTACATTGCTTTCCTGACAAATTATGTCCCTGCTGTATCTCTATTACAGCCCTCCATCACTACCCCTCCCTTTCACCGTTTCTCCTTCTCTCCACCTCTCCTCAACTCCCCCCAGAGAGGAGCGATACTGCTGATGCATCACCACCTAAGATAATTTGTTTAAATGACAGATTAGGAGGGTAACTTGATTTGTGTTCAATACAGTATGTAGTGTCTGTTACCAATCTAATAAGGGCCAACCTCCCCGCCCTCTTTGCATCTTTCTCTCAACCCCTCCTCTACGAATCTGCCGCAATAAGGTTCAATGGAAAAATAGGGGTGGGCAAGTGAAGCATTTCTCCGGCGTCTGTATTGTGAATGCAGGTAGAGACCACCAAGGTCTCCGCATAATTGAATAGCAAGGCTGGGAAGCTGTGAGGTTTGGCGAGGCACTCATTGATTCATTGATTGGCACTGAGGGGCTTTAGAAATATGCTTTGCAGTCGCGGTAAATCAATCAAACAATTAAGCCTGGCCTCTTTTTGCTGGCCATGCTCCATTTTAATCCAGCCTCACAGCTCCTAATGCCATATGTTCCAAGTTAATAGAACAGGACCGCTCTCTGCTCATGTCCGCTCCAGCCACCTTTGTACCTGAGGAAACGGTGACTGCGAGTTGGCATTTTGCACAGTTGACATTTCTGTAAAGCTCGTGTGTCAGCTGTGACAATACATAATCCCACCCCCCACTTCCCGCTTTGCTATCTGTATGCATTGAAGATTCTTGGTGGTGCTTGTCTGGCTTTCTTGTAAAATCCAAGCATGCTTCATTGGATTTTAGTAGCATAAGGAATAGTTATGTCAGCTGTTGTGTAAGTATCTGGGAAGCTGACACAGGGATGAAAATTCATTCAGCAAAAAAAAGGAGGATGGGGTGGGGGCCCATCAGTTTGGCCTTTCCTGCAGCATGCCCCTCCTTCACCGTCATCCTCTCTCTTTTCCTTTTACCTCCCTGCATGCTTGGAAGGTAAAAGCCTCTAACAGCAGTAGTAGGATTATTTCTTGTTCATGTGTACGTGACTGGAATCCACAGCTGCCCTCCTCTCAACATATAACATTATCAGTTGTGTTCACCGTGGCAGATCCTGTCACCTTAAGACCGCACCTCCCTGGCATGCCGCCCTAGCTAGCATCTGTCAAGGGGGTCTAGTGGGGGTTTAATATCTGTCTCACTTACACTCTGCTTTTCACCTTCTCACTCCCTCCTGCTTTATTTTTCTCTCCCACTTTCTTCCTCTTATCACCTCCTTTTGTTTCACCATTTAGAGATGTATCATTTAGAAGTTTTAGAGATTCTGAGTCTAGCTTGAAACCTCTTGGGTGTCTGCTAAAACTTTCAGCTCTTACTGCCATCCTTTCACACCAATATGATAAATCAAACATGCCTCCTCTTCAGGAATGTGTCCTTAATCTTTCTGTATGGCCACCTGGCCTGATTTGTGACCTTGAGGAGGTGTTGAGGAAATGTGTGTGATGATGGGAGGAGCAGCAGGATGTCACAGATGCACACACAGGGAAAAAAAACAAAAAAACTGCATGTGCTTGCACACTCGGTGCAGGCAAACATAAGCAGAACATAAAAACAACACGACAAGGTGTGTCACGAAAATGTCCTTGAGCTGCAAATACACATGACTACACAAAAAAATAAACATTTTAACCCTTTAAATATTACAAAATAAAGACTGTGTAGAGAGTAAGTTTTGCCAGAGTGGATCTTACTCTTTTTTATTTATGTATTTATTAATTGCATTGAGCTGTTTCTATTATTCACATTAAGAAAAGATGAATCTGTTATGATCTGACATTTCTAGTATAACACAGAATACAAGTTAATTCATGTTGCAGCAGCTAAAAGGTAAACGCTTGTAAAGCTTCCCGTTAACACTTTACAATAAGGTACACAAAATTTGATGAACTACTAGGGAACGCCTCAGGAACGAATCAGGAACAAATCAGGCGTTAATAGATAGTTAACCAGTACTTACTGGGGAACACACAGCCAAGCCTTATTAGGGGACTACTGGTTAGTTATGGGAAACGAAGAGGAACTAATCAGGAACTAATGCGTAGTTACCAAGGAAACTAAAGAGGAATGAATCTGGAGCTAACGGGTAATAAAATCAATAATCACTAGAAAACAGGTTTTTGACAATTATGAACTGTGACCTCTCTGGTGCAGGGTTTATTCAGAACTCGCATGGATAATTTCTCCTCTGTTTCTGTGGTAACAAACCAGTAGTCTCCTAATAAGACTTGGCTGTGGGTTCCCCAGTAAGTACTGGTTAACTACCCATTAACTCCTTATTTGTTCCTTAGGCTTTCCCTAGAAGTTAAGCACATTTTGTGTACCTTATTGTAAAGTGTTACCAGCTTCCCCAAAGACACTGCATTCAGTTCTGCATGTATTTACATCCTTGCTGAAATGTTAGCTTTTTCCACACACCGTTTGTGATAACTTTTAAATATGTATTTACTGTGCGTGCATATGATAAAATAAAAAAAATAAAAAAATGTCTGCTTCAGTTTATGATTTGGGTGGCATATATGTGATAGTTGTGGTTTGTGGATTCTTGCATTTTTTTTGCTCATTTAGATGAATCTTTTTGCAATATGAATCTTGCCTTGTTAATTTTTCAGTGTTTGTCTTAATGTTTAGTTTTGTTGTTCCAGTTAATGTTATTTCCTGTCATTTTTAGTGGAGTGTAGTTCCTTGTTGATTTTAGTTTTTCTTGCTTTCTGATTCCTGGTCCTAAGTGGAAATTTCAGACATGATCATTTCTCTTTTCTTTGTTTGTGTTCACTTATAGATTCTAGACGTGTTTTTCCATTCATGTTGTCAGTCTGGTTTAGCTTTAGATGTTTGGGTATTCCTCCATTTGCATGCATTTATTTAGGTTGTTGTTAATGAAGGATTTAATTTTGTTACCGGCCTTAGTCCTGCATTGAGTCAGTTCATTTTATGCCAGACGTGACAACAAGTTCTGAATTCCTTGTATCAGAATTTTTAGGCATGCATTTGCTCATGGCAGAATAAACAATGTGGAATTAATCAAAAGTTACTTTTTTTATGTTTTAGGCTCATGTTCGCACTTTTAAACTGTTTGTTATTTTTACAGATTAGTTTCCCAGAAATGTTGTAGTCTTTGTCTTCAGAAATTCTACTTGGAAAAAAAAAAGTTTGATTGTTTTTTCCTCAATCCGTGACAGTCCATCCATCCATCCATTTTCTTCCGCTTATCCGGGGTCGGGTTGCGGGGGTAGCAGCCTAAGTAGGGAGGCCCAGACTTCCCTCTCTCCAGCCACTTGGGCCAGCTCTTCCGGGGGAATCCCGAGGCGTTCCCAGGCCAGCCGAGGAACATAGTCTCTCCAGCGTGTCCTGGGTCTTCCTCTGGGCCTCCTCCCGGTGGGACGTGTCCGGAACACCTCACCAGGGAGGCGTCCAGGAGGCATCCTAAACAGATGCCCAAGCCACCTCAACTGGCTCCTCTCGACGTGGAGAAGCAGCTGCTCTACTCTGAGTCCCTCCCGGATGATCGAGCTTCTCACTCTATCTCTAAGGGAGAGAGCCCAGACACCCTGCGGAGAAAACTCATTTTGGCCGCTTGTATCCGAGATCTCATTCTTTCGGTCACAACCCAAAGCTCATGACCATAGATGAGGGTAGGAACGTAGATCGATCGGTAAATTGAGAGCTTCGCCTTTTGACTCAGCTCTCTCTTCACCACGACAGATCTGTACAGCGCCTGCTTCACTGATGATGCTGCACCTATCCGCCTATCGATCTCACGCTTCATTTTTCCCTCATTCGGGAACAAGGCTCCATGACAGTGAGCTATGCAAACAACCAGAACAATTTTCTGAAATTAATATATTTTTGACAAGATTGGGTTTTAGGATTTGTGTATGACGCCATGTATTGTGAAATTCTTTATCAAAAGGGCTCGTGAACGGTCGGCAC
>NC_056518.1:9714753-9729849 GCF_014905685.2 Nematolebias whitei | reverse complement strand
TGTGTGTGTGTGTGTGTGTGTATATGTGTGTCTGTGTGTGTGTTGCAACTCCTGGTTGCATAAATTTAGTCTTTGTTTGCTTTGATCCTTTAAAAGTCTGACTTATGACTGAGCTCGTTTATGGCCATACCACTGGACTGGCAGACTGAGGTGGTGGTTCCCCTCTTCAAAAAAGGGGGACCAGAGGGTGTGCTCCAATTATAGGGGCATCACTCTCCTTAGCCTCCCTGGTAAGGTTTATTCAGGGGTACTGGAGAAGTGAGTCCGATCAATGGTCAAACCTCAGATCCAGGAGGAACAATGTGGGTTCCGTCCTGGCTGTGGAACACTGGATCAGCTCTTTACCCTCACTAGGGTCCTTGAGGGATCATGGGAGTTTGCCCATCCAGTCTACATGTGTCTTGTGGACTTAGAGAAGGCATTCAATCATGTTCCTCGGGGTACACTGTGGGGGGTGCTCCGTGAGTATGAGATTGGAGGCCCGTTGTTACGGGCTGTTCAGTTCCTATACAAGCGGTGCGAGAGTTTGGTTCACATTGTTGGCAGTAAGTCGGACCCCTTCAGGGTGGGAGTTGGACTGTTCCAGGGCTGCCCCTTGTTACCGATTCTGTTCATAACTTTTATGGACAGAATTTCTCAGTGCATCCAGCAGGCGGACAGTTTCCGGTTCGGTGGCCTCAGGATTCCATCTCTGCTCCTTGCAGATGATGTGGTCCTGTTGGCGTCATCATGCCGTGAACTTCAGCTCTCACTGGAGTGGTTCACAGCCGAGTGTGAAGCGGATGGGATGAGAATCAGCACCTCCAAATCTGAGGCCATGGTCCTCAACCGTAAAAGGGTGGATTGCTCTCTTCAGGTCAAGGGTGAGGTTCTCCCTCAAGTGGAGAAGTTCAAGTATCTCGAGGTTTTGTTCACGAGTGAGGGAAGAATGGAGCGTGAGACTGACAGACTGACTGGTGCAGCATCTTCAGTATTGTGAACTCTGTACTGGTCCGTTGTTGTGAAGAGAGAATTGACCTGTAAGGTAAAGCTCTCTGTTTACCGGTCAGTCTACGTACCTACCCTCATCTATGGTCAGGAGCTCTGGGTAGTGACCGAAAGAATGAGATCGTGGATACAGGCGGTTAAAATTAGTTTTCTCAGCAGGGTAGCTGGACTCTCCCTTAGAGATAGGGTGAGAAGTTCAGTTATTTGGGAGAGACTTGGAGTAGAACCTCTACTCCTCCACATCTAGAGGAGCCAGTTGAGGTGTTTCGGGCATCTGGTAAGTATGCCTCCTGGGCACCTCCTTAGAGAGGTTCTTCGGGCATGTCCAACTGGGAGGAGACCCAGGGGAAGACCCAGGACATGCTGGAGAGACTATGTCTCTCGGTTGGCCTGGGAACGCCTTGGAATCCTCCCAGAAGAGCTGGAAGAGGTGGCTGTGGAAAGATATGTTTGGGCCTCCCTGCTCAAGCTGCTGCCCCCGCGACCTGGCTTTGGAATAAGCGAAAGATAATGGATGGATGGACAGTCATACCACCCTGAATACGCCCAATCTCACCTGATCTTGGATGCTATGCAGGGTTGGGCCTGGTTAGTCCTTGGATGAGAGAACACCAGGTACCATAGAGCCTTTGCACTTCTCAAAAACCACACCATGGGGTGCATTGTTCATGCCAAGAGCCATTGTCAGTACTGGGGGCTAAACACCCCCAAAGGTCACATCCTAGAATCACCCCTGAAGACCAGATGATTTTTATTATGCACTCACACATAAAATTTTAGGTCTGAAAAATACCACTTATGCCTGAATGTCTATCTGTCTGTCAATCTGTCTGTCTGTCTAAATTTACAGTTACATTGCAGATGCTTCACAAAGGTTCTTTACTTCTTATACATGTGCTGAGACACAATGAAAAAATGTTGGCTGCCTAATGTCTATTACCATTCAGTCTCCAGTTAGCCTGAAGAGAGCCTGGTTAATTACTTCCTATAATGCTCACCAGTCAGTTCCTCGGGCTCTGAGATATATCTCACTTAAGGTGGTGCTGATGGAAGCACTAATGCTGGTTCCATCGGATAATGTGTCTTATTTCTATGTAAAATACTTTTTTTTGTTTCCGGCACTTTTTATTCAACTTTTTAATGAGCTGAAGTAATGACACAAAACATATCTAGTAAAATTGTTTTTCTTTATAATTGTGATTAAAAAAATAGTCCTAATACTTCATAAACACATAAGCTGTTCTAAAAATCTCAACCTTTTGTTAATGTATCACAACCTGACACAATCAGCTAAAAAACTGTATCAGCTGGAGCATCATTAAGGGCACAAGCTGAAAGATGCATCCAATTATTGTGGAAGGGGAAGAGAGTTGAGCAAGATTTAATAATTAGGACCGACTGACTCATCTCATTTCTCTGAGCTTGTTCAAAAGAAGCTGATGAGAGATTTTTTTTTCCTGATTCTTGTGCTATTTTTGTTTATCAATAACATTTGTATCTGTGAGGAGAGAAAGTGGTGTTCACATGTTTTGCTTTAGGTTTTGACACTTTTAGAATTGTGTCAGTGTGCAGCGTGCTGAGGGTTCCTGCTGTCATCCGATTCTGAAACTGAGGCCGAGGCTGCCCTGCAGGAAACACTAAACACAGAACATGACTAATTCATTTTGGTTTCTCACTGAAACACTGTGGAATCACATTACACAACAGAAGTTATTCAATTTTCAAGAATTTTCTGTATTTATATTAAGTTTTATCAATTTTTGTCAAATAAATCTTCACATTCAGTAAGCAATGTTCTTTATGAATGCATTTGTAACAGTTGTGACTGAATACCGATAATGATGCCTTTCTTCCAGCGGACTTCAGATTAACGCTAACCTGTTCAGCCCGCTCCTCCTCTTTTTGTTTTAGCTACAGTAACAATGATGAAGAGGCACAGCAGGTGAAGTCAGAGCACAAATTAAACCGTTTAAAAGGCTAACATTGATTGTGGTTAGAAGTCTTCAATAAATAACCCTAATGATAATCAAAAAAGATCAATACATAATCCTGTTGGCTGCGTGCTCATCAATACACAACCTTGTTATCATCATTTAATGATTTAATCAGCCTTTAAATTCACTTTGGAATCCTCCGTGGTTACTGCGGCTATTCATGATGAGTTGAGCTTAAATTCGATTTAAACTTATTTTCTTAATCAGATCCTGGATTCAAAGAATTGATTTCCACTGCTTGTTAGAGACTTTTAAAAACATGTGGTTTAGTGTCTCGGGAACTTTTCATTCAAACTGAGAAACCAGTGAAGAACAAAAGAAACACTTTTGTGCAATAATGGTTTTAGATTTTGAGGCTCTGATGGTGGAAGTCCGATTGCGAGCCCCAAAATGTCAGAATCAAAATTGAGTTACATCCTGCAGAGAGTACATGTTGAATTTGATGCGTGAAAATATGTGAAATATGAGAAGGATTATGAAAGTGAATGAGCACAAACTGAAAGCCTCGGATAAGACAAGTCCTCCCTGAGGTGCAGTCTCGTGGAGCAATTTGGGAGGAGAGGGAAATGAAATAACTGCCTGGTAGACTGACTGAGGGCTTTCTCTTTACTGGTAGACTCAGATATCGCTTTGCTTCAGTAATGTCTGTTGCTGGTCCTCACTCTTGTAAAGACAGCTAAATGGAAAACACAAGCAGTATTTGAATTTGTGATCAGAAGCCTGTTTAACTGTTTCAAGATGACCTTCATTCACATGTATGCAGTGGTGGGATGTAACTAAGTACAAGTACTTCGTTATTGTACTTAAGTACACTTTTCATGTATCTGTACTTTACTTAAGTAGAGTTAAACATGGGTACTTTTTACTTTTACTTCACTACATTTTAGTTAAACATGGGTACTTTTTACTTTTACTTCACTACATTTTAGATTAAGTATCTGTACTTTCTACTACACTACATATCTATAATGCGTTGTGTTACAAATTACATTCACATTGCAACTTTTTTATTTGTTTGTTAATTTGAAAGTAACCAATGGCGAGAGGGGAGTTGGTCCATTGAATCAATGCAAAATGGGCAGGTAACGTTAGACCCACCTTCAAGCAGAGCTATATTCTAGTATATACATCACTGAGCTGGGCACACCCACAGCACCGCTAACACACCCAAAATGAATTCCACTGAAGAAAGTCAGCCAGAAGGTATAGTACGTGTGTAGTGGCGCCAAGATGGCACCGGTGTGTAGGGCTGCCCGTCTCTCGCTCTCTGCTTGTATTTTATTTTTGTTATTTTTACAATGGTTTGTGCAGTGTGCCGAGTCATATTTTCAGTATGATCGTCGGGCACTTTTGGAGCTCCGTACATTTGCTGAAATTCCCGTGGAGTTTTTGAACAGCGGCCAGCACTCTCCCCCACCGGTCCTATCTGAGATTCCTGTGTTCCTTCTGCGTGACCCTGGCCTTTCTCCATGGAGACGTCGTGGGAAGCGTGCAGGGATTTTGGTGAAACTGAGGCAAAGTGTGGATTATTCTATCAGGACTCGCTCTGGATCTGATCATCTCCTCTCTGACCCGTGGTGCTCCCGGGGCCCGGCTGCTGGCCAGCTGCCCGCGCGCTCAGTCCATGGAAACACCTGGAATTGTTTACCTGTGCGCCGCACCAGCAGACCAGGAGGAGCTGTTCTTCATAACCTGCGCCCGCTGGTGCGCGCGTCTCCATCCACGGCTGTGCCTGTGTTGGACAATATCAGGATGTGTTTAATCAACGCAAGGTCTGTTTCCAACAAGACATTTATCCTCAATGACTTTTTTAAAGACGAGGAGTTGGATTTTCTGTTCGTCACAGAATCTTGGATTTCTGATGGTGAGTCCAGCGCCTTGGCGAAATTACTACCTCCGGACTGTCTGTGTTTCAATGCCCCGCGTCCATCAGGTCGGCGCGGGGGGGGATTATTAACAGTTTTTAAAGCAAACTTGGCCTGTAAACAGTTGTCCATCCCGGCGTCCTGCGCCAGCTTTGAGCTGAGCGCCTTTGAACTCGGACACTCTCCTACGGTTCTGTGCGCGCTCGTCTACCGCCCCCCTCGTTCTAAGGACTTCATAAATGAATTCTCTGACTTTTTGGCTGATATCACACAAAGATACACTCACTTTTTGTTTATTGGTGACTTTAATTTGCATGTGTGTTGTCAGGAGAAGCCCTTAGTGAAGGACTTTCTAGATTTACTGGACTCTTTTGGCTTAGCTCAGCAGATGAGCGGCCCCACCCAGGAACATGGTCACACGCTGGACCTCGTTTTAACACGCGATGTCTCTGTTTCTAATTTGAAAATCGGTGACAATGTTTTTTCAGATCACATGCCTGTATTGTTTGACTTCACCCCCCCTTTGTCCTACTGCTAAGACGTGTGTTCCTGCACGTACGAGTTCCATTAACCGTTTCACTGCTGCTCGTTTTAATGAAGGTTTTAATTCTGAGAGGATCGAACAGCTCTCGGTGTCTCTTACCACTGAGGAGCTAACCTCTCAGTTCAACTCTGCCTGTTTAAATGTTCTGGACCGTGTTGCTCCCCTTAAGACCAGAAAAACGAAACTTAAATCAGAGCCCTGGCTGAATGACGTCACGCGAGCCGTTAGGCGGCAGTGTCGCAGAGCTGAACGAAGGTGGAGGAAGGACAGGCTGCAAATTTCTTTTCAAATGTTAAGGAAGAGTTGGCGTCACTATCAGAAAACCGTTAAAGCTGCCAAATGTAAATTCTTCTCTGATTTAATTGTCTCCAACTCCCACAACCCCCGAGTTCTTTTCTCCACCCTGAACTCAGTTCTACACCTCAGTGAGCCTTCACCTCTGGAAGCCTCAACTGAGCTGTGTGAAAACTTCCTCCATTTCTTTTTAGAAAAAGTGGCAAACACCCGGGCACTCATTTCTCCGCCAGCTCATGATCTGTCCATCCCATCTCAGTGTGTGGCTGTGTTTGACCACTTTGAGCCCATCTCTCTGTCCTCTCCGGAGCAGGTAATGTGCAGCATGAAGCCATCTGGTTCCCCCTTTGATGTGGTCCCCCCTAGACTGCTAAAGGAAGTTTTTCCTACCCTGGGTCCTTTTATCCTCGCTATTCTGAATAGCAGTTTATCCTCAGGTGTGGTGCCAAAGACTTTTAAACATGCTGCTGTCCAGCCCCTCCTGAAAAAACCTAACCTTGACCCCTCAGTCATGTCCAACTTCCGGCCTGTCTCCAGACTCCCATTCACCTCTAAACTACTGGAAAAAAATGTGGAGTCTCAGTTGAAACAGTTTTTGGGGGATCACGCTATCCTTGAGTTATTCCAATCTGGCTTCAAATCTCTCCATAGCACTGAAACTGCTCCACTGAAGGTTTTTAATGACATTTTCATATCCACAGACGCAGGTGATTCTGTGCTGCTTGTCCTATTGGACCTTACATCTGCTTTTGACACCATCGACCACAACATCCTCATTTCTAGACTGGAGCAGTGGGTGGGCATCACAGGGTCAGCCCTTAAATGGTTTGGGTCCTACCTCTCTGACAGAACCTTCTGTGTCATTATCAAAGATTTTAGTTCGGCATCGACAGCGCTCCAGTGGGGGGTACCGCAGGGGTCCATCCTCGGTCCCCTTCTCTTTTCTTTATACCTGCTGCCACTAGGTGCTATCTTCCGCAAACACGACATACCCTTTCATTTCTACGCCGATGATTGCCAAATTTACTTCCCCCTGAGGCACAGAGGCACACGCTCTATTCAGCCTCTTCTTGACTTCCTGGCTGACATCCGGGACTGGATGGCTTTAAACTTCTTAAGCTTCAATGAGAAGAAGTCTGAAGTCATGCTGTTCCATCCCAGTGGCTCACTCATGAACCATGACATTGACCTTTTCTCTCTGGCCCCGCTAGAGAAACAAAAGGTCACTAATCTGGGGATGATAATGGACCCGTCCTTAAAACTCAACAGTCACGTAAACATGATGGTCAAATCCTGTTTTTTTCAGCTGAGACGGCTGTCTAAGCTGAAGCCTATACTCTCCAAAAAGAACCTTGAGACAGTGATCCACGCCTTCATAACATCTAGGCTTGATTACTGCAATTCACTTCTGTTTGGAATCAGTCAGTCCTCCATTGCTCGTCTACAACTGGTCCAAAATGCTGCAGCCCGCTTTTTAACTGGTACAGGTTATAGAGAGCACATCACGCCAGTTTTGGCCTCCCTGCACTGGCTACCCATTCACCTTCAGATCCATTTCAAAATTCTCATGTATGTTTTTAAATCACTGAACAGTTCCGCCCCATCCTATCTCACTGATCTTCTGCAGCCATATGTCCCACCGCGCTCTCTGAGGTTAGCAGACCAGATGCTTCTCTCAGTCCCAGAAACCCGTCGTAAGCTCAGAGGTGACAGGGCTTTCTCTGTCGCAGGTCCACGACTGTGGAATGAGTTGCCACTGAGTGTCCGGCAGGCTCTCACACTCTCAGTCTTTAAGTCTCACTTGAAGACCCACTTCTATTCGCTTGCCTTTAACACGGTGTGATTTGTTTTGGTCCGGTCTGTTCTCTACTCTGTTGGCCATTTTAGTTAGCTTCTGCTGCTATTTGTATCTGTATTTCTATTTTATGTTTTCCTGTCTGCTGTGCATGTTTGTTTCTTTTGTACAGCACTTTGGTTGGCCTTGTTGCTGTTTTAAGTGCTATATAAATAAATTGGTATGGTATGGTATGGTAGTGAGCTAGCTGTTAGCTTCACTACTAATTAATTATTCTTAAACTAGTTCAAGCACAAAGAATATTAATTGTTTAATTACAACAAATTCTTTCTTTTTCGAGTTAAATTTCTGCCATGTGACCAAAATAACTTGTGGAGTGGAGTGGTAATTAGTGACATGAGACGTAATTTATCTTTGACCCATCAGAATAAATGCGGTCATTTATTTAACAGAATCAAAATTTAACATCAAAACATGTACACTTGATTTGCTGATCTGTTTTTGATTAATAAACTTGGAAAGATTTACTAAACAAGACAACAGAGGATTACTGATGGAGAATGATTCATCTCTGAAGGCATCTAGCTTGATTTACTGGTGAATAGAAGTTTAAAGAGAAGGAGTAGATTTAAAGAGGAGGTTTAGATGGATGAGGGAAGATGTGTTGACCAGAAAATGGCACCCTTCCTCCGACACCAGCTCAGCCCGCGGTACACTCAGGGCGTGCAACGACTTGTTACCTGAGGTGGTGGATACATCAGCTCCGGAACAGAGGTCCATTGGCACACTACCTTTTCAGCGTCTCCGGTCAGGGTGGCTGAGAATCTTCCGAAGTGGTTCCATTTACTCCGTTCAGCAGAATAAGCTTCCTTCGAAGTTGAGAGCATTTAATGCTCGGGGTGAGTCACAGCGAGGCAGCTGGGACTCCGCTGAAATGGTGGGACCCTTGGCACATGGTCCAATCCATCAGCTATTTAGTTCACTTTCAGTAAGAACTGAACTCACAGCTGCAGAAAGAAAAGCTTTGCAGAGTGGTGAAGGATGCACAGAAGTCTGTCGGAGTTGGCCTCCTCACCATCACAGACATTTACACCTCCAGATGCAAGAAGAGGGCTACCTGCATCATGGAGGACCCCACTCACCCAGCACACACACTTTTTGCCCTGCTCCCCTCAGGAAGGAGGTTAAGGAGGATTACCTGCATCATGAAGGACCTCACTCACCCAGCACACACACCTTTTGCCCCTCTCCCCTCAAGCAGGAGGTTGAGGAGCATTAAGTGTGGAACCACTAGACTGAGGAACAGCTTCTACCCGGAGGCTGTTGGACTCATTAATCCCTAATCAGGATAATCCCTGTGAAAAAAAATCACTGTAATGCCACTTTGATTGGTGATATGGGCTGCTGATTATCCATGCTGTTGATCTCATGCTGCTGAATTTCATGCTGCTTTATTCATTTGTATTCATTCGTACTAATCTACCCACAAAGACTCATGTTCATGCTACTGTTGTTTGACCTATTGTCTTGCACCATTAGTGATTAGCGTATACAGGCCCTCGTTTATCACGGGGGATCTGTACCCTTAAGTAGAGCTGTCATTTCTAACTCGAATCCAAAACCAGGCCCCACCTGACCTGGATTAGGGCCGGGCCTGTCCATAATAATATGTTTAATGTTACGGCCAGGTCAGTGTCGGGCATTTAATTGCATCAGTGGACGCACACGGCTGATAATCTAATTATATGGCAACATGGCTTGCCATACAATTACCAGCCACATGTGGTCATTTGACCGCATGCTGATCGGCCTTGAAAGAGGTAAAAAAAAAAAAAAAAAGTTCAGTTAAGCTTCAGATGGACTGCTACCAGCGATCCATCAGCCCAAATGGACATTCATTCAGCCGCTGCACTCAGCGGACGTGTGTGGCCGATGACCCAAACAGGTGTGATCACAAAATATCCCCACAGACATGTCAGAGCAGAGTCCGTGTTTGAATAATGCAGAATGCAGGCAGAAGCAGGGATTTAATGCACTTAGACTGCTCCTCAGCTCCGATCTTCTGCCCCCATTAATTCAGCTGTGCGTGTCTGCCAACCGTTAAAAACTATATAAGCATTCGGGGGGGGGGGGGGGGGGGGGTCAGGTTGGGACCTGTAATTACTGTTAATTTGTCGGGTCGGGTTTGGAAATGTTCGCTACCAGCTGGGGCCGGATCGGATTTTTTTGGGCCTGAATGCAACTCTACCCTGAAGCCCCACATTAAGTGAAAAACCGTGAAGTAGGAATAGTAGTACAAGTAGTAGTTTATTTATTTATGTATATATGTAGGCGTTTTAAACCCTTCCCACACTCTTGCAATATTTTAAACAATGTTTCTAAACTCTAAATGCTCTAAAAGATCACAGCATGTCATGATTTCAGCTCTCTGCCATGGCTGCTGTCTCTGCTTTAGGCCATGCCCACTTCTCCCCTGCAGAATGGAAATTGACAGAGGAAGAAGGAGGAGGGACGAGGAGCTGGAGGAGGGACGAGGAGCTGCAGGAGGACGTTTCTCCTGCAGTGTGGGCTGCACAAACGTGTGGCAGGTGTCAAATAATTTAAAATAATTAACTTAAAATAAAAATTCCATGCTGATCGTGCGGCTCATCCATCAATCAGCCAGTTGTGTGTCATGTCTAATCTTATTTTGAAAAACCGCGATTGTGCGAGTCCGCAAAAAATGAACTGTGAAGTAGCGAGGACCTACTGTATCTTAGATCTTTTAGCATGCCGTTTGGCGTTCATTTAGCATATATCTTAGTAAATATCTAATATCTTAGTATATATCATACTCATAAGCTCATCAGAGACTCTACTTCCTCAGACGGCTGAGGCGAGCTGGTCTGGGAAGCTCAGTCCTCACCTCCTTCTACAGGTGTGCAGTGGAGAGCATCCTGTGCTCCAGCATCAATGTGTGGCATGGAGGCTGCACAGCTGCAGAAAGAAAAGCTTTGCAGAGAGTGGTGAAGGATGCACAGAAATCTGTTTTAATCAGCCTCCCCACCATCACAGACATCTACACCTCCAGATGCAGGAAGAGGGCCACCTGAATCATGAAGGACCCCACTCACCCAGCACACACACTTTTTGCCCTGCTCCCCTCAGGAAGGAGGTTAAGGAGCATTACGTGTAGAACCACTAGACTGAGGAACAGCTTCTACCCTGAGGCTGTTAGACTCATGAATCTCTAACTAGAATAATCACTGTGAAAAACCATATCATGTTGCTGCTGATCTGTTTCATGTTGCTGCTGATCTGTTTCATGTTGCTGCTGATCTGTTTCACTGTTGATGTGTTCATGCGTGCACATCTGCTCACAGACTCATGTTCATGTTTGTGCTGATGTTCAATGTTTTATGTTATTAGTGCTTAGTGTATATTTAGTTGATGTTTTTCTTAGTTCATATCTTAGATGTTATTACTGTTTTTCTTATACATTTTATTGTTGGATGTAACTGGGACCCTGTGTACATAATTTCGCTCCACCACATGAGGTGCGAATGACAATAAAGAAACTCTGACTCTGACTCTGACTCTGATATATCTTAGATCCTTATTTACTATTATCCTTGTTTAGATTCTTTATTTCTTTATTTACTGTTTCTTTTATAATTTATATGTATACTGTTGTTCGATGTGACTGGGACCCTGAGTACACAATTTCGTTCCACCTCATGTACCACGTGATGTGAAGGACAATAAAGAACCGTAAACCTTATTCCTTACCTTGCAGACTGTTCTGGCCTTGTGTCCTGTTGACTGACCAATTAAAACACTTTTATGTTCTGTGTCTGAGTCTTTTCGGTCTCTGAAACAACAAACTCTGGTTTAAACTCAAGCCATTATATTGTCAAAAATCATGAGTGCCAGCGAGTCATGAAACATCTTGACGTTAATGTTTCTGATATGTCATTTTGATTCACGTGATTTAAAACAGAACAAGCAGAAGATGACGGATGGATGGATGTTTGAAAACACAGCTACTATGAGTTTGTGGGTTGTTTCTGATTGTTTCTCATCAGATGTGCTTTAGAACCTACTCAAGAACACTCTGGCCTTTTCCTTTTAACTTTCTTCTTTGCAATGTGGAGTAGGAGCAGCTGGAGGGTCAAACACCACTGACCACCTCATCAAACCTGCTTTGAGTTTCTCAGGGTCATTTAGAGGTGATCGCATAGTTCAGCTGAGCAGTTTAGTTTCAGTTGTGAATTTTATTTTCATTTAACTGTCACATAGAACAATTGCATCAAATTTATATTAAAAAAAAGGTACACGGTCAAATGAGTCATGAAAGGTTGAACACCATGGCAACATGGCTTTTATCTTATTAGCTTGACTTTTATTTATTTTAAGTGAAATTAGAGGACATTTGGTGTCACAGTACGAGCACAGTTCTGTTCATTTTCTGTACCTGCTATGGTCCTTTCAAGGGTCAATGCATCCTTAAACGTATTCATGCTGCTCTACACGTTTTCAAAAATTATAAACTACAACACAAAAAAACAGACTGAAGTTGAAACTAAACTTTAAATTCGTCGTGAACTGAGTGGTTCTTTCTATTCCTGTTGTCTTGGTTTATGACTTAGATGAGCAAGAAGGTCAGGAAAGACTCATCTGAATCAGATGTGATGTAATCCAGATCCACAAGCTGCTAAAACATGTCCCAAGTGACTAATGTGTTTGTAGGCACTGAACAGTGAGGGGCCATTGTTTCAAACACATGCCAAACAAGGAAAAGACTCTGGTCTTCCACAAACATTTAGGCGATTGCATTTGTTCCCTGATTAGGCTTGCATTTACACTTTAACACAAACTAGTGAACCTATAAAAGTAAGAAAATGTTAAAATTCACAGACTAAAGGGGAAGGATGTTTGCACACACACAGCATGCACGTTGACAAGTTTATACTGATGGAAAAGGCAGAAGAATTAGTCAAGCCGAACATTTATCCAGCCATTTGTTATGCCAGCAAGACTTAATTACTCTCTGAATCACGCTCTGGCAGTATCGAGGCTCTCTCTTGATTACTGTAACTCAGAGGAGCTTTTGATGTGTCACTGCTGCCAGGCTGGAGGCACGAAAACATGCTCGTGTTTGGAAGTTTTAATGCTTGAGCAAGAAATGTAGATTCTGTGCCAAAACTGGGAGCAAAAATACCAAAAGCAGCTGAAATGCAGCTTTTTTAACTTTCTTAAGACTATGAAAGTACTGGCAAAATGCTGTCCCACCCTGACCGTAGTTAGAGAAATAAATCAAGTACAAGCAAGGAGCAGGCAAAGCAAGGATCCAAAGAGCAGGCGTGAGATCAAGACGAGGCAGGTGAACAAGACTATGGAGAAAACGATGAGCATCTACTAACCAAAGGAGTTTGATAATCTGGCAGAGGATGAGTGTGAGCGTGGCGCTTAAATAGAGCAGGTGACAGGTGAATGACATGATCGCTGATTGAGGTGAATGTGAAGAGTGGATGTGGTTGGATGACAGGAACAGAGAAACATGGCATGAGGAGCAGAAACATGACACTTTATTAATTATAATCGATTATTTGTTTTTATTTTTGAATCAGAAGTAACCAACAAAGGAGCTTAATTTGTATGATCTATTTAAATATTTGAATTTGACTTAAAACACAAGCTTTTTTAAGTGTTTGTAATATTTTAAATATATAAATTGCAATCTTTTGACCTGAGGAGTGGGAAAAGTAAAGGGAGGCCTAAAGAGTTGCACCCATCTCAAATTGATAAATACACAGAGCAGTCACAGAGTGTCTAAATGACATTATATTTAACCAGCGGCTGATCACTGCAGAGATACAGACAGACTGGCAGACGCCTGAGTAGATCTAAATCTACGA
The DNA here is from genome assembly GCF_014905685.2 of Nematolebias whitei. Classification (NCBI taxonomy): domain Eukaryota; kingdom Metazoa; phylum Chordata; class Actinopteri; order Cyprinodontiformes; family Rivulidae; genus Nematolebias; species Nematolebias whitei. The sequence goes on along the minus strand of NC_056518.1, from coordinate 9,716,473 downwards.
GCCAATGAGCCGCTAGAACAAAAAGACCAGATCCTCTGTAGCCCCCACAGTTCCACGTCTCAGCTCCAGGTTTTGGCAACAGTTATTCTTCATTACTGTCAAATCTTACTCAGTGTTTTGGTATATCACACAAAAAACAAAACCAGGAATGTAAAACAAGAAAACATTTGAATTTTATTTTCAATGAACTTAAGTGCATTTGCAGTATTTATATATCTTACAACATATTTTCTGGTGACAAAAATTACAGCTGAGTCAGAAGGAAAAATTGTGTTAAAATTTTCAGCATTTATCTTTGGCCTGTGGATTGATAAATAAACATTAATAAGTAAGTTTCTTTTGGGTGATGCTTCTTCAGGGGTCAGCAAACTCACATGAAATATTTGGCAATTTGTTTTACACCGGATGTCCTTCCTGACGCAACCTGGGCTCGAACCCACAACCTCAGATTACAAGACCACAGCCCCCAATAACTAAACATTAATCTAGATTAATCTCTAGGCTTTTGTTTTGTTGTGTTTTGCTTCCCTGCTTTGTGTGCAGTTAAATATTCTGTATATTGGTCTAATAATGGTATCGACCCTCTCCTGCTATGACTATGCTTCACGGATTATGACTTGGATTTGGATCTGGACCTCTGACTGCTTGTGTATGACCTTCGCTTGTGACTCTGGACCTCGCTCTTAGATTCCTCCTCAAACAACGCTCTACTTCACGGCTGCTCTTCATTTACTGACGGTGACGTCATCACCTCCTACTCCCTCAGGGGGCACCTCCCTCACCTGACTGTGAAGATTAGTGACTGTCTTTATATTCTAATCAGTCACAGAAGTTCAGTTCACCCTTCTGTCTCTGCAGATAGGTCTGGCCATTGGACTCAGACCTCCACCAGCAGCTGTCTCTCAACAAACTTTTTAACCATTCCTGTTGTCTGACGTCATGCTCAAATCCAAAAACCATATTCTTTAAAGTCTTTACAATTATGTGAAAGTTTAGTTCATTGTTAAAATGGCAGCACTTCACGTGTTGAATAATCAGTGCTCAGAGAAAAGAGGCTTGAAGAGTTGTGGTGCATTCACTTGTTTAAAAGTCGAAACGTCTGCGTTCAAAGTCGTGTGAGTTTTGTCCATCCATCCATTTTCTTTACCCGTTTATTCCATTTTGGGTCACGGGGGTCGCTGGTGCCCATGTCCAGCAATCACTGTGCGAGGGATGGGGTACACCCTGGACGGGTCGCAAGTCCATCACAGGGCCACATAGAGACAAACAAGACAAACAACCATTCACTCTCTCACTCACACCTAGGGACAATTTTAGTTACCAATCAGTCTAACATGCATGTTTTTGGTCTGTGGGAGGAAACCAGAGTACCCGGAGAAAACCCACGCATGCACGGAGAGAACATGCAAACTCCACCCAGAAAGGCCCCTGGACCGGGGTTTGAACCACGGACCTGCTCGCTGAGAGGCAGCAGCTCTACCAGTTGTGCCACTGTGCTGCCTGTGTGTGTTTTGTTTTAGTTTAAAATATTAATGCCTACTGAAGTCAGATTTTGAGTCAGCTTTCTCTCCAGCCCCAATTTCAAAATCAATGAGGATGTCTCTACACACAGTTAGCCACAATAAATAATTCAGTCACATAGCCGGTACTGTCCAGCTTTTGTTAATGAATATTGTCATGAATCACGTCCTTGTATTTAGATCTTTATCACTCTGTTCAC
>NC_056518.1:9688806-9714743 GCF_014905685.2 Nematolebias whitei | reverse complement strand
TTGTGTTGTGATCTTGGTCCAAACCATCACGAGAGTTCCTTACAGAATATATTACTACAGTAGTCCGTCGTTTATCACGAGGATCACATTCCGGACCCCCACTCCCCCCACCCCGCAATAAGTGAAAATCGGCCAAGTAGAGACATTATATTTATTTTAGAATATATATGTACTTTGTATATGTTTGTGTGTGTATACACGTGTATATGTACACACGTGTATATGTATACATGTGTGTACATACAAAGTACATATACACGTGTATACATACATATACACGTATGTATAAACGTGTGTACATACAAAGTATGTATGCACGTACGTGTGTATGCTCGCGTATGTATGTATATATATATATGTATATGTATATGTATATGTATATGTATATGTATATGTATATGTATATGTATATATACTGTATATATATATATATATACATGACGTATATATGTATGACGTGTACAATTTTCTTTTCCTCGTGTCGAATCTTACTTTGAAAAACTATGATGGAGCGAGTCTGCAAAAGGTGAACCACGAAGTAGCGAGGGACTATACAGTTTTTGAATACATTCATTTCTAAAACCAGCAAAAATTAAGTTATTGGCTTGTCTTGCAAATAGTAGTTCATCTGCTCATCACAGAAATGATCTCACTGTGACAAGACTAAACAGCATTCTCAAGTCTTTAGAAGACCTTGTAACAATCAAGATGGTTCTCAGTTTCTCTTGTGAGATGCAGAAGTGATCAGTCCTGATGATGGAGTTTTGGACCAAAAATATATGCAACAATTTTTATCTCAAAAAGTCTCAAAGTTGTTGCAGATATCTGGACCCTGAACACATCTCACTTCTGTTGTGGATGGCTCTAACACAGCTCCAGAGGATCAGAGCTGTACTTTGACACCTGCACAGGAGCGTTCCTACAGTTTTGCTACTTGTGCACAAAAAAACAGGCTGATTCTTAAAACCTGCCTGCTCAAACTGTGGCCACACCACTTTGCTTTTTCACAAACACTCAGAAAACAGTGAGTCTCCAACAAAAATCATTTTTCTACATTTTCTCACAGTTTTGAGCCACTAAATAATCCCTCACTGTCACAGTAAGATGCTACTTTAAGAAATGGGTAAATATGTAAATAACGTTAACTGACTTTATATGTATGTGAATGTTTCTGTTGCCCTGAGACGACTTCTCTTGTGATTTGGTGCTATATAAACAAACTGAACTGAACAGTGAAAAACTCGCACAGATTTCCTGCTTGCAACTGGAAGATGGTTGAGTTGAAGTGAAGTCATTCCCAAATCTGCCGTTTGAGTCCTGAGTTGCATTAGATTTGTAGTTAATTTTCCCTAATTCACTGAGAGAGGAGACAAGCAGGGAGGAGACCAGAGAGTGTACTGCACATGCACGGAGACAGATGATGAGAAATGCATTTTGAATGCTGGCATCACACAGAACATGACAATATCAGTCCTGGTTCTAGAAGAACTCTAGCTTTGATCCAATAACCTTTAAAGTCTTTAAAGGTAAGTGTGTTCAGCTCATCTTTTACCCTCAGGTGATGGGGGTGAAAGTTTGACCTCTAAAAACACTCTGGTCTTGACTTCAGGAACAAGTTGAGTGCTGTGAAGGTTCTCTGGTTCTAGTCATATTTGTGGTCCTGTCAGTCAGTGCACATTTGCTTTCTTGCGTTTGAGTTTAGGTGCAATTACTGTACATACAGACACATTCTAAAACTGCTTGTTGTGCATTCGTATTGATTCTCTTCCTTTTCATTGCTCATTGGATCAATACATGTTCAGGACAACGCATTTTAACACACAGTCCAAAATCAGGGAACCAGATCTTTGATGTCTTTTTTGCACTTCCCTTTTCAAGAGACAAAACACTAATTGCTTTCTCACACTTACTGTGGAACACTGTTTCATATTAGCCACAATGTTTTCTCTGGCTGGTGTACCACTACTTTTAATAGTTAGCACTGTGTGGTGATTCACAGTTCAGACAAGTACTGTTTTAACATTTAGAAAACATATTTGTTAATTTTTTCTGTTTACAGTGTGTGTGTGTGTTGATTCCAGTTTGATTGTAACTATTAATCAAAACCGTAATAAAAGCCTCACATACCTCATTTTTATAACTCTTGCGTATAACCATTATTGCACTATCATTACAGTCAATAATATCTCCACTTTTAATTACCACTGCATTAGAAGGCTTTTCATATTAATCTAATGACCTGCGTGGTTTCATAACTTCAGCTTGACTTGATAGGAGCTGTGCGCGCTGCTATATTTACATCTCCACATTATCATTACTGTGTCATTAAATATTCATAGAGTTTGAATGAGGAGCAGTTGGAAATAATTAAATGTTTGTTAATGTATAGACTAAGTCTTTGTAGAGCGCAAATTTTCTTTATTATCATTCCATGTTTCATCACCAGTCACATTCTTTGGTTTATTTGGTTTCTATTTGGTTAAATTTGCGTACGTGCAAAGAAATTGGAAGCGTGCGTGGTTATAAAAATGAAAAGATGGAGTAGTCAGAGAGAGCACGATTAGCTTAAAGCACCTGCTTCAGACTGAAAGACCACTGTCGCCGCTTATATCCCTCTCCCTGCCTCTCCCTGTCAACACCAACACTAGACGAGCGCAGCCACATGCAGAGGCAGGTGATACTGTCACGGCTCGTCACAGTGCTGCACAGACGCAAACACAATCGCACCACAAGTTTTGAGCGTCTGCTGATGTCCCTGTAGGTACAACTGCATGATGTTAGTCGTTCTGTCTGACGTCAACTGTTGTGCATGTGAGCTCAACTGAAAGACCATAAAGTTTGTATGGTTTTGTTTATTATAATTTAAAAATGTGTCTTGTTGCATCATCTTTTGACTTGATGTTGCCTTTGACTTCCCTTACTCAGAAAAAACAAGCTCAACTTCTGCAGACTCAGTGACCACCGTGTCTCTGACGCATCATTTTGTACACAATGCTTACGTAAAGTCATGTGTATGGATTGGATATGCAATAAAAAAATGAGCTTCTAGAGACTCAGCAAAAATGTTGATAGCTTTAAGTAGCCGCCCTCTTTGTTTCCAAGCTGCATTAAAAATGCTGGTTTTCTACCAGCAATCTGCAGCATGTGTGCACACACTAATATTGTGACAAAGAGATGCAACAACATTGCCAATTAGTGTAGAATCAAAATGTCTAAATCTACTTATCTTTCCTGATACGTAGAGAAATACTTTCTAGTTCCTAAAGTGTTGAAACTGAATTGTGCCTGTAGACAAATATAACTGGGCCAGAGCTCGCTATGCTGTCAGCTTTGCATACACACACAACACAAACACACACACAAAGCTGTCCAAAGCTGACAAGCTCAGCAGGACAGGGCCTTCTTCCTCTTCATCATTTATTCACCAACACAGCACACTTTGGCCAGCACTTCCTATAGAGCAAACATTTATTCTCAGCATTCTTCAATTTCCCCCACAAAGCTCTTTTTAAGCTCCATGCCTGTTCACTGTGCAATGTTCCGGACGTATTGGTTCCAGAAGCCAGTTTTAGGTGCTGGTATATTGTGATCCGGTCAAATACTGCTGAGAGTAGGCACTGGTGTAATAAAATACATGCATGCATGGACTTTATTATGTATGAATGAACAGGATGGAGTCATGAATTTCACATTGCTTCCACTGAACAACTTAATTTGTAAACCTCAGACAAAGAACATTGTAGTTCTAAGACGTTAAAGTTAGCTTCCTAGCAGCCAGAGGGTGGAAGATAAGGTACACCCTGAACATGTCATCAGACCAGTTCCATCAATTTATTTTACTTTTATGGACTTTTTGTGATTGCACCTGTAAGCCCTGCATTTGTTTGAGACCCTGCACCTGCAGTCATGTTGTTACCAACTTCAAATTATTTTCACCTAAAATTAGGTCCATTGGATCGCTTCCTGGCTGTATAATCCCATCTGAAGCTTAAATGAACTTTATTTTACCTCTTTCAAGGCCGGTCAGCTCACTTTGAAATGTCCTTGTGTGGCTGGTGATTGTATGGCAAGCCATGTTGCCATATAATTGGATCACGGCTGATCCGCTGACACAATCAAAAGCCCACCACTGACCCCACCCATCCAGCACTTTATCATGGCCCGGCCCACCCCGAATTTGGGTTCTGTGGGGCCGGGCTTCAGACCCGGATTAGAAGTGACAGCTCTACCTAAAATCAATTCCATGTTTTTCTCAATTGTAAACATCTAATTTGTTGCATGGATTAATGTAAAATATATCTATTATTGCAAATATTAAATGCAAGATGTATTTTTACTATAATTGACATAAACTATATGCAATCCTTGAAAGAAGAAATTTTGTCTTCCACCTTGCAGACCACAATTTTAAATTAAGACCATCTTTCAACAATTATTAAACCACGAGTAAAATTGTTATACAGTATCTCAAACGATCTGTTAGCACTTTAAGTAAGTGATGCAAATGACAGTCAGCATGTATAAATTTAGCTCCATATCTGTAAAATTCACTAAGGTATGGCCACTTTTGTGTACGATAAAGTCAATTAGCTATGCTAGCCATCTTGAATTGAGTGGAGTCCCAAAATCAGAATCAGAATAAACTTTATTGGCACTGCACCGAGATACAACGCGAATATGTACGTACAGTCGTCCGAAGATGGATGGAGTGCACGAAGCTGAGGCTAAAATAATCAGCGCAAAAGAACTGCAAACTGCAAAAGAAAGCAGTTGTAGACTTGCATCCAAATTTAAAAAAATATGAAAGTTTAACTGAAATCTCTTCAGTGGATAATGTGATATTGTGCTAACAGGCAAACTGGGTTGAACAATGTTCAGTCAGGTCATCTGGATGATTTCTTTTGTTGCTGAGACATTTTGTCTTTCATCCAAAGGACTTCTTCAGTCTGAAGAGCCACCAAACCAAACTGATTCCGACAAACCTTATCCCTGGATTTATACCTGGAATAATGAGCATGAACTTTGGTGTTTTTAACCACTTTGGCATGGTCTGTCTTAGAGGAGTTGACGGGGGAGAGGGTGGGCTCCGAAGGCCATCTTATCACCAGCAAACTGTTTTTTTTCCACTCTAGGAGTGAGCTGTTTATGGGATTCAGTTTGGTGTGGTGGGATCCTCAGACTGAAGAAGTCCTTCGGATGAAAGCTGAAACATCTCAGCAACAAAAGAAACTGTCCAGATGACCTCACTGAACATTTCTGGATTTATACCTGGATTAATGAGCATGAACTTTGGAGAGTTGACTCTAACAGTTAATGCCAAGGTTTTAAACAAAGATGTTACACAATCCTCAGCTACCACCACACTAATTTTTAACTCACTTTTTGTAGAATTGGCTGAATTATTGTGATTTTTTTACAATTTCTTGTCAGTTTGGCTGCAGCAGTCATCTGGAATTGAATTGGGTTCAATAAATCATTATTTTCTTGACATCGTCCTAATAAATAGTTTGGGATGTTTCATTAAAACATGTCCACTTGCTAACACATGGAGTTTATTCTGATAGTAAATGGCAAGGTTTTAAACAAATCAGTTAGTGCTCAGAGTATCAGTTGGTGATCAGTCTACCACACCAAACGTTAAGCTCAATATGTGTAAAATTAATTTAGTTATAAACATGTTTTGTGTTTGCTAAGACTGCTTTGTTGTGATGCCATCTTGAATTGGGTTGATTAAAGTTATTCACTTGTACAGTTCAAGCTAATAAATACTTTCTGTAAATTTTATAAAAATCCATTTAGTGATTCGTGGAATACTTTTCTATGATACAAACAAATGAACACTTGGACATGCCTACATAGACATGGGCAAAAACATCATTGCCTCAATAAATATGCCCCAAAATGATAAAAATTAAAAGCTGAAATGACACCTCCCTCTTCAGTGGCACTTCTCACCAAACCTACTTTATGCCCGGTTCCTTTCATGTTGCTGCTTCATGCATTGCACTCTAATGGTATTCATGCTCATGTGGCTGCTGAACAGTTTTCCTGATGCAAATGGAAATAAAGCAATAGCAACATCATCAGCAATGGCCCGTTGCCAATGTGACAACAAGAAAAAGAACGAGGGCATATCTGGGTTGAAAATTTCGCTCACATATTTTTAGTTATTCCTTTTTCATCTGACTCATACATGATGAATCAGGACAATAATGCAATTACGGTCATTGATTTAAATTATCTATGTTTAAGCAGAATCACCATGACAACCCTATCATGTTAAATCCTTTGTTGCATGTCATGTTCTGAAATTAAGGCTGAGTATGTGAAGGAAAATGAACTTCAGATTAGGAATAATAAATATGTGCACGTCTGTGGATTACCATTGTGTTCATGCTACCTTACTGTTGTCCTTGCATGCCAGTGAAGTTAAACAACTGGCACTGAAAGTAACTATAAAATTAATTTGATTTAACTGATGAGGTGTTTTACAAGGGTACACACAGATAGGTGACAAATTGATGGAACACCCATAAACTCGTTACGTCTGTGCTAACAAATCTGCCAGCATACAGTGGCGAGCATACAGGTGAAATTATTTAGATTCTCTGTGATTACATTTTTATATGATATTTCTTCTTATGGTTCATGTGCCATTGAAAAGTACGAAAATTATGCCCAATGTATGCTTTGGCGTTTACAGTCCTGTGATATTTAAGAGTTGAAACGTTATGAGCGATTCTGAAAGGACATGTGAAACAACACTGTCCACTGTCTTCAACAGTTTGGTATTTGGAGAATGGTTGTTCCTTCAGGTCGAGTTTCAGAGTTCTAAATTTATTGCCAAGGCACATAGAGGTGGTTCTGGTAGCATGAAGGTAGGCTAACATTAAATTGTTTATGTTGGTTTTCATTTAAATAAAACCTGCCACTTATCTGTGTATACCATAAATAACCAAGATGTTTTACAGCTGCTCAAACCAGCAGGGAAGTGCAGTGGAAGGTTGTACAATAATAGAAGCTGGGTCGTTTCTGTACAACATTAAACATGATGCAGTTACTCATAGCCATGTATATAAAAGTTGACATTGTAATTCTCAAATTAATACTACCGAATGCCAGATTAGATGTATCATAAATCAAAAGGGTGGTCAACACAGTGAAAATAGTTACTGCAATGGAACAAGAAGTCAACATGACTTTAAAAAGACATGACATTACATCCCTGCATGCCAAGCTTGGGATAATTTTAGGCCATTTGCAAGGATCAAGATATGATTCAATTCAATTCAGTTTATTTATATAGCTTCAAGTCACAACGAAGTTGTCTCAGGGCATTTTACAGGAACATTCACATACATAGAAAATCCAATTAGTAAAGTCTACTCTATCTAGGGGTGCATTCACAACAGCCTGTTTCATCTGATTTAATCAAACTCTAGTCCGTTTGCCTAGAAAGTCCGATTCGTTTGGAGAGGTGTGAATATGCAATCGAACTCTGATGCAGAACGAACTCTGATGCAGAACAAAAAAGCAAACTCTGGTCTGCCTAAAAACCTAGATCTCGGTTCAGTTCAAGTGAAATCTAGCGTGCTTCAAGTTCATTGTGAATGAAAGCGGACCGGAGACTGCTCCAAAAGCAGGAAGTGGACTACAGCGCAGGGCATTCTGTTTTAATACAACCAAAACAAATGCGCATTTCTCATACCTCATACGAAACCGTCTCAGCCCCTTGTATGAAAAAAAACATTCTCCATATTCTTCTGCCTCATCTTTCGCTCATGTTGATTCCATTGTTGAAAAATGTTTGTTTGGCACATGTGCCACAGACGAAACATCCATCCATCCATCTTTTACCCGCTTCTTCCATTTTGGGTCACGGGGGTCCAGCATGTCCAGCAATCACTGTGCGAGGGACGGGGTACACCCTGGACAGGTCGCAAGTCCATCACAGAGCCACAGACAAAACAGAAATCCTAAAACATCTAAAATTTGATGCCACTCCATTTTTATTTTATTTACATAAGTAATTTGCACTTAGTGTCTTCTTCATAGGTTTTCATGTCATTTCCTTCATTAGTTCTTGGTGCAGTGCCACGACAGGTGGGGGGGGAGGACAGGTTGGATCGATTGACTCAGTGAAGTGTAAATGTGAACCGCACCAGCTGAAAATGTAAACAAATGTTCTGAATTTTGGTCCCCAATCGAACTGAATCTACCAGAATATCAGGTGTGAAAATGACCTAAGGAAGCCAGCAGACTTGTTTAATCTTCAGTTTGTTGCAGTCTCCCATGCTGAGCAAGCACAATGGCAACAGTGGAAAGAAAAAACTTCATTTTAAAAGGAAGAAACCTCCAGCAGAACCAGGCTCTGGACAAGCGACCATATGCTTTGACCTACTGGGTTTGAGAGGACAAGAAGGAGAGAAAAACAAACACGGAATGGCAGATCCAGGTGTAGGTGCAAGTGAACCTGAAAGACAAGAACACATATCAAGGATAGAAAAAAACAATTACAAATACAAAACGGGTTGAGCAGAGGAAGTAAAGACAGTAGAAAGTAAATAAATGTGGTCAGTTTGTCCTCCAGCAGTCTAAGCCTATAGCAGCATAACTAAGGGACATCTAAGGAAACTATAGGATTTATCAAAAAGGAAAGTCTTAATCCCAGTCTTAAAACTGGACAATGTGTCAGTCTCATGGACAGAAACTGGAAGTTGGTTCCACAAGAGAGGAGCCTGATAACTGAAAGTTCTGCCTCCCATTCTGTTTTTGGAAATTCTAGGAACCACAAGTAAACCTGCAGTCTGAGAGTGAAGTGCTCTGTTAGGAAAATATGGAACAATAAGATCTGTAATATAAGATGGAGCTAGGTTGTTGAGAGATTTGTAGGTTAGAAGTACGATTTTTAGTTCCATTCCAGATTTGACAGGGAGCCAATGGAGAGAAGCTAAAACTGTAGAGATATGATCTCTCCTATTAACTTCAGTTAAAACTCTGGCAGCAGCATTTTGGATTAACTGAAAACGTTTTAAAGACGTATTTGGACACCCAGATAATAAACCATTGCAATAGTCCAGTCTAGACGTGACAAATGCATGGACCAGTTTTTCTGCATCATTTTTAGATAAGATGTTTCTAATTTTAGTGATATTATGCAGGTTGAAGAAGGCAGTTCTAGTAACGTTTTTAATGTGGGGAATAAAAGACATGTCCTGACCAAGATTTTAACATTAGAATTGGAGGCCAGATTAACGCCATCCAGGGAGGGTGAAAGACTAAAAAAAATATTCCTAAAATGGTCAGGTCCAAAAACCAAAACCTCATTCTTGTCTGTATTCAAAAGAAAAAAAGCAAGGGTCATCCAGGTTTTTCTGTCTTTAAGACATGCTTGTAGTCTAAGTAACTGATTGGATTCATCAGGTTTCATGGACTATGGAAGCATATAGAAATATATATAGTAAATAGTATTGGTCCAAACACTGAGCCCTGAGGAACTCCATGACTAACTTTGGTGTATGAGGAAGATTCATTAATTATATTTACAAACTGGAATCTTTCAGATAAATATGATTAACCCATTTTAGAGCTGTTTCTGTAATCCCAATATCATATTCAAGCCTCTGTAGTAAAGTATTGTAATCAACTGTATCAAATGCAGCACTGAGGTCTAACAGGACCAGTATAGACACAAGTCCATTGTCTGAGGCCATGAGAATATCATTAGTGACTTTTTCTAGTGCTGTTTCTGTACTATGATGAGCTCTAAACCCTGACTGAAACTCTTCAAACAAATTATTTATTTGTAGATTTTCATGCAAATGACCTGCAACTATTTTCTCTAGAATTTTTGAGATGAAAGTTAGATTAGATATAGGTCTATAGTTGGCCAGAATTTCTGAATCAAGATCAGACTTTTTAAGTAAAGGTATAATTACAGCAAACCTTAAGCGCTGTGGTACATAACCATCCATTAAAGACAAATTAAGTAGATCCAAAATGTGGACATTAATTAGGGGAAATACCTCTTTAAACAGTCTGGTTGGGATGGGATCTAGCTGACATGTGGATGGTTTGGATGAGGCTATTATTTTTGACAATTCAGAAACTCAACAGGACAAAAACTGTCCAAACACAAATCAGGTTCTCTAAAGCTGCATCATTCAACAGGGAACCAGGGGCAGTAGAAGGAAGGATGACTTGAATTTTTCTCTGTAATTGAAATAATTTTATTTATAAAGAATCTCATGAAGTCATCACTACTTATAGTTGTAGGGATACATGGGTCAACAGAAATCGGACGTTTAATTATTCTAGCAATAGTACTAAACAGAAACCTAGGGTTACTTTTATTCTCATCTATTAAAGTTGAATAATATAAAGTTCTAGCTTTACGGGGAGCTTTTCCTAACAGACTATCTTTCCAAGTTAAATAAAATTCTTCAACGTTAGTGAAGCACCATTTTCTCTCCTGGTTTCTAGATGCTTGCTTTAAAGTGCGTAGCTCAGAATTGAAACAAGGAGCCAAATTCCTCTGATTGATTACACTTTCTTTTTCAGCAGAGCAATTTTATCAAGTGAAGTTTTCAATGATGTAGTAAAATTATCAACAAGATCATTTAAGTCACTGTTCTCTGATGCATTAATCTGCAAGACAGAGGAAAACGTTGATGGAAAAGATTAAATTTACTCTGTGACTTTGTAGCCATTTACTCCTTCTATCATCTCTATCTATCTCATTCTGCATGATCAGTGCAGTAAAAGTTTGAACCACTTCAATGAAGTGTCCTGATGTGTACTCAATAATCCAGGTAGACAAATCTAAAAAGGCTGGGTCAGGTTCCTCTGGACTGAAGAAGTATTTTGGATAAAAGAGGAAACGTTTCAACAAAGAAGAATCTGTCCAGAGGACCTGACTCAACCTTGTTAGACTTCAATGAAGACTTTAGAAGAAAGAACACTCAAAGTCAAAGCTTGAGACAAATGGAAACAGGTATGAGTCACAGATTGACAGTCACAGGAGATGCTCCAGAGCACAGCATGAGTAAGATCAGAGTATGAATCGCCTCAGTCTGCGTAGGGGTGGGGGGGAGCTCTGTGTCATTCACCCAACCAGTGCCTTTCCACCCTCACCCCAAGGGGAGTGCAGGAAGTCTATTTCTTAAAGCTTGAATGTATTTGCCTTGATATATGTTGACATTGTCGCCCAATACAAATCCCAATGCTTTCCCAGCTAACCTCTGACCTCAGACATGCACGAAGGCCACAAAGTTCTGCAAGAAACTGCACGATGTTGTAGATTTTTGCTCATAGCTCCACTTTAGCTTTGCTGGCTTTGCAGTGATACCAGGGAGGCTTGTGTGGCTAGTGTTGAGGAGCATCAACTTTTAGTTGAAAAGTCATTAAAGTCATGTAGGGATAAATCAAGCTTAAGGCAGCACTTCTGACATATGGAAAATAGAACAGGCAGAGATCTCTAAACTTGTGCACACTTCAACAAAGCCATTACACCATCCTTTGATCCAATTATACCCTCTGAGATGAACAAAGGTCTCAGACTTTTGGATTACCATAGTAGTTGTTTTTAGTTTCTGGGAGTGGTGACACAGAAGTTAGAGAAGGTGGGCCTGTGATCAGAACATTGTCGGTTTCAACTCCCGGTACCGACAACATAAAAATGTGGGTGGAATAGGTGAAGCACCCACACCTGCCTCCACCCTCATTTGCCCCACTCTGGGCACTTGACCCCCCCATCATCTGCTCCTGCCTCAGATATCAGCTCTCTGCTCCACAGAGGGCTGTGGTAGCTCAGTGCTCTGTGGTTGCGTCAGGAAGGGCATCTGATGTAAAAAAAAAAAAAAAGCCAAGTCTTCATGCAACTTATTTCGCTGTGGTGACTCCTGATGAAGGGAGCAACTGAAAAAAATAATAAGAATTTGCTCTTAGTTTCTAGCAATATCAAATTTTTACTTTATTTTAGGTGATAATATTCCAATTTGGTCTCAACTGCTGACCGGTTGTAAATTTTCATTTTGCAGAATTGCATTTTGTCTGGATCTTTTACATTTTTTCTCACGATTCAGTGATTTTTCTTTGATTCTGCATCAGATTTTGTGTAGCTTTCAGAGATTTTACAGCATGGCTGCTCATCGGCATACCCCATCTGGACAGTAAAGATGGAAATAATGCCAGGAATTTCCCCAGTCCTTGCATACAACTCCCCCATGTCATAAACGAGATGCTCTCCGACAGAGGCAGCTCCATGTCGACCTTGAGGGATCGATGCAGAGGGGATACAGTAAAGCTGAGTGGCCCTGTGGAAACTCATAAATAAGAATAAAGAATGGCTCCAGAGGCTCAGGAAGAGGAGGATGTGGGGAGCTATCGTGAAACACCCCAGTATAGAAAGGCTCGACAGACACTCGGTTGCCCAGCGACTCTAGATTAATTACACCTGTTTCCACATTACCATCCAGCTCACCCTCTGGGGAACCTTGACCTCTTCAACCGCACAGACACTCTTTTTCCTCATCCCACCACACCATCGAACCATCCACCATCGGCCATGCCAGAGAGAGAAGCAGGTCATTGTAGCTCAGTGTAATCTTTTACAGCTCAATGAAAAAAGACCACAAATTACAGTATTTCTAGCACTCACATGATGCCTTAGAGCCAAAGAATTCATATTCCTGTCTTCAAATATTGTCCAACACAAACTCACCACTCACTCTACAATACTATGCAATGCAGTAGCTGACTGGACTGCTTTTTTTTTTTTTTTTTGCATTAGCCTTCCCTGCATGATGACAGTGCTGCACTCGTAGCTCACCACTCTGCCCTCAGAGCACAAGCTGCCACTTGGTATTGATAGAGCACTTGAGATTTCACGCTTACAAAAAGCATTCTGCCAACACAAGCCATAAACTAATCTGTGGATCTATATACAGGGTTAATGAGGCTTAAAACTTGCCCTGCTTCACACCCTAATACATCACGTCACCAATTAGGCTGTAATGGTTTAACAGTTTGTTTCTGACAGCACAGTGCATTTCTTGTAAAATTTTGACGTTAATTAAAAAAGGATACCCTGAGTCATTCTTTGAAATAGCTGTAGTGAACATGAAGACAAGTTCTAATTAAATCGGCACGTATTTCTTCATTCATGAGTCCAAGTTTATAAAATTGCCTCTAAGTGACAGCAATACCTGACTAATTGCATTCTCCGTGTGAACTTCAATGTAGCCATAAAAACATATAAAATGCCACAGCAGCAGAGACAGCTGACATTTAGGCTAACCTTGTAATAAAGTATGATGCAGTCAGAGTGCTGACAAAGAACCAATCATCCTGTTTACAGCAGGGTAATATGAGCATTGTGTTCTCTGGCAGAAAGACATTCCTTGAATCAGGAAGTATTTAGCTCTCTGGCCTTTTAGGTGACCTGGTAAAAGGTTGTTGCTGTTCCACCAAACATTCCTTCAGGCCTTTCACTCTCCGAGGAGACTAGGATATAAATGTAGAGGGGTGCTTTCTTAATCCAAGGTAGTCTGCTGCTTGATGTTTATTATTCTTAAAATAAAGTTGTTTTATGGGTGTGGGAGAGTGGTGGTGCAGACGTTATCAGCCCTGTGATTGGAGGGTTGCTGGTTCAACTCCAAAATGTACTTTGTGGGTTTTAGCTTCCCTGATTAAAGCCAGAACAACTTCGGTTGTGACTTGTGAGTGAGACTGCGTGATCTGTTCCGGGACAATAAATAAATAACTCTGTACCGGGATGGTGGGAACGGAAACATGATCCGTACATTGCGTCGGTACAGGGGGCGGGAGTGGTGCACCCAGATTCTTCCTATCTCTTGTAACAAACAGGACTAACTGCGTATGTCCAACTTTTAACAAGAGTCTATGGGCTAAGATTCTTGCGCACCCAGGGGCTGGAAATACGTCACCAGTCAGAGACAATGTTTTTTGAAAGAACCACTTAACTCATCATTAACTATAAAATATTTATCTTACACAACAAAAAATATATATATTTTGAAATATTTTTATTTTCATCCATCCATTATCTTCACCCGCTTCTTCCATTTTGGGTCACGGGGGTCGCCAGTGCCCATGTCCAGCAATCACTGTGCGAGGGGCGGGGTACACCCTGGATGGGTCTCCAGTCCATCACAGGAACACATAGAGACAAACTAGACAAACAACCATTCACTCTCTCACTCACACCTAGGGACAATTTAGAGTTACCAATCAGCCTAACATGCATGTTTTTGGTCTGTGGGAGGAAACCGGAGAACCCGGAGAAAACCCACGCATGCACGGAGAGAACATGCAAACTCCATCCAGAAAGGCCCCTGGACCGGGGTTTGAACCAGGGACCTGCTCGCTGAGAGGCAACAGTTCTACCAGTTGCGCCAACGCGCTGCCCATATTTTAATTTTATTCTTTCATTTTTATTTAATATTTTTAAGTCTTCAATGTAAAATGGTGAGTGATTTGAGTGGTGGGGCAGTGCCCTATCATCCACTATGGATGAGCCGCCACAACTTATACGTTTATTCTCAGACCGAAACCAACTTGAGATGGAAATAAACTTTTAATAGGCACATTTATTAAGAATGTGACAAAGGAAAACCTAATACTTGGAAATGAGTTTTGATCATTTGGAACACCACCTGCACTTGACATGACACGGGACCTTGACCTGACATGTCCAAACCATCTCAGTCTGGTCTCTCTAACTTTATCTCCCAGTTATCCTGATGCATGCTCAATAATCCAGGTAGAAAAATCTAAAAAAGTTAAATCTGGTCTTCTGGACATTCAAAAAAAATACAAAAAACAAAGCAAATCAACAAAAAAATGTAGAAACGTTTCGTCTCTCATCCGAGAGACTTCCTCAGTCTGAGGAGCTGTATTCAGCTCAGTCTCTTAAATAGCACCTTCTCAGAGTGGATCAACCAGTTTTGCTGCTGACAACCAAAACCAGCCGATCACATGCTCAAGAAGGACCATCAGCATAACAATGGATCATTAGCACACTGATGGCTGTTTACTGTTGTAGTATGACATATCCTGAGATATATTCATACATTAAACGGGTTCTTCATTTTTCTGGACTGTATAACATAAGTGCATTGAACTTAGATAAAATGTGGACGTGAGACGTTAATTATCTTTGACTCACCACGACAGTGGGTCATTTATTAACAGAATCAAGTTTAACACATCACACATTTACATTAATTGGCAAGAATTGAAAAATAACGACATAATTAATCAGCTTTACAACCAGGAAAACCATACGGCCATGATTTTCCGTTGCTACACCACAGACATTTCTGAAAACATCTGGATTAATTTTCTAGCAGATAGGAGAGTTTAAAGATGGAAAGATGAAGTTTATCTGAGAGAGATGTGTGAGGGAATTTGTCTGTTTTAACCAGAACAGCACGCTCCATTGAAATCAGCTTGGGCCAACGGTACGCTTGGTCAAGATAGAACTTTTACCTTGCAGACGATAGCTTCAGCGTCGGTGTAGAGCTCTTCTTTTGACTCTTTCAGCGTCTCTGTGAGAACAGCTAAAAACCTTGGGAGTCGTGTGAGGTTATCCAAACAGAAGTTATAATTCCCAAAATCGTCTCTGGTTCAGCTTGATTCTAATACAGCAGCATCCATGAATGCCTGCGTTTGCATTCTGGAACTCCCAAACTCTCTGCATCTGAATTCCAAAAACTCTGCTTGAACTAGGAAGTGCCCACATTTTAAAGAGCTCTACTTCCGGTTCATTTGAGAGCCTTTTGATTGGTCGATGGACCAAAGCAGAGGTGTGGTTTGTGATGTAAGGTGTTATTAAAAGTCAAGGAAAAGATTCAGATTGTTTAAGAACAGACAGAAAGATATCATGAAAAACCAGACTTAGTGGCGTCGCTCCACCAAGTATCTTGCTGTAAAAGTTAAACATGACATTTCTTTTCAGTAAACTTTCAGTTGACCGAAACTCGAACTTTGACACACTTACAAATTTGCTCACTTCAAAGCAGACGATCAAGAAGTTGAATCATTACTCTGTAACGTACTCTAACTTGATTTCACTTTGAATTGAGGATTAAAAATCATTACTACTGTTTAAGTAAATAAAAATGAGTAGTTCACTTCAACATGTAAACATTGTTTGAACTAACACAATTTGATTATCAAAACATTTGTAAAATAGTAATGATCATAGAGAATTGTCTTTTCCACTTGATTAATTCAAGAAAGAAAGTCTCAGGATCGATCAACCTGTATTTCTGGATGCAAATCAATGAAATGACAGTTTCTGACCATATGATCCTAAGGTCAAGATTTGACATCAGGTCAAGTTCACTACACTGTTCACAGAGGGCTGAGTGATACTAGCAATCACAGCATTGTAAGAGGGGGACAGTTGAACCCGGAGGCCTCCACCCCTGTTTAATGATGGACGGTTTCTTTTCACAAAGATGGCCTCCTTTACTCCTCTATCAAACCATCGTTCCTCTCTATCCAGGATGTGAACATCTTCATCCCTGAAAGAGTGACCGCTGGCCTGGAGATGAGTGTAGACCGCAGAGTCCTGGCCTGATGATGTTGATCTTCTGTGCTGGGCCATCCTTTTGGCCAGTGGCTGGTTTTGGTTGTCAGCAGCAAAACTGGTTGATCCACCCTGAGACGGTGCTATTTAAGAGACTGAGCTGAATACAGCTCCTCAGACTGAGGAAGTCTCTCGGATGAGAGACGAAACGTTTCTACATTTTTTTGTTGATTTGCTTTGTTTTGTTTTTTTGAATGTCCAGAGGACCAGATTTAACTTTTTTAGATTATCTCCCAGTTGTTCAACCTGTGCTGTACCTCTGATGATTTCATGAATAAGATTAGGTATGAGATCATCAGAGGTACAGCACAGGTTGAACAACTGGGAGATACAGTTAGAGAGACCAGACTGAGATGGATTGGACATGTCCAGAGGAGGGACAGTGTGTATATTGGTAGAAGGATGTTAGAAATGCAGCTGCCAGGAAAAAGACAAAGAAGAAGGCCAAAGAGGAGATATATGGATGCAGTTAGAGAGGACACAGAGGTAGTTGGAGTGAGGACAGAGGATGCAGAGGACAGAGTGAGATGGAGGAGGACAACTCGCTGTGGAGACCCTTGAAGAGGGAAAAGCCGAAAGAAGAAGAAGAAGAAGGAACACCACCTGCACATCTCCTGAATTTTTACATCCATTAAAACCAACAAAATCTTAACTTGTTCAGAAGTTATCATCTCCTACTCAGACCTCCAAAGATAGCTCTTTAATAACTGCTTCTGCAACAAAAAGTATCCCATATTTGCACTTATGCTGATGCTTGTACATTTACTGGCTTTATCTACACGCTCTTGCATGACTCAGAACTTTTTTTGTATTATTTTCCACTGTTCATACCCTTAAGTCGCAGTGGATCTCTGGTTGTTATATCTCTGGCTGTTATATCTTTGTTTCCATCTCTCTATATCTTGGCCGTCCGTCTTACTTGCTCTCTGCTTTTTCTGGCTTTAAGCCTCAAAAGCTTCCAGGGGAAAGATAGCTGACACGACAGTGTAGTTTTCAGTGCAAGCCTGACAGACATCCGCTGTTCTCGCCTCTGTGTGCCAGTGCTCCTGTTGAGAGCTTGTTGTGACTGAGCTTGCGTTGTCAAAAAAAGAAACTTTGTCTTTTTTTATTTTATTTTTTATTTAGGAAACTCCTCGTATTGCCTTAACTCTCAGAGGCTTAATAAAGTTTGAATAGGGGAAAAGATAGTTTTCTTATTTCAGATGTCTTGATTTCCCACTACTTGAACTGGTTTCTGTACAGGAGCACAGTTTCAAACTATTTATTTATATCAGGATCCTGTGGCATTCACACACATTTCTACGTCCCTCTGCACTGCAGTAGGGAAGATTAGCAGGCTGTGCTCAGTACAGACTGCTTACTTTGGTTGTATATTGATCTAGCTACATGCAAGCTGCTCTTGAAATAGCACCAAAAAGACAAAGCGAGTCACTAGAGGGACAGACGCCATCCAGAAGTCACATGGAAAACTGCAGGATGTTCCTGTTTGTCATTTTGGACACTCCACCCTTTTCTCCTCTCAGTGTATTCATGTCTCTCTGCTGGTCCAGAATAAGATATCCTCTCTGAAAACAAACCTTGACCTTGCACATCAGGGACTGTGGCTTACTCACTGCTGGTTGAGAGGCTCTCTTGGATGCAGAGACTCTGCCATAAATCAAAACGTAATGCAACTGTTGTTCTTCTGAGGTTATTAATGATGTGAGCTGAGAGAGCTGAGCTGGCTGCAGCCGAAAGCTGCTGCTGGGATCTACCCTTTCTAATCCCACAGTGGGTCGTGCCTTGTATTTAAAACTCCTAATACTGTGCAGCTATGTGCATGTGTGAATATGTGTGTGCAGGGATTTGAGATCACAGTCACTGGGGGGGGGGGGGGGGGCGGCTTCATGAGGAAACAATAAATGTCATGTTGTTGTGAGAGAAAGTGGATCATTCGGAAGATATGAAGCCTCAATAAAGATACCAGGGACAGCCGGAAAGCTCGATATGACATTCTCCTTGAAAATATCTGTTTTGAAAAGAGGCTGAAAGATGATGAGGTCATTAAAAAATAACTGCATAAGTAAATATCAGCAGGTAGGAAAAAGTCACGTTTTTATGTTAAAGGAAAATAATCAGATGTAAGGGGAAAACTTCTATATTTGTATAAAAAGGAAATTATATTGGTGTATTTGTCGAAGCAAATCAAGGCAGAAAATGTCACAGAGGAGGTTGTTGATGCTTATCAGTATGAAAATGATCTCTAAAGAAAGTGGAGCCCACCAATTCACCAGCTGTTTATGAATGATCACTGTTTCACTCATCAGTGTTCAACCAGCAAAGCTTATTATAACTGCAAGAAATGTAACGTCATGACCGGCTCTAAACAAACCAGATAACATTCAAGTCTTATCCAACCTTTTAAAAAAACTGTTAGGAACATGTTAGCAGTTTTCCTGCATTTGAGCAGACTGATTTTGGTATTATTTATTAAATTACACATTATACATGATACCAGTATAGCTCATAATATGGGGTGGCTTTTCAACTAAACTGCTCAGGGGTCACAGTTACTGAAAATCATGAGCTCAGGGGTCAGACATCCAGCAGTTATTGTTGTTAAGTATTTGTTTTATGGTTTAAGATCAAGTTTTATTTAAATTGAACCCATTGGTGGGCCGAACAGAATTCATTTGTGGGCCTGATTTTGCTCCCGGGCCACCAGTTGAATAGCCCTGGGGTAGAGGTAGGGCTGCGAGCTAGGGACCAGAAAGTCACAGTTCATCTCTCAGCCATACCCACATGTTGTAGTGTCTCTGAGCAAGACACCTAATCCCTAATTGCTCCCTAGGCACTCAATAGCTGCCCACTGTTCCACCTGGGTGTATCTCACATGTGATGGATTAAATGCAGAGAACCAATTTCACATAGCACTTATACTTATACTTATACTTATACTTATACTTATACTTATACTTATACTAACCGCAACCAGGTGACACTACTGTTCAAACACTTGTCTGATATTTGTTGGGAAAACATCTACAGAAATTCAAAAAGAAGAATAATCTTGGATTCACGGTTTTTGGTGTGTAAAGAAGTTTTTTTTTGTTAATTAAGTTTGTATTTCTGGTGTTGTCAGAATTATTTTCTACACATATTTTTATGGTAAATAAAGTAAAACCAAACAAAAGTGAATAAATCACAAAACAGTATAAATCATGCACGTGGCAAACCAGTAAATCTGACTTTGCTGATGTTTGCTGCATAATAAAAATGGACATCTGTACGTATCAGCAACATTTTTTTGGAATGTCTCAACACAGTGTCACTGCAAATATTTTGACATGATGCCTATAATTTCCAGTCTTGTCATATTGTAACCTCTAAAAACAAAAGCAGACATCAGCAGAGTAAGCTGTCACGTAAAGACAGTAACCTTTTCTGTGCTTTTCCTGCAGAACACAGTCACACAACTCTGGCACATTTATAGAGAGACACTACACAAAAGGAAATATCCTGCAACCTATTTTTAACATCAGTCGGATCTGTTAAGCTAAGTAGCTTTGTTTTTGTGTTCTGAAAGGTGGTTCAGTGTAGATCTGGGTTTAAGGAATTACAGAATGTTGATTTAAACAAGCAAACAGGATGAAAAGACAAAATGAACAAATGGTCACAGACTGATGCTGGTTGCCTTGAAGTTTTGCTTTCATGGTCCCTAACTTACCATCATAACTCAGTTCATCTCAATGTTACCTGTGCAATAACCTGTCACACAATCTGTGTAGTATATGTTATACCATGCCATTTTATTTATAAAGCACTTAAAAACAGCAACAAGGCCAACCAAAGTGCTGTACAGCAAAAACAAACAAGCAAAGAAAATAGCAAAAAATACATTGATCCACAGAAATAAAGATAAGAACTACCAGTAAATGGCTGACATTATAAAATATAGACAAGTTAAAATCAAATCACACAGTGTCAAAAGTCAGGGAATAAATGTGTTTTTACACGAGACTTAAAAAGTGAGAGAGGAGCCTGCCTGACATGCAGTGGTAACTCATTCCACAGTGTTGGATGTGCAACAGAGAAGATCCTGTCACCTCTGAGCTTAAAACAAGTGCCTGGAATCAATAAAAGCATCTGGTCAGCTGACCTCAGAGAGTGCTGTTATGTGCATTATATATCATGTACATTTAAGATTATACCTTGAAATACATGTTTATACTAATTCAGCCTACTTGTGCTGTTATATTCTTCCATGTTGTCATATTTCTTTTGGACCTTGTAAATATTATATTTCTTTTTCACTTTTAGGTACTTTATTTTGTACCCTTATTGCATGCTTTAGTATTTCTTGTTTGTTTTGTTAGCAAGCCAAATCACTTCTTCTCATCCTGAACATTTCATTGCACTGTTGACCTTGTGTTAACCTGCATATGACAAACAATAATAATAATAATAATAATAATAATAATCATTTTATTTAAAAGGCGCCTTTCAGGACACCCAAGGACACTTTACAGTAAGAACAAAGATCAACAGGAATAAATTACATAAAGAAAATAAAATGCATAAAGAATATAAAATACATACAAAATATAAAATGCATAAAGAATATAAAATACACACAGCAACGTTAAGGATAAGCGAGTCTAAAGAGATGTGTCTTCAGAGCAGTCTTGAATATAGAAAGAGAGGTGGTGTTTCTTAAGTCAGGGGGTAGAGAGTTCCAGAGATGAAGAGCAGAGAAGGTGAAGGCCCTGCTCCCCATGGTGGAGAGGCGGGCAGAGGGTACATGGAGGTGTAGTGAAGAGGAGGATCTGAGAGAGCGAGAGGGGATGGAGATGTGTAGGAGGTCAGATAGATACGGAGGGGAAAGGTTGTGGATAGCTTTGAAAGTGAGAAGAAGAACTTTGAAGACGATGCGTGTTTTAACCGGGAGCCAGTGGAGCTGCTGCAGGACAGGAGTGATGTGGTTATAGGAGGAGGTTTGAGTGATGACACGGGCAGCTGAGTTCTGGACCAATTGTAGCTTCTGGAGAGATTTGTTGGGGAGGCCATAAAGAAGGGAGTTGCAGTAGTCAATCCGAGAAGTCACAAGACTGTGAACAAGGATGGCTGTGGAGCGGGGTGTGAGAGAAGGGCGGAGACGGTTAATATTTCTGAGATGGAAATAGGCAGACTGAGTGACACCGTTGATGTGAGAAGTGAAGGAGAGAGTGGTGTCGAGGATGACACCAAGACTCTTGACCTGAGGCGAGGGGGATAGCAGAGAGTTGTTAAGGGGGGTGAGAAGATTTTCTGATTTTGAAAGAGAGTTTTTGGTACCGACAAGAATGATTTCTGTTTTGTCACTGTTTAGTTGTAGGAAATTGTTAGAAAACCAGTGATTTAGCTCATTGAGACAGTCTGTGAGGATGGAGGGTGGGTGGGTGGAGTTTGGTTTTGCTGACAAGTAGAGCTGTGTGTCATCAGCATAACAGTGAAAATGGACACCAAATTTATGGAAGATGGGACCTAGAGGAAGGAGGTAAATGATGAAGAGGAGGGGTCCGAGGACAGAGCCTTGGGGGACACCCGTGGAGACGGGGGAAGACTGGGAACGAAAGGATTTGAGCTGAATGAATTGAGTGCGGTCAGAGAGATATGATTTGAACCAGTCTAACGGAGTACCTGAGATGCCAATGGAGGTTAGTCTGTTGAGGAGGATAGAATGACAGATTGTGTCGATGGCAGAACTTAGATCCAGTAAAATGAGGATAGACAGAAGAGCAGAGTCAGCAGCAAGAAGAAGGTCATTAGTTATTTTTATTAGAGCTGTTTCGGTGCTATGGTGGGGGCGAAAACCAGATTGAAACTCTTCATAAATGTTATTGTTGGATAGGTGAGAGTGAAGTTGACTAGTAACGGCTTTTTCAAGAACTTTGGAAATAAAGGGCAGATTAGAGATCGGACGAAGATTACTGAAGTTGGTAAAGTCAAGACCTGGTTTCTTGATGATGGGGGTGATGGCCGCAGATTTGAAAGCTGTGGGAACGATGCCAGAGGTTAGGGAGGAGTGGATGATGTTAGTGATGATGGGGAGCAGAGACGGGAGACAGGATTTAACAAGAACTGTGACAAGAAAAAATAAACCACATAACATAACAATTCATTCTCAAACATGCACAGAGCATGTTACTTGTGCCAATGTACTAAACTAAGGAGTTCTTTGACACCCAAACTTAAAGGAAGATGTACAAACCACAGCCTTTCTTTCTGTACAATCCTCTTTTAATAAACTAATCATTGTACAAGAGCAAGAAAATGTATGTTGGGCCAGTTATTTTTATTATTATTTTAACTGTAACAATACTATTGGCAACTAATTTTATATGTTATAAAAGCCTGCTTATTTCCACCTAAATTATGCCACATTTGTTAAGATAAAGCGTTCGTGGGTTACGCAGCAGAGTTGAGTATGCGAGTTGTGATCATAAAACCTTGCCAGCTCTTCTCTGCTTGTGATAAACAGCTTTTTCTGAAACTCATTCTTGTTTTGAGCTCCTAGCAGTCCAGGTGCTGCAGGGGCAGTGGCAGTCCCAAATCCCTACAGTCTGGGACCAAACTCTTTCCTCCAAGATACGCTCACCTCCACAGAGCCGGTTGTATCAGAGACTACCTGAGAAAATGTGAGTGGAAAGTAAGGACTGGCCCACCTTACCTAATAAACCCCACTGAGCATCTGTGGGATCAGCTCGGGCATCTTGTTTGTTCCAGAGTGACCGACACCACCACACTGAACTGAGACACTGTTTGAAGAATACGTGCGACCAAGCTGATGAGCAGCAAGTCTGTTTGTGGTTGTGTATGGTTCATCCACATGCTGCTGTTTGTTAGATGAGAATATTGTTACATTGACAATTTATCTCGTTTAAAACTTCTGGCACGCAATTCAAAAAGCAACACAAGAGTCAAAGGCAGAAGAAGCTGTTTGGTTTTGACAGAGCAGATCCGTACTGAACTCTAATGTGTTCCGATCTGTTTTTGTGCATTTGTGTCTCTTATGTTATGTTATTATAGGTTTATTCATGTTTTGTGATCCCTGTTGTGTTTTTCATTTTTCAGCTGCCCTTTCTTCTTCTGTGCCACCAGGTAACTCCTTCCTCGCTTCGGCTCCTGTTTTCAGTGAGTCCTGCCACGCCCTCCTTCACCTGTTGCTGTTTTGCTATAACAAGGTTTTATCAATTTTCCTCATCAGTCCAGCTTTACTTATTCTGTCAGTTCCTTCCAGCATTTATCGGTCAGGCATTTAAAAGCTATGCTGTGAATCCATGACATGCTGTCAATGTGCATTGTTTTTAAGCACAGAACAGGCATTAATAAGCGAGGACAAAAATGTTTTAAAATAAAGAAGCAGTGATTTCAATGCTGTTTGTCGCCACAACGGATTTCCGTCATCTGTAAAAGTGAAGAGGGGAAAAAAAATGTTTTGTTGTGATCCAGGTAAAACCATCCAATCTAATGATGATACAGGGATTAAACTTCAACTGCCTGCCTTATATGATGGCTTGGTTCATGCCTCGAGCACCCAGACTCAAATGCTTTTGGTAGGATGGATCAGATCTTGGGGCTTAATCTCGGATACGGTCCAGTGGTGTGGCCATTTAACTTGGATGTTTTGGAACCGAGAGGTCAGACACAGACTCAAGATAGACGTCAGTAAAGTTCTGCCTGTCCCCAAAACAATCGTGCTTATCTTTGGCTTCTTGACTGGCCTTGACAAGTCATCTTATCTTAATTGCCCTGGAAGCTTTGTAAACTTTTGTCCCCCCCCCCCCCCCCCCACACACACACACACACACCAAGGAAGCCTACGGACCAGGCAGAGGGGACCAGCTGAATCTGTCATCATTTCAGGACTCTGGATTCTATCTGATGTCCTTGGCCGTCCTCGACACCCCCTGAGAGTGTACGGATCTCTCCAGAGGGAACTATGTGAACTGTGCGATTTCATCCGAACCCTGCAGTGCCTCTGTGTGTTGTCTCTGGACATGCTCACCGCCCGTGCATCCCCCTCCCCTGCGAAATGTCAGTGTCATTATGTGCTTGTGTGCCAGGTTTTTATTCATTATCATGCTGTTAACATTCAGCCAAAGATTAGGAGCATGATAGGATATTTTTGTCTCCAAACCCTATGTTGTCATTTTCACCACTTTTTATTGTCTGTCCAACCAGGTCTCACTTGTAAACGAGTCTTCGAGGCTCAGTGTGATTTATCTGTTTAAATAAAGGTTAAATGAAAGCTGATGCTTCTTTCAACCCATAAAGAAAACCAAAGTCACAGTTTGGCCCAATCGAGCAGGGCGGGTCGTGTTGTTTGGTTCATGGTGAGCCTGGGTGTGGGCAGCAGAGAGAAACTGCAGGTGAAAGCTCACCTGCAATAATCCAAGGAGGACACCCTACTACCCTAACAGAACCACCCGACCCTTTATGAAGGTGATGACATGGAATAAATTAGTAAACGTCTGCATGTTAAATGTATGTGTTCACATGCGACCAGTTCACTGCAGCCAGGGGAGATGCCAGAACTGATTCACCATCACACTCTGCCCCTGCACCACACCCTGACCTCCCTGAGACTTAAAATCTAACTTTGTATTAAATGTTAATGTGTTTGGAGCGCTGCACTTGTATGGACATTTGCAACTTGCCCGTTAAATAAATAAATAAAAATAAATAAATAAACAAATTATTCTAGTAGCTTTGGTTTCTCTGTTAAATATGTTGAACTAAATGGAACTTGACTGACTGGGAACGCATGACATGATTTGGTACTGTCTTTCTGAGAGAGATTCGTAGTATTAAAACTGCATAGCCCTCTTCATTCATGGACTTTTAAAGTATATTTTTTTGTTTTCTAAGCTGCCTCATTTGTGTTAGATGCATATTAAATGTTTTTTGGAAACTTTTACAGTAAAATGTGAAACGTTTTGGAGCATTTATTATTTTTTTCATTACCAGCACTTTTTAAGTTTCCTTTACCTCATCCAATAAATTACATTTATCAAAGCTTGTCCTCTAAGCAAATATTTGTAGTACTGTAATTATGTTATTTCTGATTTGATTAAAATAAAATAAAAATCAACAGCTGAGGGTTTATTTTCATCTGCTTTTTTAGTAAAACCATTTTTGTCCCGTCACAGAGTCAAGAAGAGAAATTGGAAATGCCCTCCATATTGCTGTGTAGTGAGCATGATAACTTTAAAAATGTGACTTCCATTATGGTGGGTGCTGCATCTACGCTTAGTTGATGGTCACTTTTGAAAATTGGGTTGCCACATTAAGATCGGAAGAG
>NC_056518.1:9666932-9688406 GCF_014905685.2 Nematolebias whitei | reverse complement strand
TAAATTGTCCCTAGGTGTGAGTGAGAGAGTGAATGGTTGTTTGTCTCGTTTGTCTCTATGTGTCCCTGTGATGGACTTGCGACCCGTCCAGGGTGTACCCCGCCCCTCGCACAGTGATTGCTGGACATGGGCACCAAGCGACCCCCGTGACCCCAAATGGAATAAACAGGTAAAGATAATGGATGGATGGATGGGTTTATTCTGTCTCCACGTGCCTCATTATCAGCTTGCTACCCTTAGCTGTCTTTAGTGGACTAATCAAATATAAACCAGGTCATACAAGAATATTATGTTATGTATTTAATGCAGTTCCAGCTGTTTATTTTTACCTACATCCATACATTGATGTATATATTTGACAATATAGACCTTAGTAGTTTATCATTGCATGGCTAACAGTTTGTTTAAATTATAAAGTAGGGCTGCATGATAATAAAACATAGATTAGATCATTGTTGCATATTTTCCTGCACATGCATAAAGCATATTTGATTTCAACTTTTATAATTGCCCTGTTTCACTCGGTGACTGAACAACCAACGCTCAGAATCAAAACGCTCTGGCTCCATAAACCTGCTGTGGACTGATTACAGTCATTCCCGGCTCCATGTGTTCTTTTCCTAATTAGGCTCCACAAACAAGCCATTACTGCCTACTGTAATTATGAGTTGCAGAAAAACCTTGAACATTTGTCAAATGTCTTTGTACCCAAGTAGTTAATACGCAAACTAAATATACTTTTATTAAAAATATATCACTGCTGAATGGTGCACAATAGGTAAAATTTAAGTTTGCATGCTTCTTTTGAGTTTTGTTTTCATACTGTGTCTAATTCTGAAGAAATTAACTTTCCAAGCTAATGCAGTGATACCGTTTTATTTATGCCTTTTTTCTATTGTTCTCCTTCTAAACTATTTTCATTCCTTCTGTCCTCTTTTTACTTTTGTTTTTATTTTTCTTCTCATGCACAAGAAGTTTCTTAATAAATGAACCTGAAAGTCCCCCAGTAGGTTAAATTAGAGTGCTTTTAGAGGTTTCTGCCATCTCCAGAAAGGAGCCTAGGGCCTAAAGAGGGGGAACATGATGTAGACTGTAGACGAGACAGTCTTTTGTACTTAAGTCCTATATCAGAATCAGAATCAACTTTATTGTCATTGTACAGTTAAATATAGCAAAATTTCATTCCATACAGTCATCTGAAGGATAGGCGGAAGTGTACCGGGGCTGCTGCTCTTTATGAGCACTGCCCTTATTGCTTAAACAAGAAAAGGGGAAGAAAACATGACGGAAGGTATAAAAAAGATTTCTCACACCGTGTCCTTGACACAGGGCATGGTGTGAGATAGTAAAATGTTTTTTACATCGGCAAGCAACATAGAGAGACATAATACATTTTGCAGGGGTGGGCGACAAGATGATTGGATTATCCATGAACCCTTCCAGATAGTGTCCATAGTCCTGATAAAGATGTTACAGTGTCTCTCAGCCAGTCTGATAAGGGTCCACAGATGTACTTGTGTGTGTGTGTGTGTGTGTGTGGGGGGGGGGGGGGGGGGTTCAGAATGTCTTGTTTCCATAACATCCAAGTAGAAATTAAGGAGCCAGGTTCAGATTTGAACATTGTTTTGGGTCATGCAAGCTCTTTTATTTCCACGTCTGCCTTTTACAGTCTCACTAGTACTGTGTACATCTCATGGCCACTCCAAAAAGCCCAATTGTGGTTACTTACGCCCAAGTCTGGCTTACAACTTCTACAAGATCTCTTCTTTCCAACTGCCACAAAGTTACACAGTCCTGCCTGCTCAGCTCTGATACAGGTCCACAGATAGTTCGCACACAGTCTGAGTGTTGCCAAGCCCAGCACACACATTCCAGACAGCTTAAACAGCTGCTGATGTTTCAACAATCCAGATTTCCACCAACTCCAAACTGCAGACTCCAGTTATCATAAAGCCAATTGTTTCCAAGAAGAGGGCTCTCCTTCACCCTGTCTTCTTGTGAGAAAATTTGATCGACTGATTTGAGAGACTAGCTGACCAAATACATAGTTTACATTTCAGAAGGAATGCAAAAAGAAGCTTTGAAAAAGGTTCATAAAAACAAAGAGCAAAAGCAGGAGGGGAGGCAGGAAAGGGAAAGAGTCCGTCTTCATTGAGAGCAAGAGAGGAAAAAATATATATTTAATGTATTTCAATTTCAAGGTGTCTGTCATAATTTAGCTATAAATTTATTCTTCTTTCTTTTTAGAGAAGATCTCAGATTACCATTTACTTTACATTTTTAATGTAAAGAGCTCTTCTGGTTTCTTTCCATGTTAAAACAGATTCCCGATCTTCCAGATACCCAAGCCAGCAACAGACTTATTAAAGGGTTGATGCTGACATCATCCTGCAGCTTCTAAAACTAACCTGATTGCAGTCCTGTTAACTTTTCCTGCTGTGACAAAACGAAAGGCCAAGAGATTTACCTGAAAGAGTTGTGCTGTAAGGAACGAAATGAAAACTAAAAACTCACTTTTCTTCACTGCATTCTGGAAAAATCTTTTTTTTTTTTTAAGTGATGAGCTTTAGCGCTAACATGCTAAATAAAGAAAAAGACAAATTTCCTCAGTGGTCATGTGTTAAAGAATTTGAGTTTTTATATAAGCTGATTTTTTTTATTTATTTACCATACTTAAGACTAAGTACAATTTCTGTTGATTCTTGATGTAGATTTTACCAGCGGGTGATTTTTTTAATAAACAGAATCCTACAATAAATTATTAGTTTTGTCTGAAATGGTTTAACACACTTACAGCAGGTTTTAAGTGATTCGATTCAGAATTAAATCCATTTGTATTATTCCTACCCATTTGTGATGTCACAGTTATGGATGAAATATTTATAGTTCTACGACTGCAGAAAGTCTTTTCTGATGGATAAACAGGTTTGAAGCCAGGACACAGATCAAACAAAGAACACACATAAGAAAACCCATGCCATTTCTGTTGTGATGCTGCTCTTTTCTCTTACCAAAAGCTGTTTTATATTAAAACGCTTAATCTGCATTTACTGTAATATGGGATTTCTCCAATATATGTATTAAGTAATGATAATTTTTATATTTATATGCAGAAGCCACATTGTCTCTATAAACTGTAACGAGCCACGCTGTGAACAGCTTAATTTTACTTGGACTTTCTTTAAAACAGATGTCTCAGGTCATTTTCTTTTGACTTTGCATGACTGATAAAAATAATTGCGTATACTGTGCACACCTACAGAACTGTTTGGTTTTGTTCAGAATTAAGCCCAAAATTCCAACCCTGCTTTGTATCAAGTGTATAAATGTTCAGATAGATGGATGGATGGATGGATGGATGGATGGATGGATGGATGGATGGATGGATGGATGGATCGATCTCAGGGGGGAAATTTGAAGTATCCAGTAGCATTTTCTAATTATACAGAAAAAAAAAAAAAATATATATATATATATATATACACACACATAAGTGTCCGAGGTGCCACAGATTTACAATGCTTTATTTTTATTGTAATATGTTGAAGTGGAGCTATTTTCATAGTTATATATTCAAGGGTTTAGATTTCACCTAACTTTAAAAAAGAATCCTCTGTCTTTAACTTTTCAACAGATCTCTGAAGAAAAAGAACATCTTGCATTTAGATGCTGATTTTGCTCTCTCCTCATGGAAACATTTAGTTTCATGCATTTCGTCAGGCTGCAATAAACAGCAGCTGCTGCATTCTGATGTGCAAAGCAACATTCATACAATTACCATCGTTGATTTCACCTCTGATTCGAAAGTTCTTCCATATTTCCAATGTGTTAAAGTACTAAGAAAACAACTTGATGCACTGGCCACGTTTATTTTAGTCTAATGCAATTGTATATCGATGTTTCAGTATTATTGTTTGTTCTGTGTCAGACTGTTTATTTGACAAATGATTTGTGAACAGAGAACTCAGTTTGTCACCAAGCAACAAAAAAAAAAAATTGTAAAACTGAAATCAAAACTGTTTAATAAGAAAACCTTTCCTGCTGTTTTCACCTTCCTTTTTTTAAATTAAACAGAACACATCACTGTGGTTTCCCCGTCTTCTTTCACATGCTCTGACTGGGATTTCCACTGTGGGAGATTAAAACTTCGCCTGGTTATGAATCTTCAGCCGAGCTGATTTAGCACCATGACTCCTGCAGGGCTCTAACGGCTGTGATTTGTTGATTTCATCAATCATACGGTTGTGGACACACTGGCGTATATAAACAGTTTGATATTCATCAGTTTACAGCTGTCACTTCCCGGTGTGCTGCTTCTTTCCCGTTTCTTTTTTTTTTTAATTGGACTCGTTCTTTTGGTTTTTATTATGTAAAGAAATTAACATGTAAATATGTTAGTATGTAAATTGTTCTCCTGTTCTTTCAAATTTGAATCTATTTTGAATTTCAATAAATGCTTGAACAATATTTATTTGAACAGGAAAAAAAAAATCACTATATTTTATATTAAATTTACTTAGTTCAACCAGAGTCTTCTCTTTTTGCCTCTTGACTCAACAAAAATGAAGATATTTGGTCAAACATCTTCTAAAGGACATTTGGTTAGCAGCAGTTGGGCATTAAAGACATTATCCACTCTTGTTTTTTGGTTAAATGAGAGCAGCATCAGTTTGTGTCTACAGGACTGGTCAAACATCAAAGTCCCATCATGCCATGCTTCATCCAAGTCTCACAGTCCAATAAGTTTGAATAGTGACTACCCTTTCACTTCCCATTTGCTTATCGATCTCAGATTTTCATCAGCCAGTGGTACTGAAGTAAGGCTGGGAGGAGAGTCATGATTCTTACGTCAAACAGCACAACTTGCTGTAAGTTATAGCTGAAAACTGGGGCTTCCTGCCCAGTGGAAGCCCGGCCTTTACGTGTCAGGTTGGGTCAGGTGTTGTAAATTCAGGCACTGAGTCAGTGATGGATAGGATTGAAGTGATGGCCTTAATTCCACCAGATTGACCTGCAGGTTAATCACGATGTGCTGTTTAAGCAGTGCAGCAGCAACCCTTCTAAAATCACCCACTTACCTCACTTTAATGTTGCACACTCATCAAAAGCACACATTGAGACATTCTTAAAAGCACTTCAACTTGTTTGGCTTTTTTATGTGCATGTACAACCTGAAGGAACTGAGAGAACATGTGGTGGAAACACTACCCTATTCATCACAAACTGTTTTGTTTTGTCACTTTCGTCATGTTTTACTGAACATATTGACCATTTAAATCAGTTTTCCACAGCAAACATCATTCAGTCGTCCAACAATGTTCAGTCAGGTCATCTGGACGGTTTCTTTTTTTTAAGCTGACGTTTGTTCTTCATCCAAAGGACTTCTTCAGTCTGAGGAGCCACCAAACAAAGAGGCCGTCTTAGCATCAGCAAACTGATTTTTTTTTCTTCCCACTATGGAGTATGCTGTTTGTGGGAATCAGATTTGTTTAGTGGCTCCTCAGACTGAAGAAGTCATTTTTAATGAAGGACGAAATGTCTCGGCTTGAAAAGGAAACCGTCCAGACGACCTTACTGAACAATGTTGGATTTTATACCTGGATTACTGAGCATGAACTTAAGAACATTCAGTCTTACACAAGACATTCAAGAGCTCCTTTTTTAAACATTTGACATTGTTGACCTTGTCCTTTACAGCCACTTGTATAATTTCACAGATTTCTCACTCCAAGCACTCAAACATTAAACTTCATCCTTCTCAGAAGTTACAAACTGTCACTTTGGAAGATTTGGAAATAAACAACAATACATCCAACAAAGTTCAGTCAGGTCGTCTGGGTGGTTTATTTTTGTCGAAACGTTTCATCTTTCATCCAAAAGACTTCATCCCCAAGCAATACATTGTTTGGGCATTGAGATTTGTTGCCAACCTTTTTACAGCAGCTTTAAAATTGTGCTAATATAAGTGTTTCATGACGGTGTAGTCAAAGACCGAGCATTAACCAACTGTGTGACATCAGTGTTTAAAACTTTGCTATAAACTATTGGGATAAACATCAAAGTCCATGCTCAGTAATCCAGGTATACAGTCCAACAACATTCAGTCAGGTCATCTGGATGGTTTCTTTTTTTGTGTGTGCTGAGATGTTTCACCCTCCATCCAGAAGGCTTCATCAGTCTGAGAAAACACCAAACTAAACTGCTTCTCCCCCAACAGCTTACTTCAAAAGTGAAAAAAAAAAAAAGTTATGTTGGTGCTAAGATGACCTCCGGTGCCTGCCCTCTCCCTCGTCCACAGTCATGTCAAACTGGTTCAAAACACCAAAATTCATACTCAATAATCCAGGTATACAATCCAACAATGTTCAGTCAGGTCAGGTATTGGAATAAACACTGTCTTTGTTAGCAAAATATCTAATGAACCAATAAATGAGTTTTAATAAAACTCATAAAGTTCAAATCTCATAAGATACTCTTCAAAATGATTATCTTTTGGACTTAGTCCTCAGTAATCTCAATCTCAGTCATCTCTCAGTCAAGATGGCTGTCAATGTCAGCTGAATTTAAAAAAACTACAAAAAAGGTTTGAACTCTGTCAGTTGTACAGGTATTTAGTTAAAATGTGGACTGGCAGTACCTGCGATTTATTTATGGCATGTATTCCAAGAATTAAATCTTGCAAGATTTCGCAGTAGCTCATCAGAATTCACTTAAAAGGTTTAATCAAAACAGTTGTGGCTCAGTTATTTTTCATCTTTAGATCATTTTATTTAAAGTAAAATGTGTGAAAGGCCTCAGACGACACACTTTCCTTCAAGGAAAATTAGATCTTTGATTGGTTAATTACACTAAAACTTTACTTTTCATCCAACTTGTCTCTTTGCTAATTCACATGTTTTTTATGCACACTTCTGCTGAAGTAGAATGCTTAATATGTGACATGACACTTTAGTAAAAAGGAATAGAAAGGGTTTTTAATCATTTAATTGGGATTAATTTTTATATGGTCTTGTTTTGTGTGGATCCTGATTTCTTAAATTGTTGACTGCACATGGAATCCCATTCCAGCAGGGTTTTGCTGCATTCCCATTATCTGGAATGAATATGCTGACTGGACATGCATAATAGATGAGGAATAAGGAGGTATTTCAATCCCCCGTTAAGCAGTCCCCTCCGTTAAGTTAAAATGGATACTAAGAATGAAATCTCAGCACAGGAGGTTTATGGCTCTCAGTTAAATGCCAGAGAAGAGAGAGGGAGGAAAAAGCAACGCAAGAAGAAACTCAGAAGCTGCTTCGGCTCGTTATTGCTCCCATTTCATTCCTCCTCCTCCTGTTCCTCTGCCTCGCCGATCCTCTGCTTTGTCACTCAGCCTCGGGTCCTTTAGCCAGCGAGCATCCTCCTCTCTCCCACTGGGCTTCTACCAGCCAGTGGAGGATGGCACTAAGCGCTAATTACGCCGTCCATCTCAGCACAGTGACAGCCACGGTCAAGAAGATCTCCACTCTCCATTTTGCTAATCCACAGCTGCAGTAGCAACACTTAAAAGTTGCTGCCAGCTGCTGAATTTAAAGCATTTCAGCAGCAGAAAACAGCAGAAAAAAGGAGCCGTTGTCAAAGAGTAACATGCGAGTGGAGTTGTGACACGCACACGGTCCTCTGCAGATACTTTAAATGCTACTGATGTGATTGGAGCCACTGTGTGTCTGAAATGCATGAGTATCTACCACCAAAACATGAAACTCAAATCCATACATTAGAGTTGCCTCAAAAGTAACTCTGTTTTGAAATGAAAAACATTTGCATCAAGTTGAGGATGTCTGCAGCTTGTAAAAACATCTTGAATCATTTAGATTGTAATCCACTTTGCTGTCTCTTCCTCAGATGCTAAACACCAACAATCCTGTTACTTTAAGCCTTCGTTTCCTGCATGAAGCTGCAGGTTGCCAAGTCCCAGCATGCATCCTAAACTGAACTGTAACTGGACCCAAGTCTTTGTGTGGTACATTTTTCTTTTTCATTTACACAAGGAATCATCACGAGACACTTCTTAAATTAAATTATAAAGCTGATTTAGAATCAAGTCATGATTTCTGCCTCTATTGTAAGCAGAGACCTGCACATTGTGCAACAACTCTTTACCTGCTTCTTCTGTGTATGCTTGTTTGAATGGGAAATTATGACTTCACAGCAGCAGAAATATTAGCTGCTGTCATAATTGTGTAAGTCAGGCCTCCTTTTTGCGTGTGATGGAAAATACAGAAAACAATAAATCTTATCTAACAGCCTTTTCTTCAAATCTGCCCACATCCTCCATAACTGCTGTTTGTCTGAGTGGGCTGCACAGACATCTGCAGAGTGGATCAACAAAACGTCAGCTTGCAGACATTTATGTGATGGTTTTGGCAGCTATGCAATTTCTAAAAGTTATTCTTTAGAAATTATGTTGTCTTTCTTACCTTTACTACCATCTAATTGAGGGTTTATCAGACCTGTTTGCTTCTGAATCTTTCAAAGTGCACATGCTGAAAAGTATTATATTTGATTGTAGCTAAGCAGATCCAGTGGCGTTCAGTGTTTTATCCTGCAGCATTACTAAAAAAACACTTGTGTAGTTCTTATTTGGATTATGTTTTGTCGAGTCTGAATGACTACACAGCTCTGGACATGAGGAAGTTTGTCACCAACAGCTCATTTGGAAGTTATCTGCCAAGCTCATGTATGTCACATTTGTCCAATGTGCTGAGCTGCCTCTCCTGTCCACTGAAGCTCAGCTTAGGTCAGGTACGAGAACTTTATTAGGTCACAGCTCTGCACTGTATGTACAAACTCAAAGTTTGATTTGCAGGTTTCCATCCATTCATTATCTTTACCCAACTTCTTCCGTTTTGGTTCGCGGGGGTCACTGGTGCCCATGTCCAGTTATCACTGTGCAAGAGGTGGGGGACACCCTGGACAGGTCTCCAGTCCATCACAGGGACACATAGAGACAAATGAGACAAACAACCATTAACTCTCTCACCTATGGACAATTTAGAGTTACCAATCAGCCTAACATGCATGTTTTTGGTCTGTGGGAGGAAACTGGAGTACCCAAGAAAACCCACACATGCACGGACATGCAAACTCCACCCAGAAAAAAATATTAGGCTGATTGGTAACTCTAAATTGTCCCTTATTGAGAAAGAAAGAGTAAATGGTTGTTTGTCTCGTTTGTCTTTATGTGTCCCTGTGATGGACTGGAGACCTGTCCCCTGCCTTTCGCACAGTAACTGCCAGACATGAGCACCAGTGACTCCCTCAACCCGGGAAAAAAAGCAGGTAAAGATAATGGATAGATGGTTTTAACAACCAAAACCCCTAAAGAACATTTGGTGATGCTATAACAGCTTTCAGAGGCTACAAACAAGGTTCTCTTGAGGGTTCCTCTGTTGTTTTGAACTGAGGTCCTGCCTGAGGTCAGGGTGGATCAGTACTGGGACCTGCTCAGGAACCCCAGTGCTCCTGGCCTTTTCACCTGCTTCGATCTTGTGGTTGTTACCTTGTTTTAATTTAATGTCACATCACTGTGAAGGGTCAACAAGTGTGAGAATCAGTCGCCTCTTCAATAAGCTATCAGGTGTGCTGATGTGCAGACTGGTGCAAAATAAATACATTTGTCATTGACAACCATGTGGGATTTCTTCACATGTGGAGGTGGAGAGCAAACATTCTTCTGGTCGTGCAGTAGACTGCTCAGCTATTGGCAGCTAACAGCAGGGACACTGGAGGACACAAGGAGCTGTAGCTCTTTAAAACAGTTGCTGACCTGTACTGAAAATTATAGTGCAGTGACTGTGGAAAAGATGCGTTAGGGTCAGCTCCATCTTCCAAGTCAAGGTGATGTAAAAGAATCTGAGTCCTGTCTAAGTGAAGCCCTGCTGACTGCTGACCTTTGTGTCTTTTCCCATCTATCATGCTAAGCAAAATGTGTCTGTACTGAGGAGTGCTTGTCTGCATGCTAGTTGAGCGTGCATGTGTAAGAGAGAAGCTTTGAAGGGTTCGTCTTTGGCGTTAGGCTGCGAGAATGAACAAACTGTCCTGCTCATATTTAGCCAAGCATGTCCAGCTGCGTCTGTGGTGACAGGAATGCTGTAGCAGTTTAAACCAGTTGACATTGTTCAGGAAGTGCTTCTGCTGAGAATATATCTGCAGAAAACTGATGTAGCGTCACCGACAGACATGAAACTGTAGGATGTCAAGTCAGAGACAACAAGATCAGCAGAAACAAGGTTTAGATCCTAGTAACACGTAAAATATTTTTTAAAATGTAGATGCAAGTAATTCTTATAATTTCTGTTCACAAGAAAAAGGTATTTTCCAACCATTTCTTTGTTTCTGTTGTTTCTTTTGTCCCCACTGGCTTAGCCTGGAATAAACCATTAATAGCTGTTGTGGTTAAAAAAGGATGACTTAAAATAAATTGTCACAATTTACAATTGTGGAACATTTCTGGTAACTCCATCAGTATATGCCCTGACAGAAATAGATGTAGGATGGCTCAGCTTTCCAATGTCGAGACAATGCAGAGATCTAAGTGGCACCTCAGCGACAGATTAGTGGTGTCCCTGTCTCTTGCTGAGACAATGGTGCATTGCGACTGATAACAGCCCAGACAGACAGTAGGATATATTTATCTGGGCTAAAGGCATTCCCCAGAGCAGCATAATAATGGCTGACTTGGTCTGATGCTTTACATTGGTGTTTTGGAGAGGGGCTAGTTTATTTCTCCTCTTCCCCTCCATTGTACTTTATCTCTCATTTCCCCCTCATTAAGCTTTTCTCTTAGTTCTTCCTACAACATGTTATCCTTCTTACTTAACTCCTCCTTTTGCCATGGTGTACCAATCACCTGCTCATGTGTGTGTGTCAATCCAATCACTCCAGGCTGATTTACTAAGCTGTACGGGAGACAAAGTTGGAGGAAATGGAGGTCAGAACTCATTGTTAGTGGCCAATGAATTCTTAATTAGGGCAACAAATGGTGCAGTGCTGCTGGAGTGTCGGGAGCGCTCCCAGAGCAGCAGAAATTGGAGGCATGTCACCTACACTTCTTGTTTTAGCTAACTGTGTGCAGGACTGCAGCAAGCTGAGGAATCTGTTGTGAAATGTATCTGCTGCATGCAACACACACACACACACACATAATAACTGCATGTCTTAATGTGACAAGTGAAGGGACTGAAAGCAGATTTTAGTTTGATTATATATATAAACTTGTCTTGTTTTGTTTATAGTTGTTTTAATGAAAAACTCCCTGAATAAAAGACAAAAGAATTAATTAAAAAAGCTACAATGAAGCAGCCTGCAAGATGGATG
Source organism: Nematolebias whitei (assembly GCF_014905685.2). Lineage (NCBI taxonomy): Eukaryota > Metazoa > Chordata > Actinopteri > Cyprinodontiformes > Rivulidae > Nematolebias > Nematolebias whitei. The sequence goes on along the minus strand of NC_056518.1, from coordinate 9,677,048 downwards.
CAAATTTCTGGTGTTAATGGGGAATACAGTTGCCTGAGTCTGATTCTTTATGTACATTTAATGAGGATGCTATTAAAGTGCCAAGAGACGTTTTATTTCTCTTGGTTTTTGTAGTAAAGAAAGAGAGTGAGGCTCTTCCACTTCTTGTGAAGGTTCAAGACAAAAGAAACTTTTCAATGTTTCAAAAAGTAAAGCAGAAATCTATTTAACAGTTGAGAGCATGTTTTAAACTCACTGAAAAGGAACAATATTGGTGTAAAAATGAGCCGATTTTCTAAATATGTCTGAAAATGTCAAATTTGATAATTTTCTGTACGTTGTTGAGAAACAGTCTTGTGTGTGCTTGGGGGAAAAAATAGAAAAAAAATGACCAACCTATAAAACCTAACGTAAAGACAAAATATTACACTTAAAAAATACTTGAACATATTTTGTTCGATTTGAGAAAATTACTTACATAAAAATATAATTTTTATTGACAAAAAGTTTTAATTAAGACATACAAATAAATATTTTATCATGTCCACTTGTCAGCTAGTACAATTTAATTTGTATTATCGAGTTATGTAAAGTAATTTGTGAAGTACAGTAGTCCCTCGCTACTTTGCGGTTCGTTTATCGCGGACTCACTTTATGGCAGTTTTTCGAAAAAAGAGTGGACATGACTCACAATTGGCTGATTGATGGATGAGTTACACAATCGACATGGAATTTTATTTAAAATAAATTATTTTAAATTATTGAACACCTGCTGCACATTTGTGCAGCCCATACTGCAGGATGCACTTCCTGCTGCAGCTGATCAGCTGTTCTCGTGCAGAGCGGAGAAGTGGGCGTGGCCAAGAGTGCTTGCAGAACAGATGAGGCAGAGAGAGGGAAATCATGACATTCTGTGTTCTTTTAGAGCTTTAGAGTTTAGAAACATTGTTTAGAATATTGCAAGAGTGTGGGAAGGATTTAAAATGTATATATACTAAAATACTTACTACTTACTACTTGTACTACTATTCGTACTTTATGGTTTTTCACTTACCGCGGGTCTTCAGGGTATGGATCCCCCACTATAAACGAAGGGCTACTGTAATTTAGTTCAAATTGATATTAAACACACGTGTAAATAATTCCATCCATCCATTATCTTTACCCGCTTATTCCATTTTGGGTCACGGGGGTCGCTGGTGCCCATGTCCAGCAATCACTGTGCGAGGGGCGGGGTACACCCTGGACGGGTCGCAAGTCCATCACAGGGACACATAGAGACAAACGAGACAAACAAACATTCACTCTCTCTCTCACACCTAGGGACAATTTAGAGTTACCAATCAGTCTAACATGCATGTTTTTGGACTGTGGGAGGAAACCGGAGTACCCGGAGAAAACCCACGCATGCACGAAGAGAACATGCAAACTCCACCCAGAAGGCCCCTGGACCGGGGTTTGAACCAAGGACCTGCTCGCTGAGAGGCAGCAGCTCTACCAGTTGTGCCACCGTGCTGCCCCGTAAATAATTCCAATTTGTTTCAAATTTCAAAACAGTTTTGTACAAAAAAAGCATTTTAACATTATTTTAAAATAAGTAATTATTCATACAGTACATTCAGCATTTTTCAAATTAGTAAAACCCGACCAAATCAAAAAAATATATATTTGCAAAAAGTGCTTCTTCTACTTTTTATAACTCCAAATATTTTTCCAGTTGCAATAATTTTGCTATAAAAAATAGAATAATGATCAATAATTAATAGACAAAAAAATATTTTTATTTTTTACAATTTGCTACCATCAGTTCAACAGTAGTGATAAAACTGTCTCATATTTAATTTATTGCACATGCTTGTAGAATAAACCACTTCAGGTCAAAAACGACAACAAAAATCACAGACGTTCAGGGAAATCTTGTTCCCACTGGGTATGACTTATTTTCACCTGTTTTCCTGCCTTTTTATCTCCTTCCATCCATTTCTGTCTCCTTTCCATCTGTCCTCCCATCCTCGTGCGGCACATCAAGCGTCTCTGGTCTGGCTGTGTGCTGACAGGAAGCCCACTGACAAGCTCCCGGGCCATTCTGAGGGGAGCTGAGCGTCCCTTCGTGAGGCCCTCGAACAGACAGTGTCACAGCAAATCCACTCTGGAGTCCAGCCAGCCCAGTCAGGCTTGTTCAGAGATTCCACGAGCAGCTAACCATCAGAGCTCTGGACTGCAGCATGTCTGAAAACAGCCCACTGCAACGGTAGCTCGAGTGTTTTATAGGTTGTTATATGCGCACATGTTGGTCAGGAAGGTGTTGTTTAACACCGCGCAAACCTCTGAGTGTTCATGAGGACCATGATCATACTAAAAACACAGCGATGTCCGAGTGTATCTGATCAATTATCCTGACTCACACACACACACCTTCTGGTGCGCTCACATACTCACATACACAAGGACATACAGAAACACACACTGAGTGTCGTCTTCAAAGACGCCCAGGGGCAACATGGCCAACTTGACAACAGCCCTAATGAGCTCGCCTGAGTGGGTGATCGTGGCGCCTGATGGGAGGAGGGGTGTCGCCATGGAGATGTGGGGGCGAAGGATCTGAGTCATGGGGTCATGCAGGTGTTATTTGGCAACAGAGGGAACAAACCCTTAATATTGTTTTACAGTTTTTACATGTATGCAAATTTTCCCCACCAGGATACACATTATAATACCTTTAAAACCATATCTGTAACTATTAGATCCAGTTATTGCTTTTTCATGTTGCACACCATGAATTTTCTACTTTCAATGGCCAATATTCTGCGTGAAAGGCTGAACCGTGACACAGTTAGAGACGTGAGGTGTATAATGATGACTGCGCTCCCGAGTCCTTCATCTTCAGCAACTCAGAGAACACGTGGGGGGGGCATGGTGGGAAAGTGATGGTGAGAGAGGAGGGACAGAAACAGGAGGAACGCAGAGACCTCGGGGTCCTCCACATGCTCTGTGATGATATGCAGGGTAATGAACTTCCAGACTTTGCGCATCAGAAGCGTGACGCCTCACATCGCCTTGACTGTCAGCAGTTTCTGCCCTGTATCAGTGAGATGAGGCCATAATCTTCTTCCATCCACTCCACACCCGCTTTTCACGCTCGCTTTGCCGACTTAAAGCCTGCATTTCATTTGTCAGCCTATTGGTGGAATTTGTAAGGAGTTTAAATTTGTACTTCTGCTGGAGGTGTCGTGTGCAGTTGTCAGTGGGATACAAGTGTTTGCTGCTCAGTGGAAAAAAGTAACCACTTGAAACCTAGAAGGTACAGCATTCAGTGAGGATAAATTGTTCATTATAATTAATAGATTTGATATGAGAGAAATACGTGTATCTTATATGTTTGCATCATTCTACAGTGTTTTCCTGCAGATGAAGTGTAGCTTTCTTCTTGCAGCTTTGGCTTGCTCTCATTTTTCATCGTATTAAGCCTAAACTTAATTTATTAGTATTTAAAATCAAAAGCAAGCAAGTTATAGTCACTCATTTTAAAACTAAATACAATAGTAGAAATAATTTTGGTTTTAATTGTGGTCATGTTAGTCTACAGAAATAATTTTAGCTTTAGGTGAATAATGATCATATTTGATGTCAGGTAATTGTAAGTTTTTAATAGAAACAGGCTCACCAACTCGTGGTCGGCTCATATGATTTTTCGGGTGCTGTTTTTTGAGTTTGCTGTGCAGAAAAAAACAAAACATCTCATTGCATATGAATAATTAAAGCCTTAAATAATGCCTCTGGTTTTGTTCTGCGGGGTTGGCGCACAATCACTGGGAAAGGTCAAAGAAGGAAAGTGGACACGGTTTGAAGGGGCAGAGAATAAAAACAAGCTGGTGCCGCAGAACACGGATGAAAGAGATACGATGCTGAGATGAACAACAAGCCGTGGTGGATGAGAAGAGGGTTCAGGTTGAGATGAAACGAGTTTAGAGACGGTGGGTCGGTGTTTGGAGTTATTACACAAATGAGAAGTATGAAATCAATCCTGACTTTGTGGGTTGTGGGTCTGCTAGACTCTTTTTATATTTATTAATTTATTTATTTACATACGTCTGTCTCTGTCCTCTTTGATTTCAGGCTCAGATAAACATTTTTCTGTTTGAATCTATCATCATCACTATTCCTTATCATACTTTTATCATTGTTATCAATAAGTTTTACAGTTTGTGTTGATTAAATGATACATGCTATATTGTATTTTTTTTTTCTTAATCAGAATGAACCCTTCAGGCGTTCAGTGTGGTTCATGTGATCGTGTGTGAAGTGTGAGGCGGCTTGTGCTTTCTCTGCAATACTGTCTTGGAAAGAAAAACATCACTATGAATCATTCTCACCATTAAAATTAAGGTTCTCTACGTACATGCACGAGCATGCACATTCTCCGTGGGGTCTCCTTCTCAAATTCATGTCTAAAAATACAAAGTAGATTTTTTTTTAATGAAAATGAGTGTTTTAGTTATATAAAAACATGGGAAAGTCTTTGTACTTTAACTAAATGTTGTTTTTGTGGTAAGCAGAACATATTGTTTTGTTTTCTGTAAATTTATTTTAAAAGATTTAAAGGTTGGGGTGAAACGTTTGCACAACGAAATGTTTCTTTGACTTTGTATGCATCTCATTGCAGTTGCCTGATAGATGACTCATGCACCAGTTTGTCATCATAGTATATTCTCTAAGTTATATGTACTTCGTAGTCAAAATCACAACAGCACGGTGGCGCAGTTGGTAGGGCTGTTGCCTCTCAGCAAGAAGGTCGATGGTTCAAATCCCAGCCGGGGACCTTTCTGGGTGGAGTTTGCATGTTCTCTCTGTGCATGCTTGGGTTTTCTCCAGGTACTCCAGTTTCCTCCCACAGACCAAAAACATGCATGTTAGGCTGATTGGTAACTCTGAATTGTCTCTAGGTGTGAGTGAGAGAGGCTGCAATTTATACAAGGTCTTAAAGACTTATCTTTTTTTGCCACAAAGAAGAATCCCGCCCCTACTGGCCAAGTAGAAGGGCAAATCATGCCGGATTTGAGGGATTTGTCAACATATTTTTATTATTATAAAGTTTATTCATTTTTTTTAAACAAAACAATTCTATATACAATAAGATAGAATACAAACACAATCACAAATAAAATGAAAAGCAGGAGAAAGAAGAAAAATCTTATAATATCTGCCCCTTTTTTCCAAAAAAATTAATTCAAACAATAATAATCTTCATATAAAAAAATAAATAAATAAATAAATAACTCCTTCTGTAGCAACAATTCATACAAATACACATTAAGCTATTTCATATTTTTTTAACAAATTAACTTTGATCATTTTTTAAACATACGTATTGATTTGGCATTTTTAACATCACTCTCCAGATTTTTCCATAATCTAATTCCTTGGATTGAAGTAGACCGTCCCTTCAAACTAGTTCTAAATTTAGGTTTCACAAATATCTCCATCCCATTAAGATTATAACAACTCTCTATTTTAACAAAATTTAATTGGATATTTAAAGGTAATGTATTATTATGAGCCCTATACATAACTGATAAAATACTATAATCTACTAAATCATGGAACTTCAATAATTCAATAACTTCAGTTGATAAAATAATGTGCTTGATGGGTGGCTGAAATGCTTTCTATTAATAATTCTTACAGCTCTTTTTTGTACAACAAAAATAGGATTTGTAATTGTTGTGCACGCTTTCCCCCAAACATCAATACAATAGATTAATTGTGGAACAATGATTGCATTATACAACATGTACAGAGCTTTATCATTTAATAACTTCCATACTTTGTACAGTACTGCAATAGATTTAGCTATTTTTATTCTTACATAATTTGTGATGTTTCTATGATAGCATTTCATATTGATAACACCCAAAAACTTCACCTCACTAGCTTTACAAATCTCAACACCCTCGACTCTAAATGGAACATCGACAGTTCTCTTTCTATTACTGAATGTCATATACTTAGTTTTATTTAAGTTTAATGATAATTTATTAAGTTTAAACCAAGTTTATATTTTTACAAATTCAGTCTGCATCAACTCCAACATCCATTCTATATCTTTATCGAAACTAAAAAAGGTGGTATCATCTGCGAATAGAACACTTTGACAAGGAGTCCTGACACATTTACCAAGTCATTCACATATAAAATAAATAACTTTGGTCCAAGTACAGAACTTTGAGGAACTCCACATGTGATATTACAGAGGTCAGATCTTACATCATTTATTTGTAAAAAACTGTTTCCTATCTTTTAAATAGCTAGATACCCAGTGTAATGCTGGTCCTCTTATACCATATTTATTTAATTTTCCAAGGAGAATAGTGTGGTCACTAGTATCGAATGCTTTCTTTAAATCAACAAAAATACTAACGGAATATTGTTCTAGATTGACAGCAGTAGTTATTTGTTCTATCAATTCCATGAGAGCCATTGATGTAGAGTTTTTTGCTCTAAACCCATACTGACTGCTACTTAGAATGTTTTGTTTATTAATAAATTTATCTAATCTGGTCACAAATAGTTTTTCTAAAATTTTTGAAAACTGTGGTAACAAGGATATTGGTCTATAATTATTGAACACACATTTATCACCATTCTTAAAAAGAGGAACTACTTTAGCAACTTTCATGTTGTCTGGAAATATTCCTGTTGAAAATGATAAATTATTTATACAGTATATGTAAACGGAACAACAACACAACTCATTATATTCTTTACAAACATCATGTCCATGTCCACCCAGTCTTTTGATCTCTTGTCTGTAATATTTTTTTTTACTATATTCATTATTTCTCCTTTATCAGTTCCATCAAGAAAAATACTGTTGTCACAACCTGTAATTGTATGATTCACATGATCTACTTTTGCTATTTTAGCTGCAAGACTTGATCCAACATTCACAAAATAATGATTAAATCAATTTACAATTTCATTCTGATCATGGATTTCATTGTCATCCTTCACAAAATACTGTGAAATACCTGTTTTTAATTTAGGATTTTTCAGAACATGATTCATTACTCACCATGTTGATTTCATATCACCATTACTTTTCTTTAATAAATCACTGTAATATTCAGAATCTTCCTATGTCTTGTAGCTTAGTGGAATAACTGTGCATGTGCAATTTTTAACGAGAGTCTATGGATTCGATTCTTGCGCCCCCAGGGGCCAGCAATACGTCACCAATCAGACAACGTTTTTGAAAGAAACAACTTAACTCATCAATAACTATAAAATATTTATTTTACACAACAACAAAAAATACATATATTTTGAAATATTTTTATTTTATTATTTTATTTTTATTAAAAAATTTTGTCTTCAATGTAAAATGGTGAGTGGTTCCAGTGGGTGGGCGGCACCCTAGCGCCCCTACAGACCAGCCACCCCTGACTGTTTCAACACCTTGACAGACACAGACATAATATCTTTATTTTAATCAACACAACCACAAACATTTTTTTTATTTTACTTATTCATTAACTTTTAAGATTGCTTCCTTCAATGTCCATCTCACCAGACATGGCTCTGTGGGTTCGGACCTCAATACCCCTTTTCATCAGCCTGACTTGACTGATCTCAGATGAACTTGAAAGATGATGGTTGGATGGATGGATGGATGGATGGATGGATGGATGGATGAATGGATGGATGATCATTTTTATTGCCACATAAGAAATAAAATAAATACATTTACTAACATTTACAAAAGGTTATTGCTTACTGTACTGCTTGATCTGCACAATGAACTCCACTGTGATAGGACAACCTTTAATTTATTAAAATTATTTACAGGGGATGTATGTGTGGTGTTCAGAAAATGATTATCTTTATGCTAAAGAATTGTGACCACATTTGGTTAATTGTAAATTGAATTAAACTTTAGTATATTTCCGTATTATATAGCTTGGGTCACATCAGATAAATGTACATTGAAAAGGTTATTCCGTTTTTTGAGGTGACAAGAAAACTCCTGCGCATCAAAAGTACAGAAAGCTTATTTGAATAAATGTGGAAGAAATTATTTAAAGAGGTTTAATAATTCAACATTCACCCAGCCAAACTTAGCATACATTTCCATCAATCTTATGCGTTCAATTCGTGGAGTTGTTAGACTCGGGCTGCCATGGAAATAATTTGATGTCTTTAATGTGAGCCAACCAACTTTTGGCCCCGGAGCCACTGGAGAGACAAATCTGACCAGGATGCTTTTAAATTATTCAGTCCTAAATCAATTCCTTGTTAGAATTTGTGTTGGACTGGAAACAAAAAGACGACTCACTCCTCGGATCTTTAGTTTCAACAAAACTTTTTCAGTTTAATAATCAAACTAAACAAACTTGAAATAAAATCTGAATTTGATTAATTAAAGGTAATTGAGCTTTTTTTTGTTTTGGGATGGGGGGTGGGAGTTCTTTTAGGGAAAAAAGATAGATTTAAAAAAGACCATTACATAATTTTCATCACTGAATAATGTTTCCCATTTCCTTATGATTTGAAAAACATATTTTGATACTTGAGCTTTATTATCCCCTTCTTCTAATTTAAAAAGTAATATCTTAACTAATCTCTACCAAAGTAAAATATGTTTTTTTTAGGAATATATTGAAGAACATTAAATAGATCAATGAGCACTGACCGCCTCTGACTGAAATGAAAACGTTTATCCTCAGACGTATGTACTGAACTCTCCCACTCCCGCAGAAAAACAAACTTGCATTGACCTCAGAGTGATACCAGTCCATGTGTCCATTCTGCCCACTTTAATCATCAATCTGCAGCTTGGTTCATCAGCCGCTGGCACCTGTCAGGATGAAAGACATGGATTAGAGACAGAGAGAACCAGAAAAGGTTGGGCATACAATAGTGTCACGTGTTTCGTTGCCAGGGAGTTTGTGTGTGTGTGTGTGGGGGGGGGATATGTGTGATTTCCATCCAGCACTACTGTCAGGCCCACCTCCAGGCACAACAGGACAATATCCAGATTTGTCTGTCTGTGCGTGTGTGTGTGTGTGCGTGTGTGTGTGTGTGTGTGCGTGTGCGTGTGTGTGTGTGTGTGTGTGCAGACTGCAGGTCTGGAACGTGTTGTTCCCTGAGCCATACCTGCAAATTCAGAAGGGATGAAAAGGTGAAAAACCTAGCCCCCACCCCCCCCACCCCACCACCACCCCCCTCAAGATTTTGTGATTTTGAACATGTAAATTAAGCATTCTGGTATACTCCGAGAAGAAAATTAGGGGAAAAGACAACACACTTCAGGTAAAAAGACTGTGGGATTCCTGGTTTCCCTCTGTCTGTTTGTGTCTGTTTGTCACTTTCCCTCCACAGCCAATCACCCAACTCGTCACACCTGCCACCAATCTGAGGAGTACTGCTACTCACCCATTTAAGCAGCTGCCAGCCTCCTCTCCAGTGCTGGGACATCTTCTGACAATTGGACCTTCCACGGCCTGATTCATTCTGGTCCTCCTTAGGACTTCTCCCACCACTGGGACTCCTTCCTGTGGACCTTTGATGTCTCGTCTCCAGCAACAAACATCCACCACTCTGTCTGGGTCAACCTCCTACTCTCTCCTGGATTACTCCTCACACCCAGGATCCCACTCTTTGCTCCTCCTCAACCATCTCCTGCAACAGAAACAAGTAAGGATCAATTCTTGTTTTATCATCATCATCATCTACCAAGAGGACATATATATATATTCACCGTATCTCCCCTTCCCTTACAGCTGTTCGAGTTTTTATCTCCACCTGTAAATAAATATCACTTACCTTTTTACCTGCCTCGTGTCCTTGCTTCCTTGGTCTGCTACATTGGGGGTCGACGTTGTATAAACCTGATAAAGACATTTACTAACATGTTTTAATTTAATGAAGACAAACATTGGAAAGATGGCGTCAACCAAAAAATAGATAAATAAAAAAACAAACTACAACAGCGGCAAGTCAAATACAGCAGATTATTTTACTAACAGTAAAAACTCTTTTCTTAAATTCTTTTGGCCTGGACAAGCCTTTCAAGGCCCCTCCCCCACTACTTTGCACTCTTTCATGCCCAATGGCATCAGAAGCATTTGTAATGTGTGT
>NC_056518.1:9663282-9666832 GCF_014905685.2 Nematolebias whitei | reverse complement strand
GGGGGGGGGGGGGCACATTGGTGGTGGGGGTCCTCCCCAAGAAATTTGTTAATAAAGTAAATAAAGATGCTATTTCCTGCATTCGTACAAGTTGTTAAGCATCCACATTTACCTACATACTGTAAACAACACGTGATTGAACAACTGAATTTCCCATCCGTGGGACAATAAAGGCTGTTTCTATTCTATTCTATTCTATTCTATTCTATTCTATTCTATTCTATTCTATTATACTCTACTCTACTCTACTCTACTCTACTCTGTTCTATTCTGTTCTATTCTATTCTATTTTAGAAACACCTCATTCAACTAGTCCATTTATGCATCATCCAGTTTTTAAACTCACTCCTATGACTACGATAATGAAATTAATGTGACACAAATTTTAACAAAGACTTTAGGGGTGAACTTCACTTTTATTTTGTTAATTTTGATTAGTTTTATTTGTAGCACAGCTTGCCATTGTAATAAGCAATGATGACACTCAACTTCTTGTTTTAAAACAAGAATATTAATTTTACCAATGAACATTTTAATAACCACCAGCATGGCATCAGGCAGCCTTCACAACACAAACTTACTCTGTGCCAAGCAATGGTCAGAGTCAGAGTTTCTTTATTGTCATATGCACCACATGTGGTACATGTGGTGGAATGAGATTATGTACACAGGGTCCCAGTTACATCTAATACATGCTCCGTGGGTCTTGTGAGGTGAATTGACCCTCAATCCTCATATGATCAATCAATCAATCACTCACCTTTATTTTACCAGGTAGAGCTCGTTGAGATCGAGATCTCTTTCACAAGGGTGACCTGGTCAAGTGGTCATCAGCACACGTCACAGGGTAATTGGATGGTAATTGGAAATATGTAGTGCATATGTAGCCTTGGCCCTCTTAATACCAGCAACCAGTTCTTTCCTTGTCCTTCTCAGCTCCTGTGAGTTTCCAGACTCCAGATAGTGACACACATACAAAAAAAAAAACCCAACGTAACTGTAGTGGACTAAGCCTACGTCGAAACCCAGTCTAAGGTCAAAACTCTTGACCTTTAGAACCTTGTGGGACAGGAACTGTCATTTCATGTATTTGAATACATAGATACAGGTTCACCCATCCTGAGACTTTCTTTCTTGAAGATTCAAGTGAAAAGAACACTCTCTTTTTATTATCATTACTATCTTACAAATGTTGATAATCAAAGTGTCTTAGTTCAAACCATTTTAGATGTTGCAGTGAACTAATCAATTTTATTAACTGAGTAATGATTTTTATTCTCATGTTAAAAGCTGTTGCAGAGTAATTATGCATTTTTCTGATTTCTGCTTTTGAATGAGCAAGTGTGTGCGTTTACAAGGTTACAGTCAAACGAAAAACAAGTTGTTATGTTAAAACTGTCATGTTTTAGAATCCTCTCAGACGTAAATAGAGATGTTTTGCACCTGTTGCTTAGGCACGCCAAAACAGAACCCTCTCGGTCTGTGAGAACATTTCTGAGCTGTCCCATAACAATTCTAACTGTCTCTAACCTCTTACGTCACAAAAACACACCCCTTCTGGTCGTTTCTGACCAATGAAAAATCCCAAAAAGTGAACCGGGAAAGAGTCTTTAAAATGTCAGTACTTCCTGGTCTACACAGACTCACAGAGACTCACAGGTACACAGAGAGACTCACAGGTACACAGAGTGACTTACGACTCACGGAGTTACAGAGTTCACGGAGTTGGAGAGTTGTCAGACTTCTAGAGTTCTGGAGTTCTGATGGAGTGCTGTTGGAGTTCCTGACATGACAACAAAGCTCTTCCGAGTTCCATGGGATTATAACATTTTCCACTGAGGTGAATGTGTGTCGAACAGAGCCTCGCCACTACTTCTGACGGGCTACAGCCATTCGAAGGAGACGCTGGACCGGTAGCGTTAACGGAACACCATATCTGCTGATTATCATCAGAGAGGTAATGGGTCAAGTTTCCTACCAAGCGTACCGAGGCGAGCTGGGCTTCTGATGGAGAGTGTCGGTTCCCAGAGTCTCTGGATCTATGTCTATAGACATATTTCTCAGGTACTCTGAGTCATCCAGAGTCGCGTCCCATCGTTCCGGATCGAGGTGATAGAGCGTCAAATCACCAATGTGTATGGTTGTTCCCTGGGGAACACTGATCCACATTGTTTTGTCCGGTAACGTCAGAGGTCTATTTGCCCCGGGTTGATCGTAGGCTATGATCGCCTGTCTTTGAGGAGCGTTCACTAGCCAACGAGAGCCAATTATTTCCGCTTTTGCATCTTTAGCCAGGTGTCGAGGCGTTACGGTCGTTGAGCACTTAGAATTTTCCGGAATAGGTGTTAATCCGCATATGCCCGCGGTTTTATTCCACATAAACGGTTTGCTCGGGCACAGATAGTGTATCTCCCGAGTGAGAACACACATCTGCAGGTTTGGAGCTAGGTAAACTGAGGGGTTGTCGTCGTGGTACGCAACCATCCTTGGTGTGTCAATTTGAACATGGTTTTCGCCGTGCCAATTGCCAACATTTACGACGTCCCTGAGTCTATATATGCCGTTTGAGGGAATTATCGGTAGGTTGATAATGAACGCCATTTCAAATGTTTTGTGATTGACGTAGATTGGGATTGCGCTACCGAGAGTGTAAGCCAGGTGTGCCTGTGTTTGCGTAACTTTTTCGTGCGTAGCGGAGCTGAGGATGTCGTTCACCATCTGTAGAGAGACTAGATACGGTGGGATCCTACCGGTGGCTAGTGTATCTACCGACGAACTGATATCTCTAAGCATGTCAGCAAAAATCCTATCCATTAGGTGTGCGACAGCGTAATCCGCTTCAACCTTAAGGGCTAACTCATTTACCGCTATTACGAGGGCTTTGATCTCTTGGGTGTGAGTCAAGAGGGTGAAGATTACCAGTAGTGGTATCATCATTGTCCTATGGAAACACAAAGAGATAGGTCTTAGCTTCGTAATGGTCAAGGGTAGGTCCTGTGAATTTAAACTATGGTTAAGTTTCTTATCCATTAGTTATCTTCTGCTTGGATGACCCTTGTTCCCACGAGGTCAGATTTTGTGAGATCTTTGTCTCCTGAGGAGTTGTTGCACGCCTTGTGTTGTTTAACCTGGTTTCGATGTACCCATTTAACAGTTGGTTCTTTTTGGCCTTTACTGATTTTTATCTGGTAGATAATTGGGGACACTTTGTCGGTTATCAGATGGGGTCCAGTCCATCTGGGCATCAGCTTACGGGCGAGAGTTCCGGTCCCGGACTCTCCTCTCCCAGTTTTGGGTGCAAACGTGTAGTACCAGACCCTGTCTCCCACTTGGAGTTCCTCGTGAGAGGCCTTTTGGTCGTAGTACGCTTTGCGTCCTTCAGCTGATTTTTCCAGGTTTTTCTGTGCGAAAGCAAAAGTGTTCTTAAGGTGTCTTTCCAAGTCTTTCATGTATTGTTGTGTGGTGTAGGCTGTTGCCATGGCAGCATCGCCTGGTTGGTACAACAGGTGCAGAGGGAGAGTCATTTGTCGACCCGTCATCATCTCGAAAG
>NC_056518.1:9637549-9643282 GCF_014905685.2 Nematolebias whitei | reverse complement strand
CCGAAGTTTTTTTTTTTTTTTTTTATTTTTTTTTATTTGTTGAATCTGTCCAGAGGACCTGACTTAACTTTATTAGAGCTTAAAATTAACTTTTTTACTCCTAAACTTTATTTTTGTGATTTCAGATATATTGGGGTAATTTGCTCTTCTAAATCTAAAATGCCACCATTTTTTGTTCCTCACTCACCCTCGAGCAAGAGCTTTTATTCCCTTTCCTGCCTTCCTCCTTCTTTGTTGCTCTCTGTCCTGTGTATCGGCGCTTCTCTTTACACATCTTCTGAATTGTAAATTACTATTATGGATCTGGTCAGCTGGACTTAGATAAAAGTTTTTTCAACCAAGTGACAGGGTGCTGGAGAGCCCTCATGCCCTGGACAGGCGCACGCGGCAGGGTACGTCATGGATCCGTGGGGGGAGTGGAAGCTGATGCGCCTTTCTGTTTTGTCTCAGGAGGATGTTGAAGATTTAAACGTCATTGGATTTATGATAGCAGGGTTTCTGCTTTTTTGCCACCATTGGATACCGATGTTATCGGCTATTAAGAAAGACGGTGGCAGGAGTTTCGGCCATGGCAAAGCTTAATTAATTTATTAGAATTAATTTGTGCTTCGATCTCTCAGACTCAGCTGATTTATGAGCTCAACCGTAAGATGGAAGCGATCTATGAGAATCGTAGGCCACTTGTGGCTTCTGGAACTCGCCAGCTTGTTGGGGTTGAACTTGTAGAAGGCTAATCAATCAAACTTTATTTATAGAGCCCTTTCCAGCAGCCAAAACGTGCACAAAGTGCTGCACAATACAGAAGTTAAAAACAAACAATTAAGAATAAAAAAAATCAGCCAGTTAAAAACAAAAAAACAATTAAAACATAGCAAGATTGTCAAAGAACTACTACATATTAAAAGCCTGCCTGAATAAAAAGGTTTTAAGATTAGATTTAAAATGCTCCATATCAGTGATGGAGCACAAGTCCTGAGGTAGCTGGTTCCAGAGTCTGGGTGCAACAACTGAAAAGGCCCGGTCACCCCATCGTTTGTAGTTGGACTTTGGGACAGAGAGTAGAAATGTATTAGAAGATCTCAGTGTTCTCCTATATTCACGGACAGCTACAAGATCAGTCAGATACAGTGGGGCAAGACCATTGAAAGCTTTAAAAGTGAATAATAAAATTTTTTATTTAATTCTAAAATCGACTGGAAGCCAGTGGAGAGAAAATAAAACAAGGGTAATGTGCTCATGTCTGGAGGTGTTGGTTAAAAGTCGAGCTGCAGCATTTTGGACCAATTGCAGGCGTCTAATGGAGGATTGGGAGATTCCTGCATATAGGGAATTGCAGTAGTCGAGCCTTGAACTTATAAAAGCATGAATGGCCTTTTCCAAATCAGAATGATTTAAAAAAGGCTTATCTTTGGATAAAAGACGTAACTGATAAAAACAGGCCTGGACTGCAGAGGATAATTGTTTATCAAACTTTAAGTCCTTGTCAAATGTCACCCCAAAGTTTTTAACTGTGGGTCTGAACTTTGATGTCAGAGCACCAAAGTTACAGGGAGCATCATCACCAAAGAAGATTCATTCTGTCTTCCCTTTGTTTAAAAACAAAAAATTACGATGAAGCCACTTTTTAATGTCGGCAATACAATCAGCGAAAGGTGTGAGAAGGTTACTGTTTTTAGGTTTCATTGGTAAATAAATTTGTACATCATCAGCATAGCAGTGAAAAGAAAAATGATGTCTGGTTATCATTGATCCAAGGGGCAGCATGTACAATGAGAAGAGGACAGGACCAAGAATAGAACCCTGTGGCACACCACAAGAGAGAGGGTCAGTGGAGGAAGACAGATTATCCAGCATGACAGAGAACGTTCTGTTGGTCAAATAGGCAGTGAACCATTTGAGTGCTGTACCCGATATTCCAACATAATGTTGAAGACGAGACAACAGGACAGCGTGGTCCACTGTGTCAAACGCAGCTGTAAGGTCCAGCAGCACCAGAACAACGGGACACTTGACATCCATGGACATGGAAATGTCATTATGGACTTTTAACAGGGCTGATTCGGTAGAAAGACGGGTTCTAAATCTAGACTGAAATGTTTCATAAATACCATGGTTTTCTAAAACAGGTTGTGACTGCATAAAAACAACTTTTTCTAAGACTTTAGGTAAAAAAGGCAGATGTGAAATAGGTCTAAAATTTGATAAAAGTGATGGGTCTAGGTGAGGTTTTTTAAGAAGGGGCCTAACCACAGCATGTTTAAATGCAGCAGGGACAATTCCTAGACAAAGGCAGGAGTTTAAAAATGCTAAAATACAGAAACCCACAGAATGAAAAACCTCTTTCAAAAACTTGGAGGGAAGAATGTCCAGTGAGCAATTAGTGAGCTTCATGTGTAGAGCAACATCAGTGAGAGAGGCAAGAGACACTGGTTGAAAGTGTTCAAACACGACTGGAGCTACAGAGGCAACAGAGGAGTCAGGAGCAACAGAACCAGTGACCTGTCTGACTGAGGCCACTTTATCCTGGAAGAATTTTTAAAAGTTTTCACAGTTAGTGGCTGTGGCATCTGGTGAAATATGCACAGCTGGGTTAATAACAGAATTAATTGTGTTAAATAACACTCTGGGACAATGGCAGTTATTTGACATTAAACCAGATAAATACAGACATTTTGCCTCTTTTACAGATCTCTGGTAGTTTGTAAGGCATTCTTTCAAAAATTTAAGAGATGAAAGAAGTTTGTCTTTCTTCCATTGGCGTTCTGCTTTCCTACATTTTTTCCTGAGAGCGCGAGAGGCTTCGTTTAACCACGGTTCAGCTCTTGGTTTGGTGGATTTAAACCGAAAAGGAGCGATGGAGTCTAAAATTTCAGAGCAAGTGGTTTGAAAAGAGATAAGGAAGCCATCTGGACAAAGTTCATTGGAAACAGAAGTCTGAAAGTCCATAAACACAGCAGTAAACAGTCCAGCTGTCTCAGGAGTAAAAATACGAAGCCAGTGACCCGCAACGGCAGGCCTACTGACTGGTAGGGGGGCTGCAAACTCCAACATGATGGGGAAATGATCTGAGATGGCCGTTTCAGATGTTTCACAGAGTGAGATGGACAGCCCATAAGATATAATAAGGTCCAAGGTATGTCCAAGAAGATGAGAAGGCCCATGTACAGACTGTGTTAAGTTAAAATATGTTAAAAGATTGATAAAATTAGAGGCTAACTGATCAGATGGGCAGCAAACATGAATATTAAAATCTCCACAGATCAACAGATTATCAAATCTGGGGATGGAGTCAGCTAAAAATTCAGAAAATTGTTGAATAAAGTCCTTGTTATATTTAGGTGGGCGATAGACAATTGTAAATAATACAGGCTGTGTCAGCTCAGCCACGAGCAGCTGTAACTCAAAAGAAGAATATGTTCTGGCTGGTAGAAGTCTACATTTGAAATTGTCTCTAAAAACTGAAGCAATGACCCCACCGCGACCCGTGAGACGGGGGGAGCTGAGGAAGGAGCAGCCAGGTGGGAGGAGCTCCGAGAAGGCACTATTCTCATCTGGTTTCATCCACGTCTCCGTCAACAAAAGAAAATCCAGTGTGTGAGAGGAGAAAAAGTCATTCATGATAAATGTTTTGTTTGTTAGTGATCTGATGTCAATCAGTGCCAAATGAACAGAGTTACTAACAGTTTGCTGACATCCACGGTCAAGCAGACGGAGGTTCTCCTGAACGCAGTCCCAGGTGCGGGCCCCAACGTACAGGCCCCAACATGCCGGTAGCGGGGGCGTGGGCAGCTGGCGTCCAGGACAACCGGCCAAAGCCAACGATAGCAATCCCTGTTTAGCCAGTTGTGAATGCCGTGGGAGTTAAAATCTCGTATCCGGAGTTTAACATGAAGTCCGCTTCTCCTTCCACGTCGTCGTCGACGGCTCCTGGAGGGCAGCGTGGCGAGAGAACGCTATAAACAGGTAGGCACCGAGGCAAGGTGCGGCGGTGGCGGAAGCTGAGAATGTTTGCCAAAGTTAGTTGATAAGTTCTGCATAAAGTCTCTAATATTTAAAAGTGCCTGGCGATCGTACGCTAGTAGCTTTGACAGAGACCATACTGAAGGTAAAAATGCTAAGAAAAGCAAAAACACAAGTAGCGAAGACAGCAGAGGTGGACGGCAAAAGACACAATGGCGCCATTGTGTGTTATAGCACATAATAAGCACGGACCAGCAGAAAGCTCACTTGTCTGGCCATTTTGGATCATGATAGTACCAGCAGATCTCGAGGCTAATGAGAAAAACAGTCTGCCTGCACAAAAAAAAAAAAAAAACTGGCTTATCAAAATCTGGCTTCTCCATTCGGCCTTGAATAGGCCAACTTCTCAAATTGCTCCTGGGGATGTGTAAACCAAGAAAGCTCTGCTCTATCCAGCCCTCTCCCACCCGAGAACTTCTGTGAACGCTTATCAGAGCTGTACCAGCTGACACATTAACATCTTATCAGGACTTTGGTGCTATCTGGAAGTGCTTCATGGACAAATCTCACCATCTTGTCATCAAATACTTATGTAATGTGACTGTAATGTTCTTGCTGACAGAGTTTTTTTATGTCTTAAATCGTGTCCTGACATGGACAAGGTGTGAAGAGATCTTGGTTGTAAAACCACTATCCTCATGGTATTTCCCCTTTTCTTATCTAAAGAATAAGGGCCACGCTATAGGACCTGCAGCCACGTACACTCTGCCCATTTTTCGGACAACTCTGTGGAACATAATCTCGCTGTACTTCAGTGCAATGATAATAAAGCTTATTCTGATTCTGAAATAATGACCAGTACTAATTGACAAACTGTTTATAAGATGGTTTTACACACTGACACACAGATTTCAGCTCTTCCAGTGTAAAAAAAACATGTGCACGCTGGAGCACAGCTGCAGCCCAGTTGTGATGAATTATAGAGCTGGAACATCATCCCAGATGTATTTTTTGGTGGGGATATGGATTTCTTCTCTGTATCTTGTGAAGAAGTAAACACTGCATGATTTAACTTGGGCTGTGGACAGCTTTTAGGCCTGCTGCAGTTTCCCGCAGAGCAGAGCATGAAAGTATCTCTTATGAAGATGAAGAAGATGAAGATGAAGCTGAATGGCTCGGGCTCTGTCTGTGTGAGTGAGATCATATCTACAAACAACAACGCTGTGGTGACGTTCTGACTGCTAGCTGGAAGAGACAGCAGTCTAGACTCACATGTGGTCTCATTCAGCAGTCCCCTAGGTGTTTTCTTTTCTTTTACACCATCGTTGTATCTCTCTTCTCCACTCTTTCATGTGCATGCTTTTCCTTTCACCCACCCTTCTTACAGTGCATCTCTTTTGTTCTTGCCTGATTTGAATTTGTGGTACCAATGGAGAGGTGTAGAGGTGATGTAATTCAGGTATGCACTCATAAATGTTTGAGCAGAAATTTCACACTCTATTTCAGTCATGTGTGGAAGCAGTGAGAAACACTGACTGAGTTTATTTTAATGAATTAAGTGAGGCTGTCTGGTCGTGTCTTGCTTCTCCATTTTAGTAAAGGTCACAAGTTTACATGTCAGTTTGGACCTTTCATGCATGTGCATGTGTTTTCTGTTTTTCTGGAGAGTCTCGTTGTGTTTGGTTCCCTAAGTTTGTCCCTTCTCAGACACTGTCAGCCCTCACTACTGTTATGATACGGACTACCCAGTGGGAACGAGAACCAGAACGACAA
>NC_056518.1:9618435-9637539 GCF_014905685.2 Nematolebias whitei | reverse complement strand
AGAACCAAGAGCAGGATCCGAGGAGACCAGGAAACTGTAGACACAAGGATACACGGTAAGAAATCCTTTTCATAAACTCAAAGTACTGGCTAGGGGCACAACTACCAGAGAGGAAGTAATGCTCCAGCGACGAGAAGAGCTTGACTGCAGCCTTATGTAGTGGAGGAGCTCGTCAGGTGGAATGGTCGTCAGCTGTGAATGATTGGCGGCCATCTTGGGGCTGCAGCAAGTTCAACTCTTACAACTACATTCATATAATCTCAAGCTGTTTGTAGAACTTAATGATGTAATGATTGTTTTTGCGCAACCTGCTCTGATATTCTGCCTCGTGAATTGTAGTACAAAGAAATGTTGTAGTACACAATAGTACTAGATTCCTTTAAATGTGAGAGTGCACATGTAATGGCTGTCCTTGTCTTGATCCTTTGATAGACTGGTGACCTGTGTAGGGTGAACCTGCCTCTCATTTATTGTCTTCTGCACCAGTTATTATTGAAAAAACTATGAACCTGTTCATAGTTTGCAAAGGTTTTTGTCTTTAACTTTGTATGTAGATGTTTTAATACAGGGAAAAACTCCACAAAGGGTAACTCAGAAAGAGTAATGATAACTGTGCAGTCTTGCCAGATGTGTGAGGTCTCCTGAGGGGGACCCTGGTGCGCGGTGCTTCAGGATTAATCGTTTAAATAAAAGAAAACATAATGAAAGCTTTCCCTTATGTCCAGGCAATCACACAGATAAAGAACTGCAGAGAGGATGGGGAGACAACATTGATAGATAACTCATTTCAGTCTCCCTTCCACTTATTTTAACCCAACCCCCAGCCACACACACACAGAGATGTTTTTAGCTTGGACAAAGTAATGCACAGAGTAAAACTGATGCGCTGCCACTCTCTCAAATCCAGACTGTGTCGGTTTTTCTTGCGTGGCCCTGGAGTGGCTCTGCAGCATGACAGCTGATGAAGTTTTGATTGCCGCATGAATCAGCCATGCAGCAGGAGTTAGGAGTGCAAAATACTTTGTTTGCTTCTGACAGTATCTGACGTCTGTTGGGAGATGACGTTAAACAGTAATTTTATTTTGAAAAATGGCCATTTTATCTATTTGGGTCATTGAAACAACATTATGTTCATATTGCAGCACTCTCTATTCTCTCAATGCACAACTACGATACTGTGAGATCTTGTGCAGTCTGCTCAGAGTGATGGGGATAACTTTCAGCTGCTACCACAACACATTTTAGGTCAACACCACTAAACTGACCCACTGGGCTGTAGCCATGTTTGTGTTTGCTAATCTCAATGAGCTAACAGGTTCTAGTTGATCCCGTTCATTCCCTTCATTTGAATCTAAATGCAGATATGAGTGTCTTCAGACCACCTGATTGTAACTGTATAAAAAATGTGAAATAACTTCCAGTGAACTGAATAAACTCAGGCCATGCACAAAGAGGACATTCCCATCCAGCTGTGCACGGTGCTGAAGGCGAGGACTGTGGGGGACAGCTGCTCGCTCAGGTCAAGTGAACCCAAATTTCTGTTTGGAAAGAGACCAGCTTGTCTCCAGTTGTGCCTCCTCAGGCCATCAGAGCACTCCCAGTCCAGCATGAGTCCAAGTAAAATAATACACCAGTGATAGAAAAGAAGGAATTTATGAGAGAAATTATTTACTCAAAGACACAGAAAAACATAGGTTTTTTAAAAATGTGTGAAATAAACGTTGGAGTGTTTCTTCATACGTGTGCGTCTTGAAAAGGTGAAGAGTTAATACTTCTGCTTCAACTGTAGGTGGTCGATTAGAATTTAAATCAGTGTAATTTATCATCAAATCATCAATAAATCATTGTTCCGTTTGACAGAAATAACTCAGCTGACATGACGTTCATCAGCTTGAGTCATTAAGATGAAACATTTTTATAAAACAGATTGTTCAAATCAAAGGATTTTCATTTTTCAAGTTTTAGTCATTTTATGACAGTTTTATAATACACAGAAAATTACTGTTCTTACTGGCAGAGAAGATTTAATGCTTCTAAACACCTTTTTTTTTATTTTAATGTGATAAATCGGCTAAAAGAATTTAAAAAAAAGGTGATTACATTTTTGTTGTACCTTTTTTTTTCTTTTTGTTTCTGTCTTAACAAAATTATTTCTTTTGAGCATCCTCCAAAAACAAATTGTTGAGCGTGTTGTGAATTCTTGGCAGTGGCGTTTGTGATTAAGAGACAAGCTGGCGAGAGAAAGCTGCGAATTATTTGCACATGTCAAAAGCTCGCTCCTCAGGTCCAACTCAGATTTTCATTAGCTTCAGCACAGACTTACAGCACGTACTTTGTACACATAAGATAAAGTGTTATGGGCACATTGCAGGCCCGTTACAGATTAGATGTTTTCTGGTGCTCAGAGTGTGGGAGGAGGTGTTATGTGGGTATGCAGCTAGATGGCTTGAAGGGAGGGCTGAAGACAGGATATCTCAGACTAATTAACGCCTCAGCATCAAGTGCAGCATATGTTTTTTTTCCCACAGCCCTTTTTGTATTTGACAAGAGAACAATGCAGCATGAGTGTTTGAAGGCATGCTGGAATAAAAGAGCATCATGTTGGAGCATGAAGTGGTTAAGTATACCTGGCACCCTGCCACCTTGAGCATTGACTGATGGTAGATTTTGTAGTTGTATCATCAGACACTTGAGTGAAGGGAAGGTCAGAGTTGTCAGCTGATCACCACTCAATGATGATTTGAGTCCAGTGGCAGGAAAAACTGATTAAAACACCTGCTACACCCAGACAAACAGTGAAGTGGAACTGGGAATGAGGTGAGAGTGAGGCCCCAGAGGACTCCTGACGCAGCTGACTGGTACTGACTATTTTTTGTAACAGGTTTTTGATCTCGTTGTTTCTGCTGGACTTTTTTAACAAGGAAGCAAAACAATTGGGAATTCAAGAAACTGGTCTTTGTTCACATGTTAGTTTTTCAGCCTACTCTCAATGTGAAGACTGGAAACATAAAAATGGAATGAACCGATGTATTTAGCTTCAAGTGTAATGTTGGTATAGTTTGGCATTAATCTCCGCAGCTATTACTGTAAGTGCAGTTCTGATTTGCTTTTCCATTGATTTTCTGTCGATCATCATGGTTGGGTTGCAGGGCAACAAGTACACGAGGAGCTAAAAAAAGGTCAAATAAATAAATAAATTAAAAATAAACTTCTATCTGCAGTAGAGTGCCGCCCAGTTCAGTTTTACATTTTTTGTAGACCATGTTCTGAATGACTGAGGATCTACTTCATTAAGTTCAAGAGGGAAACCCAGACATCCCTCTCCTCAGCAGCTCACTCCAGCTGCTCCGGGGGATCCCAAAGTGAGCCAGGGATGACATACGTCTTCCAACAAGTTCTGGTTCTGACCCGGGTCTCCTCTCAGAGGGACATACCTGGAATTCTTCAATAGGAAAGTGCCCATGAGGCAACATTACCACCAGTTTTCCATTTCACCATCAATGTAAGACTTGCTTTTTCTAATTATTATTTCTGTTTTGTTTGCATTTCATCCAGTCTTCACAGCTGCAGCGATGATGATCCAAGAAGTTGGTCCTTTTATTCTGCGACCACACATTTTACCAGATGGGTCTTATCTTTGTCACTGTGTGCCTCTGTAATGCACAGTGTGAATTATAAGCTTCTGTGTATGAAAGCACTTCAGTGTTGGAAGTGCATGTATACATTTCTGCAATCTGCCCCTCTCTGTCTCTCCCATCTTGCACTCTGCTATCGTGCACCTCTTATATCAAGCCCACTTGGCTGCTGAACTGCTCTTTGTCCAATTAGGACCTGCCAGCCACTGATTTTTATTGGCTGTGTAATGGTGCAGAACTTAAACATTTATCAGGGTCGATGGGCTGCATGTAGCAGATACAAGCTATTAGGGAATGCAGAGGAGGGAGGAGAGCGGAGAAAGTTTGAGCGAACAGTAAATGTCAGGATGAACTGTCTCCTCTGCAGGGAAATTAAAAATGTCACGAGTAAAAAATTGTTTCGTGTGTGTTTTCTTGCTGCAGTGTGCCCTGGACGTTTTTGAATTTGCATTAGTGACAGACCCGTTCAGAAGAAGTTGGTGCAGTGCAACAAAGAAGTGTTTCATTCCAAGACTGCAGCTTCTGACTGCTGGAATTTAACCAGAGAAAATCAATGAGCTGAAAGAAAACAATAAGTAAGATATGATTATTACTGGCTGCTGCTGCTGCTGCTGCTGTGTGTGTTGGGTGGTGGTGGTGGTGGTGGTGGTGGTGGTGGTGGTGGTGGGGGGGCCTTTGTATTTTGTTACCTTGTAAGGCCCATTTTCCCAACTTATACTACACTGTGAGGACCAATGGCTCCTTATGGGGCCCAAAGCCTGGTCCCCTTCAGAAGAAGTGCAGTTGGTGAGTTAGGGTCAGGTTATAGAAATTAATGAAAAATGATTGGAGATCAATACAAAATCCCTGTAAAGATAAAAAGACAAACCTGTGTGTGTGGTGCTGCCTTCATACATCTCCTACTTTTACCAAAATATTGCATGAGCCACTGGGTAAATTTTAATTAAACTTTCAGGAACTATCATAATTGTATTTAGCGGCAACCCCCAAGTAAGCAGACTGAAAAGGAACGACAGAGTCAGGAAGTAAAAGGTAAGCGAACTTTATTTACAGGTGCAGTACCAGGTGTTTACAGGGTGTTTGTGTTTGTAGGTGCACCCCGAGGAGGAGCAGAGGGGTCCTGGGTTTTCCAGAGGATCCGGTGATGAGGTGAGTATCGGTGGAGAGAGGAGCAGGTTGACCCAAACTGGTTTGTTTTGAAGGCTGCAGTTGATGAGACACTGTTGGTCCACAGGTGAATCTCTGTGGAGAGATGAGGTCCTTGGGAGGACTTGGAGGAGCAGGACGTGGAAGGCCCTGGAGAGATCGCAGGTGCTGAGGACCGGCTGTATTGAAAAGGTTAGCTGGCTGAACATGAGTTACCGTATGGTAGTTGATGTCCTGGCGCTGAAGAGATGTCTGGGAGGAGTTTATATACAGCTCAGATCAGGTCTCCTCAGGCAGCAGCAGGTGGTGAGTTGAAGGTGATTAGCTGTGGAGAGAGAGAGAGTGACAGAAAACCCAGGAACCCTGCAGAAAATAATTTTTGGATGCACTTCTACAACTTACCGTACCCACCACTGCACCCAGTATTCACTGGTTAACTGGACATCATTAACTTTACGCAGACTCTCTCACTGGTACATTTTCATCTTTAAATCACTTCTTGGTCTGCTGCCTTCATACATCTCCTCCTACATGTCTCTGCGTGAGTGCAGCTACAGCGTGCGCTCTCAGGACATTATTACCTGCAGTGTTCCCTCAGTGAGGACTGAACTAGACAAAAGGACCTTCTCCTCCTCCGCTCCTGTTTCCTGGAATATCTTACAAAAAGATCTGAAGCTCTCGACCTCTCTAAGTGGTTTTCAAACATCTGTTACGTTCATGGGAAAAAGCACTGCAGACATGTTCCTGTTTTTAGTTTCTACACCGCCCTACAACCTAGCTGTTTTGTTTTACTTTTCCTTTTAAATACCATTCGATTTTCACTTGTTAAAAAAAAATCTCAATTTGTTCCATCTTTTATGATTGTCTACTGTTGTCATCACTCTTTATTTAAATCAGGTCTCTCTTGTAAATGAGTCTCTGAGGCTCAATGAGACTAACTTGTATAACTAAAGTTTGAATAAATAAAATAAAAACTGATTACCTTTAAGAGTCAACCCAATTCAAGATGGCTGCCACTGCCAACTGACCCTAAAAATGCAACAATGACTCTTCCCCAGTTCATTTTACAGATTTTGGCCCAACACTTCGGTGTGGTAGTAGCTAAGACTGATCCTCAACACATATGCTGAGAGCAAACACATTGCACATGATCTTTGTTTAAAACATTGTCAACAGCTGTTTGCAGTCAACTCAGTCTGCCTGTTAGCAAAATAAATCATGAACCATTGGATGGAATTTAATAACTCACTTACTTTGACAGATATAAAGCTATCTGAAGCTGAGTGGGTCACAACACACGCTCTGAGCCATCTCACAGTATTTCACCACACGGCACATGAGCTTATTTTTAAGGTTTGACCTAAATGTCTGCATCTCTGTCTTTTGTCAAACGGAGATGATCTTCATCTGAAACCCTGGTATGACAAGCAGCAGGTAATATGTATTCCTTCAAGAAATGCTTGAGAAAATGTTTAAATTCTTGTTTTTAATCTGATTCGCCCTGAATGTTCCTCTCTAATCTGTCCTACCTGGCAACAAAAACGGAAGAATTCATCTTTTTTTTATGTTTGGGTGCTTTGTGTCCTCATCCAGGTGCTGCCTGTCCCTCTGTGACCCTCTGTTTGACAAATCTGAGTATAATCCACTAATGTTCTTAATCCTGGGGTCACATAAAAAAAATGGATGAGAAATTAATCTGCTGTCAGGTCTGTCAGGTATATTTAGTTAGTGCCTGTGTTTATTTTCAATCAAATCCTTCTGTCTGTATGAGCCAATAGGGCCTAACAACAACCGAGCCAGACAGACAAATCCCTCCGTGCACACTCTGTCAGCTGTGCTCCGTCCTTTTGTCCTTGCATTGGAAAGATTTTAGGACAAAGACAAACCAAGCACAGGTGGAAACCTCAATGTTAGCTATTCTGTGTTTAAACCCCTTGAAGCTCAGCGGTGAGGAGGATCTGGAAGTGTCAGGAGAAACTTTTCTCTTTGTGTAAATGCATAACTCCTCCTTCACCCGCAAGGGCTCAAACATCAAGCGAGCTCGGTTTCAATGAGTGCTATATCTGTGTGTGCCATGCCATTTTGTGCACATGTCCTGCTGTAACCAGGCTAATTTCATTTTTTTCTGGCTGACTGGATCAAAAAGACTTGCATTCACTGTTTTCCTTCTGTTTGCATTCCCCCCCTTTCAAGCAGTAATCGGCACAAAAGGCAGAATTAAAGCAGCACACCCCTGAAGGAAGCCTTCTTTTCAAAGATAAAACAGGAAGTACAAAATGAGAAATCTGCAAGAAAGGGCTTATTTTTCTGCAGAAGGGGTTGGAGGACACACTCACAGGTGAATGTTCTGGATTAAGGCGTCGTGTTTTTGAAAGACTCTGGAGCGCGTTGCAAGGAAAGTCACATTTGATTACACTGTGGTGGATTGTAAAAAATAAAACTTGTTTTAAATACATTAATTTACCATATTTTTCAGACTATACGGCACACTTAAAATCTTGTAATTTTCTCAAAAATCACCAGTGAGCCTTATGTATTGATTCTGTTTGTGCTTGCTGACCTCGAACTGATTGTATGTGGTTATTGTGAATGAGTTGAATGCAGTTTGACTTATCTGACTGTTTTGTTTCACTTAATGCGACTTATAGTCCAAAAAATACAATATCAGCCACAACATTATAAACACTAATTTTCCATGTAAACCACATCAAGCATCAGTTTACAGTTTAACTTTATAACAAGTTTTAGGCTCTGATATTGTCATTTTCTTGCAAACACACCTTCGTATGACAAAACCACAAAGTTTCACTTTGCCACGTGAGAAAAAAACATCTTAGAAAATGTGTGTTTATATTCCAAATATTCAAAATTACAGATTTGTTTTAGAAACCAGAAGATGAGCACAGAAGTCCCCACAAGTGATAAAGTGATTTTCTATCTGCATCTCGGTGCCAAACACCAGGACGTCCCAATACTCGCAGATACTCTTACATCCAAGGAGTATATAGAACATGAAGTGGTGGTTTTAATATTTTGGTTCCTCAGATAAGAGTGTTGCAATGTTTTGGATGGATTTATGTTTTCTTTTGTTTATTTGTTGGACGTTAAAAAGCCTTTCAGCTGCTCCTCTTACCTCAGGAGGTTTGTATAAATCACAGTTTCTCACTAGAAATATTTCATTTCTTTTGTATCATTCTACAGCTTCTCTGTGTTTTTAAAGACTGGACTTAGTTTGAAGTCATCCTCTGGTGGATTTCCTCTCATGTGACTCGCCCTCAACCTGCTGCATTGTCCAACTTCCACAAGCTGGGAAAACAAATATCCTGTTTAAACTTTAGGATTTATTCCTGCCTTGTCGATAACACGCTGCTCAGGCCCACAGGCAGCAAAGCAGCTATAAATTAGAATGAATCCTCCACCTATGTTCATCAGTGAGACGTTTATGACCAATCAGTCACTGCAAAAATTAATGGTTTACTAAAATGGATTTCCAGTGAAAATTTGAGCAGTTTTTAGAAAACACTGATGCCTTCATAGAAAACTTGGTAAAAGTTGGTGTTTTGATGAAGATAGGGTAATGAATATACAACAACAATGGCGTCTCTCAGTTTGGTGTTCTTTAAGTTTTTCCAAAATTGCTGAAAATGCTGAAACTAAACTGCTGACAGAGTGTTCAGTGTCTGTTGGTGAGGCAGGTTTTTACATTTCTGGAAATGGACATAGACATTTTTCTTTTTAGTCATTTTTACAAGTAATGTGTATTTAAAGCTGTTAAAAATGCACAAAGATGGTAATTTATTGAGCTTACAATCTTTTTTCTGAACCATTTTGGCCTTGGTGTCCTCAGGTTGTTTCTGTGTGTCGCAAGTCGGCCATCTGGCCTAAAACATTTGATTGTTATACATGATGACTGATTGTTTGGGGTGGATGTTTTTTTTATTTGCATGTGTTAAAAGTCTACTTCTGAGATTCCAACAGGAGGTTGGCTTGAAACACAGCAGTGAAAGCTACTTATGGGACAGATCTGGTTGGCAGGCCACAGACTGAAGAAGTCTTCTGGATGGAAGACGAAACGTTTCTCCCTCAAAGAAACTGGTCCAGATGAAATTATTTAATCTTTTTTTTGTTGGTAATTTATACAGTTTTATGATTTTTATTCAACTTTAAATTTAGATTGAATCATGTTAGGACAAAATTTAGAAACAAATGCACGATTCAGCGGCACGGTGGCTCAGTTGGTAAATCTGTTGCCTCTCAACGAGCGACCTGCAGGTCGCCAGTTCAAATCCCGTTCGGGGACCTTTCTGGGTGGAGTTTGCACGTTCTCTCCGTGAATGCATGGGTTTTCTCCAGGTACTCCAGTTTCCTCCTACAGACCAAAAACATGCATGTTAGACTGATTGGTAACTCTAAATTGTCTCTAGGTGAGAGAGAGAATGGTTCTTTGTCTCGTTTGTCTCTATGTGTCCCTGTGATGGACTGGAAACCTGTCCTCTCGCACAGTTGGACATGAGCACCAGTGACCCCCATGACCCAAAAAGGAAGAAGCGGGTAAAGATGATGGATGGATGGATGGATGGATGGATGGATGGATGGATGGATGGATGGATGGATGGATGGATGGATGGATGGATGGATGGATGGATGGATGGATGGATGGATGGATGGATGGATGGATGGATGTGATTCATATTTTAGGTGACTTCAATCATTTTTTATAAGATGTCAATATCATTAAAGGAACGCTCAAGTTCACAATCTGAGCTGCTCTCAACTCGTGACGTGCACGGCCTGACCCTAAAACAACCTTACCACCTAATAAGCAGGAAGAGTGTGTTCAGCTGTTTGTTAGCAAAATATCTTGTGAACCACAGGACAAATGTACTTTCAGAACGTAATAATGGACTGTAACTACAGAGCTGCTCTAATTCAAGATGACAAAACTGATCAACATTAATAATCACATACTGAGCTAAATGTGTTCTAGTTGAGTCACCCCTAACAGACAAGCAGCTCACACAAGATCTCCGTTTAAATCTTCAGCATGCACGGTGATGGTTTATGTGCATTCCTTCAAGAAACTCTGTCACAACATTAATTTGATGAAACAAGGTTTTTTAATCTTCCAGAAAGCAACAACACTTCTCTGTTGAGAGCTGCAGTATTTGTGTGTTTTAGCTGCACTTTTAATAAGTCTGGACTCTGATGGGCACTTCATGAACCAAGATGATGTTTCTTCTTCCCTAAATCCTCTTTTGTATCCAGCATTGTTAGACTTTTTACCAACTTTCATTAAATTAAGGCATATTAAGCTTCTACAGCATCATTTAGGATTAAATTTACGCTACCAAATAAAAATACTAATCACTGCAGTACTGTTTTAGTGAGAAGTTTTTATTTAAATACTTATAAATGAAATGCAGATTTAATCAGGTTTTCCTGCAGCTCAGCTCTCTGGCAGGTCTTCTCCAGTGTCAGAAAAAGCAGCTAAATTTGCTGCTTCAGCTCTTTTAATCAGCTGATATTATTCAGTCTCGCTCCTCTGAGCTTCTGAAGAATTCAAGTGTTGTTTTTACATTTTTAAATCATTTTTGAGCAACTTTAGGATCATTTAGAAGCAAGTGCAATATAAAAAAAACAGTCTTTTAACAATCTGTTTTAGCTCTGAACTCTTTTTAAATATACACCTACAATAAAATCATGGTTATTTGATAGATTGTTTGATATGCACAGTGTCTGTAAAGCAATTTTAATGCATTATTAAAAAAACAGAATATTTAATTGTATTACAATTGCTATTAAATTCTGAAACTCATTAATTATAATATGTGTACTTTCATCAAATTTATCCCAAGTTAAATGTTGCCAATGCTTTAATCTGAAACAGCTGTTTTTAAATAGGTTGTTCATCATTTTTTACATTTTCATAGAAGATGCTATTTTACAAACTTGATAAACTCAACAAAACACAGCATGCACTTAATGAGTAACAGACCACTTAAAATGGAAAAGAAGTGTGCGCTACAAACAGCTGTTCTTTCTTTTGCTTTGTTTCTCTCCTTTTTCCTGTTTCAAGCTCACAACTAAACGTGAGGTCTCTGCTGAGTTGGAGATGGATGTGCAGGTACTGCTCTTTGATTTCTGCCTCTCTTTGCAGAGTCATCCTTGCAGGGGACTCATGAAGAGCCCGTCCCTCCCCACAAAACCTTCAATGCTCGCGTCAGGTTTTTAATTTATCCTCTGTAGGTTTTCTGTTCTTTCTCGGCCTCCGTTGCAGGAATGTAATTGTTTCTTTTTTAATTATATGCATCTTTTGTTTTCACTCTGACCTTCACATTGAGCACAAAGCTCTCCTCTCGGTTCAGGCTGCTCCCATTATTTTAATTACAGAATAAAAGATGAGCAGAACTCTATAGAGGTGGAGCTCCTTCTGTGTTTTAAATCAGCTTTTTCTCTCTCCTGCAGAGCAAACATACATGCATGTCCAGCTCCAGGTTTAGGTCTGATGTGATGCATTCCTTAAAGACTAAACGTTCCCTCAGAGCACTTTATTATGAAGCATATTGATGTGCCTGCAGAGAGGTGAGATTTCTGCACAAGGTGTGTCCTGCAGTGGTGGGTGTGGCTAACATCTCTCACTGCAGCAGTGTGAAGCTTCCACTGGATCTCTGTGTGATGAAGGGAGCCACAGGAGAGCACACAAAGTACCGCATCGCACACGTTTCTGGTGTACATGAATCCCACTTTTATTTTCCACAGGAAAAACAAAAAAGAAAAGATGTTTGTTTTCTTTTTTCTGGTCTCTTGGGGTTACACTTAAAACCATTCTATGAAAAACTGTAGCACCAGAGCAGATTTTATTTGCCCATTCTTTGATGAAAAATGTCAATTCTTGCTTTTTCCCCTCCAGTTTTGATCACCGTTGATTGGGGAGACTTTATATGATATTTATATATATTTATATATATATATAAATCTAGCACTTCATTTCTTTTCCCAGTCATTTGCAAAATAAAACTCCTTCATTTTCTCAATTAAATAACAGCAAATACATTTAGAGCAAATAAAAATTGCCAGTAGTAAGCATAATTCAAGCAGGGAATCAGCTTCCATGATTAATACTATTATATATTTATATAGTATACATATATTTATATTTTATATTTGTTTATATACAAGTATGGCACTTGATTACACAAAGAAAGCAAGAAAACACTCACAAATAAAAGCAGTGGGCGCTTTGGTGTGTCATAAATTAAGGAAGTCACAGACGTTCAGCGTTTTGCAGCAAAATTCACCAGATACTGTTTTGCTAAGTTTTCTATTGAAGCGGTGGAATGGTTACATTAAGGTCAGTGGTGCAACACAGGCAACAAAAACAAACAAGAAAGTATTGAGCTGATGTGTTTTATGCTGAACAGTGGCATGGGTTTGTAGTTTTATATCAATCTGGATGGGTTTTATCTTGTTCAGTGAGTTATTTTTCTCCCTTATTAAACTTGGCTCCAGAAAAATGGGTGGAAAGTGAAACTAAAGTCAGGTCAGTAGCACATTTGGATAAAATCAGGCTCTCAAGTGTTCACCTCTTAGTGCAATATTCTTTTCTCCTTTTTTGCATTTGCTCTCTTCAAGTTTAGCAGAACAGCCCACAAAGAGTAATCAGTGAACACATCCTACAGAGTACAAACATTAAGAAAAAAGTTGCATCAGTGCAATCATAAAGAAGTCAACAAACGTGGAGCGCACGCTTGCCATGAAGTCCTTGAACCAAACCAGAATAGAAAATAAATCAAATATAAATAAAATTATTAGAATCTGCCCACTTTTTTAAAAAGTCATGACATAAATCAGGCGTCTCGTCCCATCTTATTTGTTTGTTTGTTTGTTTGTTTGTTTACACATACGCAGAGTCACTGGACTGTGTGCGTCCGAAGTTGGGCACACTCATCCGCGGCAGGTCCTTGTTCCTGATCTCATAGATGGACTTCCGCCGCGCTTGCACGCCGCGCACGGCCGTCTTGATTTTCCTCCAGCCCAGGTGGTTGAGCTCGGCCAGGTTCAGCACCACGCAGAAGCCGCTCACGGCGAACATGAAGACCAGGAACACCGTCTTCTCCGTGGGTCTGGACACGTAGCACTCCACGTCTTTGATGCACGGGTAGCGGTCGCACTCGTACACGGACGGCACGTTGAAGCCGTACAGGAAGTACTGACCCACCAAGAAGCCGATCTCCAATGCGTTCCTGAAAACCACCTGGATGATGTAAAACCTGGAGATGCCCTCCTGCCGCCTCATTTTGGACTTTGTAGTCCTCATGGCCGAGTTGGGGATCTCCTTCACCTCCAAGCAGTCCGGTTCGGCTTCTTTGGTGGAGTTCTCCGTGTTCTGGAGCACTCCGTTCACTATGGTGTTCTTTATCTTTTTGCTCTCGTCTCGCTTCAGGGAGTCTTGGTCCTTGTCCAGGGTCAGGTACACCGTGGAGAAGCGGCGCTCCTTCTGCTTGGCCGACTGGTGCACGGAGTAGGTGATGAAGCAGAGGCTGGGGGTGCACACCATGATGATCTGGAACACCCAGTATCGGATGTGGGAGATGGGGAACGCCTTGTCGTAGCACGCCTGGTTGCAGCCCGGCTGTAAGGTGTTACACACGAACATGGTCTGCTCGTCATCATACACAGTCTCTCCAACTATTGCTACGATTAGAATCCGGAAGATGACCACCACTGTTAGTAGGATCCTAAAAAGCAAGCAAACAAATAAAGGTGTAAAAAGGAAAAAATAAAAAAAATGTGTGGAAGTGTCGAAGCGCCAACTGGGGGGGAGCTGTCCAGTGCTGAAACAGGACGCTCCATGGGGGAAACGTGTTTCTTATATGTGTGTGGGTGCGTGTGTTTGTGTGTGTCTGTGATTTAATGATTATGGCACGTGAGCAGTCGGTGTTGCTTTGATTCTACCTGCGCGATCATGTGTGAGCCTCCCCCGTGAACTCACCGCTCAGCATCGAAATGAACAAATGAATGAATGAACTCATGAAATGATTTTTTTTTTTTTTTTTTGGTTTAGCCTGTTTGACTTTGCAGCACCATCCCAGGTTCCTAAAGGACAGCTGCGAGCTGTCTCGTTTAGGAGGAGAAGGAGGACAAAAAAACGGAGGAAAGACACGAGAAGATCCACAACACAGACACGGAGGAGTGGACAGCACGCTACAGACGGTCCTGGAGCCACAACACAGAAACGGGGGACTGGGGTGCCATGCTAAAGACGGTCCTGGAGGCTGCTGGGTGTCTTCTTGAGGTTTTGCTGATCATCTTACCTTCCTATCATAGTAGAGTGCTGCTGGACAGCAGCCTCCAGGAGCCTCTCTAGTATAGTCCATTCCCCCATTTCTGAGCATCCGGAGGAGACGAGGGTTCAACGGAACACTGGTCAAATCCCACTCCCAAAAAACTGAAAAATCCGTCTTATCTCCAGTGCAGCTGCTCTCTGGTGTTCTTAGGTTCCAGCGCGTCCAGACTGGGCTGAAACACGCATCCGTGACGGGATGCTTCTACCGTCCCCGTCCCCCCCGTGTCCCTCTCCGCGCGCTCTGGTTGGTTGTGTGCTCAGAGCGCAGCGCCAGTAAGCGTCCTGCTGCGTGTGCCGAGCGCTCCCTCCACGGTGCCACGCTGCTGCTCATGAGACTCTGAGGGCTGATTACTGTAAGCCCTCCTATTTTCGATCTTCACATCAGGTTGATTGGCTGCGCCGCGCGCGTCTGGATGGAGGCAGGTTGGATTTAACGTCTTGCCTGCGTTAATCCGCCTTTAAGTAGTGACCCCCCCCCCCCCCATCCCTCCCTCCCTCCTGTGCGTCACGAACGCGCAGACAGGAGCACAGCCAGGAGTGCAACAGTTTTGAGTATACGGTGTTTTGTCACAGCATGTCTCCAACATGAACCCCAGCCCATATGCACTGTTCAATAAAATCTTTGTTTTTAATTTTATTATTTTGGAACAAGTTTTGGAGTCTGCTCAGTGATCACGTGATCAACGTGACTTTTCTGTGTCAGACTTTTACGCATTAACAAAGCCCTTCTCTGGTGTTTTGCTTCATACCCGGAAGGATGGAGGTGGCTGTGGGCTAAATGGAGCCAGTCTTGCCCAGAGGTGTCCCTCCCCCCTTGTCACGGGCTGTTGGCCCGGATGGCAGAGCTCTTGTCTCCGCCTCAGGGCAAAGATGACACTGTGGCTACAGTGACAGAGTGGAAGCACCATCCGAGTCGCTAATCGCCACATGAAGCTGCCTGAAGTTTAAAAATAGCAGCAAAATATGAGACCCCGCCCAGAATCTCACCCTGAGACTTCACCTTATTGTGTTTCCACTAATGAGGCTCAGGTTGTTCTTTTCTGGCTGGATTCAGAGCCCACGTGTTTATTTATTTCATATTGTTTGACCCCGCATGCAAATTTAATGCACATCAAACACTTTCTGTCTCCTGATCACGTGACAGCGCTGTTGTCACTTGCTGAAACTTGGCGGGGTCCATTTCTCATGAGGTGGCTGATCCTCTTTCACTCTCGCTGTAATCTGCACTAATTCAAAGCTTCAATAACCTTTACTCATCCGTCACGTGAGGGGAGGAAGGACAGCAGGAAAACAACAATAGGTCGAGCACTGGTTTATTTATAAACGTATACAAATTGATCTTGCGTAAACAAAGACTTTTTGACAAGACGTGCATTGCTGCAGTGTGTGCGTGGGCGGGGGGTGGGGGGCTCCGAGATGAGGGGCTCTGTGCTTAGAAGCACTTCCTGTGGACGATGGAAGGTCCGGCCTCGTCATACTCCTGCTTGCTGATCCACATCTGCTGGAAGGTGGACAGAGAGGCGAGGATGGAGCCGCCGATCCACACAGAGTACTTCCTCTCAGGAGGAGCGATGATCTGCGAACAAAAACGCACCTGTGTTCATCTGCTCTCACGCAGCTTCAACACGTCACAGGGGGGTCTGTGGGTACCTTGATCTTCATGGTGCTGGGGGCCAAAGCGGTGATTTCCTTCTGCATCCGGTCAGCAATGCCCGGGTACATCGTGGTCCCCCCGGAGAGGACGTTGTTGGCGTACAGGTCCTTGCGGATGTCAATGTCGCACTTCATGATGCTGTTGTAGGTGGTTTCATGGATGCCGGCAGATTCCATGCCTGTGCAAACAAAACGGACATGTGGGTGAGTCTTTGAGCCCCCACACCTCGAACAGGAGCAGGCCTCCGTCAGCTGTCAGAACAGGTGCTGAAACGAACAGCTCCAACAGCCGTGCGCTCTGGGAGCCTACCTCCCCCCTCCCCCACCACACCACCCCCTCATATTTCCCAGGTGTGTTTGTCATGAAGGAGCGGATCAGTGGGAAACTTGTGATCAGAATGTGTCAGCAACATACATGTTAATCAGAGCACGTGTGAGTGTTTGGATGCTGGAGCCTTTACGCACCGATGAATGAGGGTTGGAACATGGTCTCCGGGCAGCGGAAGCGCTCATTTCCGATGGTGATGACCTGACCGTCGGGCAACTCGTAGCTCTTCTCCAGGGAGGAGGAGGAGGCGGCGGTGGCCATCTCATTTTCAAAGTCCAGAGCCACGTAGCAAAGCTTCTCCTTGATGTCACGCACGATTTCTCTCTCAGCTGCAGGAGATCAGACACGAGTTGTGTCCAAACAGTACACCACGACGACATTACTCCACTTTAGTGACAATCTAAAGAAGTAATTCGACTTCGTGTGTCCTTTTTGCACGAGTTGATCTATTTTACAGTCAAAAAATCATGATCGGTTTTAAGTTTCTTCCATTCACCTGTTGTAACGAAAGAATAACCCCGTTCCGTGAGGATCTTCATGAGGTAATCTGTGAGGTCACGACCGGCCAAGTCCAGCCGCATGATGGCGTGAGGAAGAGCGTAACCCTCATAGATGGGCACGTTGTGGGTCACACCGTCACCAGAGTCCAGGACAATACCTACAACCAGTAATCAACGCTTTTTAATAAACTTTGGATATGATCAGATTTAG
This sequence comes from Nematolebias whitei, assembly GCF_014905685.2. Classification (NCBI taxonomy): domain Eukaryota; kingdom Metazoa; phylum Chordata; class Actinopteri; order Cyprinodontiformes; family Rivulidae; genus Nematolebias; species Nematolebias whitei. The sequence goes on along the minus strand of NC_056518.1, from coordinate 9,620,720 downwards.
TTTGTGAGGACTCTTATACCTGTGGTTCGTCCCGAGGCGTACAGGGACAGCACGGCCTGGATGGCCACGTACATGGCGGGGACATTAAAAGTCTCAAACATGATCTGAGTCATTTTCTCTCGGTTGGCCTTTGGGTTGAGGGGGGCTTCTGTCAGCAGGGTGGGGTGCTCCTCCGGGGCCACCCGCAACTCGTTGTAAAAGGAGTGGTGCCAGATCTTTTCCATGTCGTCCCAGTTGGTGATGATGCCATGTTCGATGGGATACTTCAGGGTCAGAATGCCTCTTTTGCTCTGCGCTTCATCCCCAACGTAGGAGTCCTTCTGTCCCATTCCGACCATGACGCCCTAAAACACAACTCAGCTGTCAGAAGTAATCTGTTTTCATAAATTTGACGCAAGGAAGGAATGGTCAGTTTTGCGTAATTACGCACAGATATCCACGTTGCCTGTTACTTCTATGATGCAAACATTAGTTGTTGTTAGTCTTTACGTTTGTTGTGTTGTGATGGTTGACTTTACCTGGTGACGTGGGCGACCAACGATGGAGGGGAAGACGGCGCGGGGCGCGTCATCCCCGGCGAAGCCAGCCTTCACCAGGCCGGAGCCGTTGTCACACACCAGGGCGGTGGTCTCTTCATCGTCACACATGGTGCCAGATCTGCAACACGATAGGTCCACTGATAAAACATGGCGCTGGGTTTATAATGAGTCCTTGAACACAACACGACTGCATCACTTTGGTTCAGTTTACTGTAAAGTTGTTGGAAAGTTTACTTTAAATATTTATAAACATGCTGCTGTAAAAGTTCATATTGTCAGTTTCTTCTCATGGTCCTCGGGTCCAGATCAGATTCTCCATCCTCCCTCTTAACTTGTTTTCATGCAGTCCTGGTCAGCGGAGTGGATACTCACCAGATCAGCTCCGGGGGGGCTGGATCTTCAGTGTGTAAACCAGGGGGTGTCGAGGTGTCACGTCGGGCCGATTTATACTCTGCAGGGGCCACACTGCGCGGCCCCTTCTCTATATTTGGTCGCTCGTTGCTCCATTGACAAAAGGCGCTCCATGAATGGCATGAGGAGGGAAGGGAACTCCCCAGCAGACATCTGTGCCCCCCCGCCCATATAAGGAGGGGAGCAGAGAGAACTGGAGGACAATGGTGAGCTTCCCTCTGATCTGCTGATGAATCATTATCACAACAAACAAACAAACAAACAAACAAACATGACCTGTGTCCACAGTCTGATCTTGTCACACATTTATTAGTCTAATATTTATTGTTTTAACAAAGAATAAAGTAAAATCATGACACTCCTTGTATATCACTCAGCATGTAATCATTCTATGATAAGAAGGGTCAGAGTTGAAACCATTGTGATCAAACTTAGTAAATTATGTTAAATCTTACAAGATGTAGCTCCCAAGTGTTGTGACGCTCAGCTACTAGTTTGAGCTCAGTATCTAACCGTTGCTGCTTTTCTTAGTGTAGATTAGTTGTGGCATCCATTTAGAACTTGGATGACTCCAAATGGTAACCAGTTGTAGATGTGCACGTAGTGAATACTTACTGAGAGTTCCATTCATGTCTGTCCAGTGGTACATGAGATACGTTGCTAACAGACACACAGGACTGACCAACAGCTTTAAGGAAATGTGTTCAACATGTGATGCTCCATGTATGTTTTGAATGTCTCTCAGCTACTGTACAAAACTTAGCTCAATATTTGTAAAATTAGCCAAGTTAGAGCAATTGTTGTTTTCTCCAAGATCTACTGGCTGTAGCGGCCATCTTGATTTGAGCAGACTCCAAAATCGAATCAGTGGCAGACGTACACTCCTGGATTATTTTCTGAAAGTTTCATTAAAATCCATCTAGTGACGCGTGAGATAATCTGCTAACAGACAGATTTAACTTCAATAGTTAAAGCCAAAGTTTCTAAAACACATATTGTGCTAACGATCAGTGCTTCAAGTGTAAACTGAGGATAACTCTCAAACTGAGCTGTAGCTCGATGCGTTTGAAAAGTGACTCAGTAATCGTCCCTTTTGTGTTTACGTCTCCCCAGCTGTGGTGGCCGTCGTGAGCCGTGTTGACTCCAGACATTAATAAATTACAGATGTTATAAGAAATGTTTCTTTCTGGGAGTTTCATCAACTTTTGAACAGTGTTTCACCAGATATTTTGCTAACTCAGCAGACAAACAATAAAACAGGGTCACCCGCTCACCTTCAGCAGAAGGACAGGCTATTTAAATCTGACACACGTTACTTCCAAGGGTTCTGGCATC
>NC_056518.1:9617009-9618335 GCF_014905685.2 Nematolebias whitei | reverse complement strand
ACCCCCCCAGCATCTCGACTTTCCCTTCATACATTGTAATATGAATAAATCAGGAGCTTTTTTTGTTCTTGTTATTTTTATACCTTTGGAGTAGCAGGGCTTATCCAGGCCGACCGTGCCGAAAGGAGCGACCACTTGCTCCTTCAGCTGGTGTCAGCAGCTGTTTCACTGACCCTCTGTTATGTCTCAACATGGGGGGGGGTCCTGCAGACAAAACATTCCTTTTACCTTTTTTTTGCAGAACTTTTTAGAAATCAAATCCAGACCAGTGTGTGCACATAGTTAGCACGCTGCAGGTTGTAAGGCACGTGCAAAGAGATTCATTTCATTTACAAAGTCAAGTCTTAGACTGGAAAATATTAATCTGATCATGCAACATGACACTTTAAATCAGATTAATAGTCTGTTTTAGTTTACTCCTATGTAGGTTTGCATTTAATAATCTGCTCCAATCACATGAAGACAGTTTAGTTTTGTGTTACACTGCAACTGTTCAAATTTAGAGTCAGCGTGTTACTGTTTCTTGTTGGACGAAACCTTTTCAGATAAATCCAAAGTTATTTGATCTGTTATTTCCAACGTCCAAACAGGAAGTTACAAAGGACATGTCTTGTGTTGACACATGCCATATTCCTCTTTCTGTCTTCTTGTGCAGAAGAAAGGAAAGGAGCCAGGAAATGACATGGCAGGTTTACTTGAAGCAGACGGAGGCTGTGGAACAACGCTGGCTAAGAGCGGAGGATGGTCCCACCACAAAGAGGACAAGACAAAAGGGCAGAGCACGCCATGAATCATATGCTGCTGTCACCTGACCCTGAGCCATAAGCCTCCACTGTGACTCTGTCTGCCTCTTATGTAACCACTGTAGCTGTGGTGGCTCTGAGCGTCCCCGTGTCCCCGAACCCAAACAATCCTGACAGTCTGTGACTACTGAAGACAACGGACGGGACGCTGTGAAGATCAGGAGGCAAAGACACACCAACCAGTTTGTCTTCAGGCTGAAATATGCTCAATGTGTTTAATAACGTTTTGTTTATTTAGTTGCTTCAGATGTTTCTTTGATTTTGAAAAATGCACACATTAAAATACAGGAGAAAATAAAGACAGAACATCAACTGTTACGTAATAAAACGTGAATTCTGGGATAAAGCTCAGCTGCTGGAACAACTGGTTCTGGTGTCGTGTGCTGGGATGAGTTGTTGGTCAACTTTACTCAGGAAGGAACAAATGAAAACATCCATCCATCATCCATCCATCCATCATCCATCCATCCATCATCCATCCATCCATCCATCATCCATCAATCAATACATCATCCATCCATCC
>NC_056518.1:9518431-9607009 GCF_014905685.2 Nematolebias whitei | reverse complement strand
CCATCATCCATCCATCCATTTATCCATCCATCCATCCATCATCTATCTATCCATCCATCCATCCATCCATCCATCCATCCATCATCCATCCATCTATCCATCATCCATCCATCCATCCATCCATCCATCCATCCATCCATCCATCCATCCATCCATCCATCCATCCATCCATCCATCCATCCATCCATTCATTATCTTCTGCTTGTTCTGAAGTCAGGTCTCGGGGGTAGCATATTGAGCAGGGAGACCCAGACATCTCTTTCCACAGCCACCTCCTCCAGCTCTTCTGGGAGGACTCCAAGATGTTCCCAGGACATTTGAGAGACATAGTCTCTCCAGTGTGTCCTGGGTTTTCCCCGGAGTCTCCTCCCAGTCAGACATGCCTGAAGCACCTCCCTAGGGAGGCGCCCACGGAGCATCCTGATGACAGAATCACCTCAACTGGCTCCTCTTGATGTGGAGGAGCAGCTGTTCTACTCCTAGTCTCCTCCTGATAACTGAACTTCTCACACTATCTCTAAGGGAGAGTTCAGCTACCCTGCAGAGGATACTCGTTTCAACCACCTGTATCCATGACTGGTAAACAGGGAGCTTTGCCTTACAGCTCAGCTCTTTCTTCACCACAACAGACCGGTACAGAGTCCACAATACTGTAGACACTGCACCAATCCATCTGTCAGCCTCACGCTCCATTCTTCCCTCACTCATGAACCAAACCCCCGAGATACTTGAACTCTGGGCCGGATTTTAGCAGGGGCTTACAGGGGCTGCAGCCCGGGGCCCCGGCATTTCAGGGGCCCCAAAGGATGTTTTATGTTTTTGTGAATGGATAGTGTCAGAATTTAATCAATGACTATGATGATTTTGACAGCACCGATGAAAAATGTTCCAATTTGTTCTGGAAAACGTCCATCTTGAATGCTTGCTTGGTATTGGTCCACTTTTGACGCATCTTACGCATTGGGAGGAGCGTCAGAGAATATTTTTACAATGGCAGACAACAGTGTTTGTGGTTCTACTTCCTCCAAATAAGATGAATGCAGAAGTGTCATTAATAAATGGAAATCTGTATTTTGTTCTTCATATTTTTCAAGATGTTCTCTGTAAAAACCTTGGTCTATATATATATATGTATATATATATATATATATATATATACATATATGTATGTATGTATATAGGGCCCCCATATACAGTATTGACTCCAGCCCAGGGGCCCCCATCCTCCTAAATCCGGCCCTGCTTGAACTCCTCCACTTGAGGCAGAACCTCACCCTCAACTTAAGGAGAGCTTAGAAAAGAGCTCAAATAAAAAATAAACAGATATATTAAATCATTATTTATTTATAACATTAATGAGAATCAAAAGTGAACTACAATCTGTTGTAGTTATTGTTTTCCTTGATTTAGAAAATGATCTACTTATGCATATTTTGTTATTTTATCCATTCATATACCAACATGTTCAGATCATTCAGGAGATAAGTGCTGTGGCTTTTAAAATTGGTAACCTTTAATATATTTAGTTTTATTTACAAATATTTTTCTAATACATTAAAATTTAATCTGTTCATTGTTCTTTTTGAAATCTGCTTCAACAAGCTCTATTATTGTCATGCAACTTTTAGCTTTTGCTCTGCTGTTTTTAGCTAGCCTTTTGCTACTTTCAAAGCATTTTGCTACATTTAGCTTTTAGCTAATCTTACTAGTTTTAGCTTGTTTTACTCAATTTAGCCTTTAGCTTTTCGTCATTTTTTACTTGGACGAACACTTGTACTCAACACCTCTGGAGATCAGCTTCATTACACAGCAGAAGAGGTTCAAGGAGAAAACTGTAGAAAACGATTACTTATTGATTATCTGTGGGAATTTAGCATCGAGGACGGAGTTCACATCTTTGTGAAGACGCTGAGGGGAGGATTTGTACTTCAGTTGATTATCTGTATATTAGAACAAACCCACACAAGGTTAAAGTGTTTAGGTTCGTCATCACTCAATACAAACTGTCTGAAAGGATTCATTTTCACTGTAAGACGTCTTGTTCACTGTGTTGATTGTTGGGGTCATTTAAAGGTCAAAGCAGATGGAAGATGTGAAAGAGAGCTGAGAGAAAACTGGGATTTCCTCTTCATATAGTTCACTGAATAAGAGACAAGCTGTAAGCTGATGCTAACGCCTGAGGCTAGGTTTCTCATTGTCAGTGTGACACCAGTAAACATTTACAAGCTGTTACTAATACTTCAGGAGGGAAGTTGTACTTTCCCCAAAATACTCAATATACATTTTTTATGCTTGAACATAGAATGAGTTCATGTTTGAAGTGTGTCCTTGGTAAAAAAAAAAAAAATAAATCAATTCAGTTTATTGCTATAGCATCAATTCACAACAGAAGTCATCTCAGGGAACTGAACAGAAATTGTTCCATATTTTCCTAACAGAGCACTTTATTCTCAGAATGCAGGTTTACTTGTGGTTCCTAGAGTTTTCAAAAGCAGAATGAGAGGCAGAGCTTTCAGTTATCAGGCTCCTCTCTTGTGGAACCAACTTCCAGTTTCTGTCCATGAGGCTGACACATTATCCAGTTTCAAGACTGGGCTTAAGATTTTCTTTGTGATAAATCCTATAGTTAGGGTCGGCTAGGGTTTCCTGAGCTGTCCCTTAGTTATGCTGCTATAGGTTTAGACTGCTGGAGGACAAACTGATCACATTTCTTCACTCTACTGTCTTTACTTACTCTGCTCTATCTGTTTGTATTTGTAATTATTTTTTCTATCCTTAACATGTTTTTTTTTTTTTTGTCTTTCAGATACACCTGGACCTACTGTACATCTGGACCTGTCATTCTGTGTTCATCTGTCTCTCCTTCCTGTCCTCTCAAACCAGCTGGTTGAAGCAGATGACCACTTGTCCTGAGCCTGGTTCTGCTGGAGGTTTCTTCCTGTTAAAATGAAGTTTTTCCTTTCCACTGTCTCCTTTGTGCTTGCTCAGGATGGGAGACTGTGACAAAAGTGCAGATTCATCTTGTCTGCTGGATTCCTTAGATAGAGAACTTTACTAAATGGCTTTTCTATGTATGTGAATGTTCCTGTAAAATGCCCTGAGACAACTTCTGTTGTGATGTGGCGTTATATAAATAAACTGAATTGAATTAAGAAAAGCAGCACGGTGGCGCAACTGGTAGAGCTGCTGCCTCTCAGCGAGCAGGTCCCTGGTTCAAATTCCAGCCCAGGGGCCTTTCTGGGTGGAGTTTGCATGTTCTCTCCGTGCTGCGTGGGTTTTCTCCGGGTGTTCCGGTTTCCTCCCACAGACCAAAAACATGCATGTTAGACTGATGGTAACTCTAAATTGTCCCTGGGTGTGAGTGAGAAAGTAAATGGTTTTTTATCTCTATGTGGCCCTGTGATGGACTGGAAACCTGTCATGGGTGTACCCACCCCTCGCATAGTGACTGCGACCCCCTTGACCCAAAATGGAAGAAGCAGGTAAAAGATAATGGATGGACGGATGAATTGAGAAACATTCACATAAATAAAAAAGTCATTTAGTAAAGTTCTCTATCTAAGGAAGCAGCAGACTCACTTGAATCTTCATTTTGTTGCAGTCTCCCATCCTGAGCAAGCACAGTGGCAACAGTGGAAAGGAAAAACTTTCCTTGAACAGAAAGAAACCTCCAGCAGAACCAGGCTCAAGATGAGCGACCATCTGCGTCGACCGGCTGGTTTGAGAGGACAGGAAGGAGAGACAGACGCAGAATGACAGGTCCAGATGTACTTTCTATAGGAGGAAAGACAAAAAACACATCAAGATAGAAATAATTACAAATACAAACAGGTAGAGTAAGCAAAGACAGCAGCAGAGAGAAAAAAATGTGGTCAGTTTGTTCTCCAGCAGTCAAGGCCTATAGCAGCATAACTAAGGGACAGCTCAGGAAACTATAGGATTTATCAAAAAGGAAAGTCTTAATCCTAGTCTTAAAAATGGACAATGTGTCAGCCTCATGGACAGAAACTGGAAGTTGTTTCCACAAGAGAGGAGCCTGATAACTGAAAGATCTTCCTCCCATTCTGTTTTTGGAAACTCTAGGAACCACAAGTAAACCTGCAGTCTGACAGTGAAGTGCTCTGTTAGGAAAATATTGAACAATTAGATCTGTTATATAAGATGGAGCTAGATTGTTGAGAGCTTTGTAGGTTAGAAATAAGATTTTGAATTCTATTCTGTATTTGACAGGGAGCCAATGGAGAGAAGCTAAAACTGGAGCGATATGATCTCTCTATCAACTCTCATTAAAACTCAGGTAGCAGCATAATCAGTGATCAAAAATCAACATAAAACAAGAAGTAACAATTAATTTTGTTGCATTTTCTGAATCCTTATGCTTTCCATGTGAAGTACCCAGTATATTTGGTCAGAAAAAAAAAATCAAGTTTACAACATGAACTTTCTTCAGGAGGAGTTTTAGCTTTGACGTGAAGTAAAATGACTCGAGTTAACAAAAAAATAAATCATCTGGAAAAAGAAATCTAAATCCAGATTATTCCTAATTAGGAAGCATGAAACAAGAAGGAGTTCTCCCTCTTGTGGACTGAAGATGTGGCCATCTTTGGCTCACAGCTCTCTGCTGGTGTACATGTGTGTGTTTGAGATGAAAGTACAGAACAGTATGTGGTTAATTGAACGGGGAGCTACTTCTGTCGCTCGCTCTCTCTGCCTCTGAGGTCCCCTTGCAGCTACGCCAGGATCAAGCTTTTTCCATACCCTCTCTCAGACCCTGATGAAAAATTCACCAGCTCGTCTCCCTCCAAGTTCAACCCCGGCAGCTTGGCGTGACGGCCTGGCGCCTTGTGGCTCCTCTGCCAAGGCTTCTGGGAGGAAAAACAAAGTCCATTTGAACCGGGCTTCATTCCTCGGGACATTTAGGAGCACATTTGGTCAGATATAAAAGCAAATCTAAGTAGGTCTTGTGCAGCACTCATATGAATATTGAAGCAGGTTTGGGCCGCCTAGCTATTTGTTGTTGTTTCCAAAGAATGAGTGAAGTTCTGTCACCGTGTCTCTGTCATCAATGAGGGGTGAAAAATGAGGGTGAAAGCCGCTTGAATTGAAGATGAAATATTCATGAGAGGAGAATTTGACTAAGCTACAACACCGACAGATTTGTAGGTAGGCTGCTCAGTCAGATTATCTGAGGAAGTATTTAAGGGGGTTTCTAAAAATCCTGAGCTATTTTTGGTTTCTGTTAAGAGCGTGTGATGCCAGTCAATAATAAAAGGACGGCTTCCAAGTTTTTATACCTAACAAGGCAGAGCTAAACAGCGTTTTGCTTCACTGCAGAGTTATAATGAGCTCTTACAGTAACATTATGTATATTAGTGTTGTATTGAAACAGGTGTTGCTCCTTTATGGCTTCAAGGATGTTAAGGTGAAATCTGCTCCGGTCTCTACATTTGATCTGAGTAAATTAATGCACATTTTACCCTCAGTGAAAAAATCAGTAGTGTGGCAACTCTGGTTTCTTTTAAATTTTTTATTCTCTTTCATGTGTGACTGTCTTCAGCAGCTTTGAAAAGTTTGCACTTGGATAACAGTAGGAGAGGAAGTTGAGCAGAGAGAGGCCCTTCTCTCTGAAAACTCAGGTTTCTTATAAAGAAAGTGAAAAGTTTTCTGATGTTGAGGTTTTTCTTTATAAAGGTTCGAATGTGATCTGCAAGAATAATCTGTAGCAACAAAGAAAGACGCATTTTAAATTAAGTATACAGAAAATGTACCTGAAAGCAAAACTCCCCCAGCTTCAATAATCATAAACAGAAAAACTCTAAACTAAATTAAACAAGATTAAAACAAAACAATCCAGTCATTCATTAACATGACAGCATTGATCTTTAAAAATATACTTAATCTATAAATTCTTTAAACGTACAAGTATAATTTAGTCATTTGAATTTAAATTTAATTAGCAAAAACAGTCAAAAAACACGTGAAATTACATTTTAAAGTTATTACCTGTTTTTAACTGTTTAATGTGTGTAAGATTTTAACAGGTAACAGTTTAAGAGTAAGATTTGGTGTGCAACCTTCTCATTCATCTTTTTATATTTTATAGACATAAAAACAAGGCTGACTCTTAATTTTATGTTTTTAATCTCAGAGTTTGCATCTTTTGAACCTGAACACCTTAAGAACGCACTTTGCAGCCTTTCACGTCCTCTGGATGACATTAACTCATCACTAATGTAAAGAGCTTTGGTGTTTTTTCATTCAACCTTTATTTAGACACGTAAATCCCATTGAGCTTCGAGGACTCATTTACAAGAGAGACCTGATTTCAACAAAGAGTGATGACAACAATGGACAACAGCGACAACAATAAACAGTTATAAAAAGTCATACAAATTTTTTTTTTTTTTTTTTACAAATAGGATGGCTAAAAATAAAAAAAGTAACAAAAAAACATCTAGATTCTAAGGTGAATGTAGAAAACTAACAACAGGAACATGTCTGCATTGGTCCCTGCCAGGAGTCCAACAGATTCTTAAAGCCACTTAGAGAGGTCAAGGTCGAGAGCTTCAGATCTTTTTGTAAGATATTCCAGGAAACAGGAGCGGAGTAGGAGAAGGTCCTTTTGCCTATTTCAGTCCTCACTGAGGGAACACTGCAGGTAATAATGTCCTGAGAGCGCACGCTGTAGCTGCACTCACGCAGAGACATGTAGGAGGAGATGTATGAAGGCAGCAGACCAAGAAGTGATTTAAAGATGAAAATGTACCAGTGAGAGAGTCTGTGTGAAGTTAATGGTGTCCAGTTAACCAGTGAATACTGGGTGCAGTGGTGGGTACGATAATCACAGCCAGTTATGAATCTTAGTGCACCATGATAGACAGCATCCAACATCTGCAGGGTTCTTGTAGGAGCGTTCATGTAAATAATGTTACCATAATCAATGGAGGGAAGGAAAGTCACAGATACAAGGTGTTTCCTAGCATTCAAAGTTAGACAGGATCTGTTTCTGAAAAAGAAACCCAGTTTAACTTTCAGTTTCTTTACCAAGTTTTCCACATGGAGCTTAAAAAAGAGAGATGTGAGTCGATCAATATACCCAAATATTTATAGGAATCAACAAACTCAATGGGGACACCATTTTATGCATACCGTGAGAACCACTCAACAGAGGATGCCATCTCCTTTGTGGTCCACACTGCGCTCAACCACCTGGAGCAGAAAAACTCTTATGTCCATATGCTCTTTGTGGAATTCAACACCATGATCCCCCAAACCCTGATGGACAAACTATTCATATTAGGACTAAGCCCCTCCATTTGCAACTGGGTACTAGACTTATTAACAAACAGACCACAGTCAGTGAGGATCCACAACTTTTCCTCCTCCACCATAACCCTCAGCACTGGCTCTCCTCAGGGATGTGTGTTGAGCCCCCTCCTGTTTACTCTGCTCACGTATGATTGTGCAGCTACCCATCCAGGCTGTCACATTGTAAAGTTTGCAGATGATACAGCGGTGGTGGGATGCATCACAAACAATGATGAGTCCAACTACAGGCAAGAGGTGGAACACCTGGAGAGCTGGTGCAGAGAGAATAACCTTCACATCAATGTGAAGAAGACAAAGGAGATGATTGTGGACTTCAGAAGGAACAAAAACATCTACACCCCCCTGAACATAAGCGGATCTGCAGTGGAAGTGGTCTCTAGCTACAAGTACTTGGGTGTACACCTGAATGACAACCTCAGCTGGAGCAACAACACCACCAGCCTGATCAAGAAAGCTCATCAGAGACTCTTCTTCCTCAGGCGGCTGAGGCGAGCTGGTCTGGGAAGCTCAGTCCTCACCTCCTTCTACAGGTGTGCAGTGGAGAGCATCCTGTGCTCCAGCATCAACGTGTGGCATGGAAGCTGCACAGCTGCAGAAAGAAAAGCTTTGCAGAGAGTGGTGAAGGCTGCACAGAAGATGTTGGAGTCAGTCTCCCCACCATCACAGACATCTACACCTCCAGATGCAGGAAGAGGGCCGCCTGCATCATGAAGGACAACACTCACCCACACACACACTTTGCTCCACTCCCCTCAGGAAGGAGGTTGAAGAGTATTAAGTGTAGAACCATTAGACTGAGGAACAGCTTCTACCCTGAGGCTGTTAGACTCATGGATTGATGTTTTTCTTAGTTCATATCTTAGATGTTATCATTGTTTTTCTTTTACATTTTATTGTTGGATGTAACTGGGACCCTGTGTTCATAATTTCGCTCCACCACATGTACCACATGAGGTGCGAATGACAATAAAGAATCTCTGACTCTGATTTGAGGATGAAATCAGAGGAAGAACTGCTGGGACCAACTTCTTATTTGAAAAAAGCATCCCTTTGGTTTTGTCGGCATTTAGGACAAGTTTGAGGTGGAACAAATCTGTCTGTGTTATTATTGACTGGGCCATGCTGATTAAAAACCCCCACATTAAAAATATTGTGGAAATTAGAAATATCTTGTCCAAAAAATATGCAGAAAACTGGTCCATTCATTTAGCACTTCAAGGCTGAACTGTTGTGATTCTTTATTACCTCGGTGTCCATAATGCTCTTTATTACAGCTTCACTCAAAATGCTGCTGCCAGAGTTTTAATGAGAGTTTATAGGAGAGATCATATCTTTTCCAGTTTTAGCTTCTCTCAAATGGCTCCCTGTCAAATCCAGAATATAATTTATAACCTCACTGTCAACATACAGACCTCCTAACCTACAAAGCTCTCAACAACCTAGCTCCATCTTATATTACAGATCTTGTTGTTACATATTTTCCTAACAGAGCACTTCACTCTCAGACTGCAGGTTTACTTGTGGTTCCTAGTGTTTTCAAAAGCAGAACTGGAGGAAGATCTTTCAGTTATCAGGCTCCTCTCTTGTGGAACCAACTTCCAGTTTCTGTCCGTGAGGCTGACACATTGTCCAGTTTTAAGACTTTCCTTTTTGATAAATCCAATAGTTAGGGTTGGCTTTGGTTTCCTGAGATATCCCTTAGTTATACTGATGGAGGACAAACTGACCACATTTCACTCTGCTGCTGTCTTTGGTCCCTCTTCATGTTTGCCTGTGTCAAATAAAGTTTCCCTTTCTCCTCAGACGAGCTTCATCACTTTATAACTTTAGAAGAGATCAGTGAACTTGCAAAAACTAAAGTCAACTCGGAGATGTTTTCTCTCTTAGTTCCAGAGCAGAGTTTGTTTCTGCTGATTTAATGTCATCACCATGAAACACGTTTATTCTGTGCTGTCTTGGAGTTTGTAGCAGACAAACAGATCAACACGTCTTTCTTCGTTGCTAAACTTTCATTCTTTCACTGAAACGAAAGGAGATTAAGAAAAGATGGTTGAAGAAAGTTGCATGTAAAGACATCAGAGCTGTACACTTGTTTTGTGACTTTTTTCTTTGTTTAATACAATTCTCTATTTTGTTGATTTTCTTTATGCCACTCTCTTCTTCAGGGGAGGAGCGAGCACTCACATGAAAAACTTGGTAATTGTTTTATGTTTGATATACTTCCTGATGCAATGAGGGCTCAAACCTGCAGCCTCAGGACTACAAGACTGCAGCACTGACCACTGAGCTACCCCTCCGCCCAGATATTATTCTTTATATTGAATCTTTTGAATTATTTCAATGTCCATGTGTGAGTTTCCTCCCACAGACCAGAAACATGCATGTTAGACTGCTTGGTAACTCTAATTATCCCTAGGTGAGAGTGAGAGAGTGAATGGTTGTTTGTCTCTATGTGTCCCTGTGATGGACTGGGGACCTGTCCAGGGTGTCCCCCACCTTTCACACAGTGACTGCTGGATATGGACACCAGTGACCGAAAAGGTAGAAGCGGGTAAAGATGATGGATGGATGATTTTGTACAGCTCCTGAGAAATGAAACTTTAAAGTAACTTTTTTTAAAGTTTTAGAGAATCTAGGAGCTCCTGTCGTGACGGCCTCTTGGATATTTCCAGATCCTCTCACTCAAAACAACATTCTTCTCGGCCTCTTGTCTTGAATTAATAAGTTAACTAATAAGAGCAGACAGGATTTTTTTCCCCCAGGGGTCCTAAAGAGACAACAACTAAAACAAAGCATTTTAGACATAAGCTGGTGTTGCAGCATTTCTACACCCACAGAATAAATGAAGTTATGAAAATTAAAATTAGCATAATAATCATTTTTCAGATTCACTTATCGTGTGCAGCTTCATAACACAATGACCCGTGGTTCTTCATGTCAGCGTAATCTCCCAGGGATAAATCCCATACAACCTGCAAAATGACTCCCTGTAAACAACATTAGCATTTGAAGCATCTGTTTGTGTAAGCAACGTTTGTTCATCTTTCTATTTGTTTCACCTCCGGTTTTCCAGACGTGAATTTACGAACCAAACACCATCTACAAGGAGTCAGACGGCGAACACAGAGGGTGAGTTCAAAGCAGTTTTAATCGCATTAGAAGTTCCAGCTCAGTCATTTACAAGTCTAAATATTCTCATAGTTCATTTTCCATTTTCATGCTTTTGCTGTTATTTAAACAACACGAACGAATAATAAAAAGACATTCAGATTTTAAAACCTATACAAATTTAAAACCGGGGTCAACGACAGGTTTCAGACCTTTTCTGTCTCGTAGGTTGGAAGAAAGGTTACCATGCATCGATGTCAGTCACCTCCAGACAAAACAGATGTGACTAGTTCTCCTCTAATGGAAGCCTCGTCTCCAGAGAGGCAGCAGCCTTTGTATCTTCTGCTCATCGCCTCAACACAAGGGCTTGCTGTGTCTCATGTTGTTAGCACACTTTCGACCGATGTTGGCTCCGTCCATGAGCAAGTCAGAGAGTCGGTCCAAACCGAGGCATGTGGTGAGGGGACTGATGAGGCCGTAAAGACCCCCTAAGGTGATGCTAAGAGGCCAGCCAATGCACAGCAGCACCACCAGCCATATGATGCACCAGAAACATGAACCACAGGTGCCCATCCTGTTCTGAAAGAAAGAGAAAACCATCAGAATCCCTGAAAACTGTGAAACAATGGAGGTATTGTGCGAAGCCAAATACTTTAGCTAAGCTGATAAACAGCTCTGACAGGGCACTTTTAAATTGCACGGGGTAGTTTCCTGCCAGCAGCGATGCTTCTGTCACGATGGGCGATTATCAGATCGAGATGTAAACTGATGATGATCTCCAAGTGCTTGTCAGGATTAAAGCAGTTGTCTTTATAAAGCTTGGCAACATCAACAACAACCAGCAGGCCTGTCTGCTCACCGAGGTCCGCTGACCTCTGAATGACACTTTGTTGAAGACTGTCACATTAGTCACTCACTAATAGATCAGCAAAGATCATGCAGGACTTTAATCACAAGCAGAACTGCCAGCACAGATAAATGTGCTGCCATCCTGAGCTCGTTCATGTTTTTACGTCTTAACGTTTCTTATAACGGCATTTTTTTTCCCACAAAATGCTGTTAAGGAGAAAGATCCAGCAGTAAAATCTGCCCTGAGACCCAGTCTTGAAGTTAAGATAGTAGAACTGATGGTTTTATGGGTGTGGAAGTATTGTGTGCCATCAGACGGATTTGTTAGGCGTGTTAAATCTTTGAGACACGATGGTCAGATCCTCCCCTCCAGCCACGGCTGCACTCTGTAACATGCAGTTTCCTGTTTTGACATCATTGTCATGTAAGGTTGGGCAATAAACTACATTCTGCGTGTCTCATGATGGATCCCGTGCTCTTGGTAGAAAAACACACAAACTGTTTCAGATAGAATGACACAACTCAAAATATCACCCTTAGCTTAAAAAACACCGAGTAACACTTTACAATCAGGTACACACAATTTGATTAACTACTAGTGAACGCCTCAAGATCTAATGGTAGTTAACCAGTACTTACTGGAGGAACACACAGCCAAGCCTTATTAAGGGACTACTGGTTTGTTACCACAGAAACAGAGGAGAAATTCTCAATGTGGGTTCTGAATAAACCCTGCACCAGTGAGGTCTCATCTCGTCATAGTCAAAAACCTGTTTCCTAGCGATTACTGGTTTTATTGGATCCTTACCACTAATCAGTGGTAAGAACTGATTTCATAACCTTGAACTGCTGTCATCTTAACTATCTGAGCTGTGACGTCACTGGTGCAGAGTTTATTCAGAACCCAAATACATAATGTCTCCCGTTTCTGTGGTAACAAACCATCCATCCATCCATTATCTTTACCCGTTTATTCCATTTTTGGGTCACGGGGGTCGCTGGTGCCCATGTCCAGCAATCACTGTGCGAGGGGCGGGGTACACCCTGGACGGGTCGCAAGTCCATCACAGGGCCACATAGAGACAAACGAGACAAACAACCATTCACTCTCTCACTCACACCCAGGGACAATTTAGTTACCAATCAGCCTAACATGCATGTTTTTGGACTGTAGGAGGAAACCGGAGCACCCGGAGAAAACCCACGCATGCACGGAGAGAACATGCAAACTCCACCCAGAAAGGCCCCTGGACCGGGGTTTGAACCAGGGACCTGCTCGCTGAGAGGCAGCAGCTCTACCAGTTGCGCCACCGTGCTGCCTGGTAACAAACCAGTAGTCCCTTAATAAGGCTTAGCTGTGTGTTCACCAGTTACTACTGGTTAACTATCCATTAGCTCCTGATTTGTTCCATAGTAGTTAATCAAATTTTGAGTACCTTATTGTAGTTACCAACATATGTATAACATTTTTAAATCATCTCCTTAGATTAGATGCATTTGAGATTATAATCCTACAGCATGCTGTTAGTCTCTTGTTGCTCTTAGCAAAAGTTAGAAAAGAAAACAGTCGACCTGTGAATACCTGTCCTGTGAGTATAAAAGACATGTTCACCTTCAGTAGTAAAAACCTCTGGAGGACGTGAGCGTCTGCTTTTCTCCTCGCTCGTACCAGGCTGCTCCAGACTTTCAGGGACGTTTGTGAGACGTGGCCACTTCCCACCAGTTAGATCTAATGGTCTCCAACAAGGAGCAGCAGCTGGACGGTCACGAGGCCAGCGGGGAGAGAACAGTTAACCTTAAAGTCCTGACAGAGGGAAGTCTTGCACAATGCAGGCCTTCATGTGACTCAGGGAAATATGTCCGTGTCATGCAATTTCACTTTGTTAATGTGACTGGACGTTCAGGATTTGAGATTATTTGATACTTTGTGTCATTGTTGACATTTTCATTTTGCAGTTTAAATTATGCTTACTGGTAATTAATAATCAGAATAATGCCTTATGTGAAATTAGTTCTCTGTATTTAACCCATCACACCTGAGATACACTCAGGTGGTGCAGTGGGCAGCTATGTAAAACCAGAGCGCAATTGGGGATTGGGTGTCCTGCTCAGACACGACGACATGTGGGCATGGTGAGGAGTTGAACCGCGACTTTCTGGTCCCAAGTCGGCTGCCCTACCTCTACACCATCTTGGCTCCCTAGTTAATAAAAATTATCATTCAAATCGTTTGAAATGGGATTCTGTGGAAAGATTGTAAACAATCAATATCGTACCTGTTGGAGATAATTCTTCGAACACCAGTTTAAAGAAAAAGTGCAAATAATCAAAGTTGGACACAAATAATGTTAAACTGGTCACAATGTAAAGGTTTACATCATATCTGCACGAACCTATAAGAAATATTGGTTTTTAAAGATGGCAGCATTCACTTTAATTTTTGCCCTGTTCAGATTAACAATTAGCTTCTTAATCCAGAGTTGAACAAACATTTTTAACTGAGGTTCTAAAACGCATCATAATGTATTTATAGCATTTCCACAATCACTTAAAACACTTTACATTTAGTCTTTGTGGCTCTAAGTAAAAATCTCATTATATCATGTATGACACCTTATCTGATGATGATAACCTCTTTAATCTGACGAGTCATCTTTTGTAATCTCAGATGACAAAGTTCAACTCACTGCTCCAAAACGCTCCTGTGAACTTTTGAGTGCACTCTGTATGAGCAGACATTTTGTGGTTTCACAGTCCAGTGACCGTGTCTCCACGTACATCAACATGTGTCCCACCAGCCTCTTCAGCTGGCTCAGACACAAGCAGCTGTGCTGCTCCACCAGCCTGAGGTATGATGTAACCACCACCAACCTCTGGTGCATGATAATGAATACATTTCCAGTCTGTTTCTGCCTGCAGGGCTGTGGACCGCGTTAACCTCTTCATATTAATTCAATTATGTTTAAATTACCAAGCCCTACTTAACGCTTTGTCTTTTGATGTTAACACAAAGTCTAGTTTCTTAAATGTAGCAGGAAAATCTCAACCCTTCGCCGAGCACGGTGTCGTCAGCGCTGCTCACAAATACATGAATGGTTGAGGAGTTATTGCTGCTGGTTGAGCGAGTGCATCTCCAGAGGGCAGGTTGAAATCCCCCAGCATGCACACTGGCTCTTGCGTGAAGCGACTGACCTACAAATGCAGCTTAGTTGCGGTTCGTATTGCCGGTACAGGTTGAGCCAATCAGATTGGAGTTGAGACGACTCCAGAGGAAGCTGCTGAATGAATGGGACGAGGACAAAAAGAGTTCGATAAAACCTTTTCACGCCCATCGTAGACTTTGTTAGACAGAGTGAGAAAAACGTGACACAAAATGGATTTTCAGCTCTGGAAACAAGTAAAGGTGCAGATGAAATAATTATGTTTTAATAAAGTACTAAATGTCACAATCGGATGTAAAAAAATTAAAAATAAAAAACTTTACAAGGATCTTATTTAGTAGAGGACAGACTCAAATTTACTGACATCACTACTTTCTCCAATTTGTGAATTCTGAACAGTCTGACAGAAGCTGCTCTACTGCTCCTCTGTGCTGTCCTCCTCGCTGTCGCTGTCTCTGCCCGGATGCTCCGGCATCTTGGTGTGGTCGACTGGCTCCTGCTCCTCTCTCTCACTGGTGTCCTCTGTGTCTGGCACAGAGCTCGTCTCTTCTGGTTCGTCCTGCTCCATGGGGGTTTCTTTCTCCGGCTCCTCAGAGGTTTCTGGTGCCTTCTCGGCCGTGGCACCTGCAGCCTCTGTTTGTTGAGGAGGCAGAGCCAGTTTCTGCTGCTGCTGAGGAGCCACAGGAAGAGAGTTCAACACGGAGAGGAAACACATCGTTAACATAAAGTCACACTGTTTTATACAACAACACTATGATCAACTGCTCTAACAGTTTTTATGTTGACTTCACAGACATGGGGTTTGAGTCGGAGGTGCAGTTTAACTGGATTATCTTGCGTGTCTCAATCTACCTCAGGAAAATAAATAATCATGGCTTTTTGGGTGACAACTGGATATATAAAAGTATACACCTAATATAATATTCTTGCATGTTCAGCTTTATCCAAGCATGTTTTGTTATAATGCACAGTTTTGTACAACCATGGGCGGCTGTGGCTGAGTGGTTAGAGCAGTCGTCCTCCAATGCAAGAGTTGGCGGTTCGATTCCGCCAGCAGTCACATGCTGAAGTGTCCCTGGGCAACACACTGAACCCCTCATTGCCTGCGTGTCCCATCAGTGTATGAATGTGATAAAGCTCTTTGTAGAGATCTAGTAGAGTGCTGTATGAATGGGTACATGAGGCACAGATTGTAGTGTAAAGTGCTTTGAGTGTCTCGATAAGATAGAAAGGTGATATATATATAAGTACTGTCCATTTACCATTTATAATAATAAAGATCATAAGAGTCAACGGATTTTAGTGTTTTTTCTGCTTTCTAATAAATACAAACACAAAGTAACAGAGAATAAACAAATGATAAAATGTTTAGCTTACTTTCCGTTGTGCATAGTTTTCTTACAGTTTAGAAAGCAAAAATAAAAAGTGAGGACAGAAATGTCCGAACTTTGGTCAGTATTGATTCTGTTATGGGTAATGGTTAAAAATAAATAGACTGCTGGTAAATATTTTGGTTGACCATGAACCATTATGACCTTTTTTTGTTTTACCTGTCTGTACTTCTGGGAGACCTGGATCCTATGCATGTACATCCTGTAGACAAAGTTGGCCATCTCCGGCATGTCCTTCACAACATGGTCAGGCTGTTCATCTCTCTGACGGAGAAGAGCAACGTTAAATAATCAGAAAGTCACGTGAACAAAAAATTGTTGCTAAGACATCATTCATTTTGGCCCCACCTGGGTTAGTATTAGATACTTAAATGTGTATGCCTATGCCCGTTTTATGACCGTCTATTGTTGTCGTTGTCCGTTGTTGTCATCACTCTTTGTTAAGAAATGAGGTCTCTCTAATGAGTCCCCGAGGCTCAACGGGGTTAACCTGTCTAAATAAAGGTTGAATGAAAAAAGTATTAATAGAGGCAAAATATTTGAGATTAAAAATTCTCCGCCTGCTGCTACCTGCTTGTTATTTGTAAGCAAATTTCCCCCTGCAGCTTTCAGTCCTCTCACACTAATCAAACACAGGGTGCAGAGTCAGTAGTTTGATATTATTAGTATGCAGACAGAGTCATGCAGCCTAAACTGAAGAGCGTTAAGAGAGGAATATTCTATGAGCTAAGCTGCTGCCTCATAAATACAGGAGTGAAGCTCACGGCAGTCCTGTGGGCTTCACGTCAGTCAGGGAGACTGGGAGCTTTACTAGTCTGCAACTGAACTGGTGATGGTTTGTCTGCAGGAAAATGTATGCTTTAGAGGCAAGAGCAAACATATTGGTTTACAGTTTCTTCATATCTACCTATGAGCAGTTTAAAAAACCTGCACATATTTATGCAGAGCAGAACGACTTCACGTGAATGTTCTGGTTGAGTGTGTTACACAAAACCTTCCTTTAAATCTGTATCTGTCACCGGCAAAGATTTACTGACTAAGTGGACTAGCTTTGCAGGGGACGCATGTGTGCGCCTGAAAGACACGTCCCTTGTGGGACTGACCAATCAAGTGTCAGAGGAAGTGTCAAAGGCTGTGGGGTATTTTACTCTCCTGTTGCCAGAATTCAGGACCAGACAGAAGCCGTGTCAGGCTGGAGTGGGAGAGTGGATTTGTCTTTTGATCCTTGGGGTTAATAACAGTCGGGCTTTTGTTTACCACACTTGAAAAGAGATGTGCAGAATTAGGCCTGTCGCAATAAACAATGAATCAATTAATCGCATGATAAATTAAAATTATCAGCCTCGTTTTCATTTATCGGCTTTATCATTTCTTCGTGTCTCTCTCTTTCTACTGAAGACACTGGATGACAAAAGGCTCAACTCCGGTGCTCTTCACTGACTCCTCCCTTTCTCTTTAAAATTTGTTTTAATCGTCCAAAATCGCACTTTTGGATCGTTAAAAGCAGCTAAGCTGAGAAGCTAAGCTACGAGCTAAGCTAACAGGCCGACGTTGGGGAAAAAACTTCAGTCTTCTCGAAGCTCCAAAATTCACAGTTGAAACCTGTGCCTTGGTGTAAAAAGTTGTTTTTCTCTGTAAAAAGAAGCTGAGAACTTGTGTACTGATTTTTTATTAAAAGCTTTGTGTGAAAAATGCTATGCTAAAGAGCTCAAACCACACCGAGCGTCCACCATTTTGAGAACCGAATAAAGGAAGGAGAGACAGCCCATGTCATGTCAAGAGGCCTCCCTCCCATTTTTCTTAAAGAGACGCTGCTCACTCCCTCACTATCCATCCATTGGTTCAGTCTTATACTGCCATCCAGTGGTCAAAAACAGGTACTATACTCAAAACAAACTAACCAATACTTCTTCTTACATTTGACAATAATTATTAATTATTGCCAAATTTCAAACAATATTATCGTTTATCGCAATAATTTCTGAGACAATTAATCGGCCAGCAAAATTTGTTATCGTGACAGGCCTACGCAGAATGCAGCTAACAAACCAGGATCTGTGTGTATATGCAGAAATTCTGAAATTCAAAATGTACGATTAGACGTGTGTGTAAGCTGTAGCAGAAATGATGTGGTGGAACGCTGGGGATGACAATTTAGAAAGAAGGTTTTGACTTGGAACTTGTGGAGAATGTGGCACTCTGGTAGCTCATAAAAACACAACAAGGATAGAAAAGTGCAACGCGTGTGTCCACGTACAGCTTGCTCCTGGTTGTAGTACTCATGTGGTCGGATGTGGAGCTGCAGAGGTCTGGCGGTGAGCTGGTTGAAGGCAGGAGTCAGCTCGAAGCAGTTCTGGAAAAGTGACACTCGAGCAAAGATGTACAGACCCAATCTGGCTCTTGACATGGCTACAACTAGACGCCTCACATCCCTGTGGAGGAAAAAAAAAAAAAAGGTGAGAATTGGTTTGACACAAGAGGAAAAAAGATCTGAAGAGACTTGAGTGGGAGGAGAGGAAAGCTGTGAAATTTGAAAAGAAGAAATCCTGTGTACGGGCAAAATCTAAAACCTGGAATCACAGTGGAAATATAACGTAAAGAACAAGGGAGTGTAGGAGGACAGAAGGCTTGAAGAGGGATAAACAGGACTAGGTGAGTGGAACAAATATGAAAGCTCGGAGAAATAAATGCAGGAAAGACAAAGGGCAAAGATAAGCAAGGAAGAAAAATGAGTCAGAAGTGGGAGAAAAGTGGAAAGAGAAGGTTTAGGTTACTGTTATTGCCCTCCACTAGGATTAAAAGAGAGAAGTGTATTTTAACGAGAAAAGGAAGAATCTGGCTTGGCTTGTTCCAACAATAAAACGGTTGTTTCTCTTTACTCAACTGTTCAGGACTGCAGCTCATAATCTCTATATTTCTTTACACAGCAGATCTATACAGCATTTAAAAAGCAAAACATAAAGCCATGAATATGAGGACATGGCAAACACAACTAAAACCTGCACAAATAATGCTCACTGCAGATTTACATCTGGTTTTGTAAGTCACCTTTGTGCAGCATCGTATGCGAATACATATAAAACTCTAATTGTGATACGGAAACGGAGGCAAAAATGTAGTTTATGAAGTCCACCTGAACACCAAGAGATGAAGAGGCTTAATCTTTCAATAAGCATGATGAGTTTCATGTATATTCAAGAAGAAAACACTGTGTGCAGGTAGTAACCACGAGGAGCAGCTTACTGAGGAGATTAATGAGAGAATGGATGCATGATTAAGACAAAATGGTGCAAAGCAGAAGTTAGAAAAGTAAACATCCCACCACAAGAGCAAACACCTCTGACCACTGAGCTGCAGAGGACACGGACCGGTCAGAGGGCAGAATCCCCTGTGGACATGGCACCACCGAGGGACGCCCATCTGGGCTGTGCTGTGAAATAATGGGGCCCAGTGGAGGTTTCAGTGAGCGTGTTTTCAGCTCGGAACGTGTGCATGTCAGAGCTGGTCTGGATCTGAGCTTCCCAGTCAGGGTGTGTGATCCCGAATGTGAGCGTGCCAGTGTGCATCAGTGGGAATGCCTTTTCAGTCAAAGCGAGGGTCAGCTCCTCATATGGTGAGCTGCGTCCCCTGTGGTTGTCATGGCAGCGCATTGCCACAAGGGAAAAAAGCAAGACCAGGAGAGAGCAGAGGTTCATGAGGGCAAAGTCAGCGGCGGACCTCAGTGGGTTTGAGGAAACGGCACGTATCTTAGATCTTCACCCACATCTTGATTCAGATTGATCAGTTCCTCTGCCACAAAGAGCAAGTCTTAAAACCATAAACATGTTTATATTTATCTATTTGGACATCGTTAAAGCAGCACTAATACATGGGTTTTTTTTTGAGCATCTACTTTGTAATGCATGAATGTGAGAGTCAAACGTAGTTACAGCATCCATGATGAAGAGTGCAACCAGCAGACTGCAGGATTTAAAAACAGAAAACAATCAGCGACTACTCTGCAACACAACTGACAAAGGTTGATAACTAGGAAAACTACAGGACTCCTAAAACCCTCGTCTTTGTACAGACGGTTTACTTTTGATTACCGTATTTTCTGGCGTATAAGTCACATCTTTTTGCATAAATTTGTAAGTCCTGCGACTTATACACCGAAGCAACTAAAATACTTTTTTCCCCATATTCATAACGCAATTTGTGACTAACACTTGAAATGTTCATTCATAGACATGAACCAGTAAACATTACCAGTTGCAGCCGCTAGAGGGACCGCTGGGCTTTTATATGTTGTTCGTCTTCCCTGCTACCCCCCTCCCCACACACACACACACAAACGTTCACTAAAGCCCCCAGTATACTCCCACATACGTCTGTACGTGGAGGTACGCGCGTACCTCCGCAGAGCCTGTCTGCGCAAAGCTCAATTTTTACAACTGATTACTCGGTGTCGCATAATAAACTGCCCGGCGATGGACTGTTTTGTATGCGACACCAATGTATTAAATTCCCCTTCTTCATCCCTGATCTGACCTTTTCTTTTGTTTTTTTGCCAAAAGGCAAGTGATCTCTTCCTCCTCTGTTGATGCCATGACTGAAATGAAGAAATGAAGGAATTTGTCACGAGCGAATTAAACTCAGGTCCAGCGTGGCAGCGGGAGGGTCTGGAGAGAGTTCCTGTTGGTCTGGTCTGATGTGTAGGTTGCAGGACCAGCACTCCCTGTTTTTTTTTTTAATTTTTTTATTTTAGATCTTTTTATTAACAACATATAAACACAGAACACTGCTGCGGCTGGGGCTGCCAGCTCTCGTTTTTTTTTTGACCTGTCAATCAATCCAGTAGACGTGTCAGCAAATGACCAATCAGCGACCTCAATTTGTCCCAAAGGTAAACGCCCCTTGTCTGCGAAGCTGCTCTGCAGCCGCTCAGGGTGTGCGCTCGAGTATGAAGTCTCAACCCTCCGCGTACCTCCGCGCAGACGTATGTACGTGCGAGTATACTGGGGGCTTTAGAGACAACTGTGAAAAACGTAACAATTAAAAAGTCCCCAAACAGAAAATCCTATTTTACAGATTACAAAGTGCAGGTAACAAAAATATGCAGACCCAAACTATAATTGAGCAGCATAACGTTTGTAAACGAGTCGGGTCTGTGCAGTCTGTCCGGGGGATTCAACCCGGCAGAAGGGACAGCTGCACGACGGCAGAGGATCCCCCCTCGCGGGGAACATTCCCCACATGTCTGGCTGGCTACCGCCGGGTGCTTTTCCTCCACAGCAGTGTGCCACCCATCCATCCACCTATCAATCCATCCATCCATCCATTCATTCGTCGCAGCTCCAGCTGCAAGCTCTACAGCTTTCCACCGCCGCACGAGCCGGGAGGAAGGGGGCAGCAAAATGCGTGTTCTGTGGTCCCAGGAAGCAGTGGTGCAAGTGGACGAAGGCTCCAGAGCTCGAGGACGAGGCGACGGAGCGGGGAACACGAGCGCCGAGGCGAAATGAAGCTGCTTTGACCATTAAAGTGCATTTATTAGGGAAAAGTTGAACTGAGACACACCTTTGTTGTAATGTCGAGCAAACAAATAATAGTTTTTAAGTGTTAATCTTGTTAAAAGTCCTCCCATGCGCGCTCCCATGGCTGTTATTTGGCAGCCATTCAAATTTTGGCAACATCGGCACACGTTTCCCGGGGGTCAGCGGTGACGCATAATAAACGTGACGCGTAATAAATGCAACCTATATGGCAAAGCGACTTATTTATGTTTTTTCCACATTATTAGACATTTTTAGACTGATGCGACTTGTACGGTGGAGAATACAGTAATACATTTTTCTTATCTGCAATTACAGTTTCCTGTTACGTTTCCCCACTTTTTACTGTTAACTTAATTTTCGGACAGCTCAAAGTGAAGAAAATGATCTTGGCAAGTAGTCTTTGTTGCATCTTAGTATGATATTTCTGGTAAAATGAAAACAACAGAAGATAAGGCAAACTGATTTATGGTTATGCACTGAACACAGAAAATGTGACCCAGGCGTGATGAAAAATCATGAATGAATGATACAAACAGGCTGGGGACATTCAGCAAGAAATTCCATGCCACCTTTAGTGGTCCATTCCCATTTCCAGCTACATGTTGTAACTATAAATAAGAGCAATGATAATAGTCAAATATAGTTCCATGTTTGAGCCCATGAAGAGCTTGTGCTGAAGGCTACGGTATAAGGGGGTGCCTACATTTAGCCACAAAAGAACCATTTTCACAGGAGTTCCAATTTGTGAGCCGTCTCTTGCTGTAATAAAGCTGTGAGCAGAGCAATTCCAACAGCATTTAATGTTCATCACTGGCCAGCATGTCACACTGAAGTGCCGAGGATGAGCTCAGCATCAACCCTCTGTTGACATAAAGTGCAAAGAGCTCATTGAAACTTCAAAAGAGCTAAGAAATGAAAAGGCAGTTTGACCACCAAGCAGTTGAGTGGAATGAGAAGAAGAGGGAGACTGTTAGATAAGACAGCGTTGATGAAAATGAGGGACACGTACGGTTGGAAACCAACTGGACATGAGTGTGAAGACTAATCTATGGAGGCTAACTGGCTGTCCAAAACGTTTGGCTTTTGGATCACAACCCGAGCTATTTGTTATTCCCAGGCCAAGAACCGACGAGCTTCTTTCCTGAAACACCTTCATCCTTCTTGTGTCTACATTCAGCTCAGCAACGTTGTTCATACTGTTAAAATTTAGCTGCAGACAAAAAACAAAAAGTCTTCTGAGAGACATTGTCTCAGGGGAGTTAAGTGTTGGCATTTCTGCTGTTTCACTTGAGGATGTTTATCTTAGATATAGTCCCTATTACACGAGTAAAACCTGCAGGGAGCTTAGAGCTAGTTTGTACCAGGAGCAGTTTTCTGCCGGGCAGGCACTGAAATAATCACCTTAGATGACCCACAGCTTTGGTCCGGACCAGCGAGAGGATGATGTAGTCGTTCTGCTGACCCTGGAATCTGTCCACTGTTGTAACCTGCACAGTAGCAAACACAATCATTATTTGATGCACAAATACACACAAATATCAAAGATCTGTGAACAAAGCTTCAGCTGCTAAAACACTTTGCAAAGGAAACAAGTGTTTGCATTTTAGCCAGGTGGAGGGATTGTGTAAATATTTCTTTGTCTTTCTTTCTTTTTATTTATTTTCGAGAGAGTAAAGATGAGCAACGGTGCCTGCATCACTTCCTTATTGCCGCTATCGCTGAAGGCCACACGGGCAGTCAGGAGCGTTAATGCAGCTTAGAGGGCATTTGCCTCCACTAGCCTCTTAGCAGGGCCCCTGAGAATCAGCTCTGGGGTACTGGAGGGCCACGCACTTCGACTCAATCAGAAGTTATTGCAAAGGGTAAGAAAATGCAAGGCAAGTGGCTTTCTGATAGACATTTAGTCTTTTAATGCTGCACTGCTTAGAAGTACAATCAGCTCCTGAAGAATGCAGCTGTGCCTGTGACACATTTTTAAAATGGAAACTTGGTAAATGAAGAACAGCCTTTAAAGTACTCTGCTCATATGGTCCGACTTACAAATATTAATAAAAAAAATCCTGCTTCCAGGTATTATATATTATACATGACTTATAAACTCTTGCTCTGCAAACACAAACTGTATGTATTCAACCTTTATTTATACAGATTAGTCTCATTGAGCCTCGAGGACTTATTTACAAGAAAGACCTGTTTTTAACAAAGAATGACGACAATAGTAGACAATCAATAAAAGAAAGCATATAAATTGAAAAATAAATTGAAGAAAAATATATTAAAAAATGAAACAAAAACAGCTATGATAAAGTGATATAAAATAGTAAAAACAGGAACATGTCTGAATTGGTTTTTATCATGAACTTAACAGATGTTTGAAGCCACTTAGAGAAGTCAAGGTCGAGAGCTTCAGATCTTTTTGTAAGATATTCCAGGAAACAGGAGCAGAGTAGGAGAAGGCCTTTTGCCTAGTTCAGTCCACACTGAGGGAACACTGCAGGTAATAATGTCCTGAGAGCGCACGCTGTAGCTGCACTCACACAGAGACATGTAGGAGGAGATGTATGAAGGCAACAGACCAAGAAGTGATTTAAAGATGGAAATGTACCAGTGAGAGAGTCTACATGAAGTTAATGGTGACCAGTTAACCAGTGAATACTGGGTGCAATGATGGGTACGATAATCACAGCCAGTTATGAATCTTAGTGCACCATGATAGACAGCATCCAACATCTGCAGGGTTCTTGTAGGAGCGTTAAAAATGTCATCGTAATCAATGGTGGGAAGGAAGGTCACAGATACAAGGCATTTCCTAGCTAGCATTCAGTTAGACAGGATCTGTTTCTGAAAAAGAAACCACGTTTAACTTTCAGTTTCTTTACCAAGTTTTCCACATGGAGCTTAAAAGACATGCGAGTCGACCAAGATACCCAAATATTTATAGGAATCAACAAACTCAATGGGGACACCATTTTATGCATACCGTGAGAACCGATCAACAGAGGATGCCATCTCCTCTGTGTTCTACACTGCGCTCAACCACCTGGAGCAGAAAAACTCTTATGCCCGTATGCTCTTTGTGGACTTCACATCCGCCTTCAACACCATGATCCCCCAAACCCTGATGGACAAACTATTCACACTAGGACTAAGCCCCTCCATTTGCAACTGGGTACTAGACTTATTAACAAACAGACCACAGACAGTGAGGATCCACAACTTCTCCTCCTCCACCATAACCTTCAGCACTGGCTCTCCTCAGGGATGTGTGTTGAGCCCCCTCCTATTTACTCTGCTCACGTATGATTGTGCAGCTACCCATCCAGGCTGTCACATTGTAAAGTTTGCAGATGATACAGCGGTGGTGGGATGCATCACAAACAATGATGAGTCCAGCTACAGGCAAGAGGTGGAACACCTGGAGAGCTGGTGCAAAGAGAATAACCTTCACATCAATGTGAAGAAGACAAAGGAGATGGGGCTTAAAAGAGAGATGTGAATTGACCAAAATACCCTAGTATTTATAAGAATCGACAAACTCAATAGAAACACCATTTGAAGATAAAATAGAAGGAAGAACTGCTGGGACTGACTTCTTGTTTGAAAACAACATCCCTTTGGTTTTGTAAGCGTTTAGCACAAGTTTGAGATGGAACAAATCTGACTGGATGGTGTCGAAAGCGGATTGCAAAAGCTGGAAAACCGTAGCAACCGTTTTAGCTTGACAATAAACGACTCTGTCGTCTGCATAGAAATGTAAGGATAAATCAGGGAAGAACCGACCTACATTACTTATGTAGATTGGTCCTTGATTTGTAGACAGGTCCCTCTTGAAAATAAAGGTCCCTCTTGTAAATAAGTCCTCGTGGCTCAATGAGTCTAGCCTGTATAAATAAAGGTTGAATGAAAAGATTGTGAAGAGGGTGGGTCCTAAGATTGAACCTTGTGGTGCACCATTATTAACAGTTAGATAACTGGAAGAAGTACCATCATGTTGAACACATTGCCACCAAGAGATATTGAGTATCTTGATAAGACAGAAAAGTGCTATATAAGTGCAGTCCATCTACCATTTAATAAATGCATAGCAGCAGTCTGAATTGCAATCATATTGATTTGTAGGATGCCTAAAGAATCCTATCTGCACTTTACTGTACAGAAATGGAAACATATAAACTCAAAGCATAGCAGAAACAGGTTACTGTGTCCTCCATGGATCCACACACCAGAAGGGATCAATAGGACATCAAATACCATCAAGAAGCTGCACAGTCTCAGGACTACATGACCCTGAATAAGAGTGAGCCATGTTGAATAAATCATCTTGTGGCTGTGGTTACCTCCTGATCTCCTAATGTCACTAAGTAAACCTGGAAACCTACAGAGCCCCCTCTGGAATAAAAATGGGTGTAGGAAGTGTGTGTGTAAATGTGTGAAGGAGTGAACTATGGAGGCTAATGTGGTATTTATTTATGTACCCTTGAAGTTCTGTAGAACAGGTGCAACACCACAGGCAAAAATATGTGTTGGTTTTACGATAGCATGAAGAATGGTGGGCTGTGTGTTTGAGCTATGCATTCACTGTATATCTGCATGTATGTGTCCACACACACAAAAGACAAGGGAGGCTTCTGACACGTAGTTATTCTTAGCCCTCAGTCACAGAGCCAATATCGACCGTCTCCCTAAGGTGCAGCTTTTTGCATGGTGTTTAGTTATTTATAAGGAATCTTCCAGAGAGGGAATTACAGAGGTCATGTCAATGTGACACACACGTCTATAGACATAAGGAAACACACACACACAAACACTGGCACAAAAAAACACACAGTTATTTAAACACAGTTAGCTTGTCCCTAGTTGCTATTCTATTCATTCATGGTAATTACTTCATGGAATGTGCAGAAATCCTAAAATGTGAATCGTAGCAAATTAAAGACCACGTTTTCTACTTTTGTCAACACTTCCTCAACATGCTGGTTCCAGTCACATCGCTTCCATGTCATTAAATTACTTCTAATCCATCCATCTATTATTCTTTACCCGCTTCTTCCTTTTCGGGTCACGGGGGTCACTGGCGCTCAAGTCCAGCAGTCACTGTGCGAGAGGCGGGGGACACCCTGGACAGGTCTCCAGTCCATCACAGGGACACACAGAGACAAAGTACCATTCACTCTCTCACTCACATCTAGGGTCAGTTTAGTTAACCATCAGCTTAACTTTCTAATCCATGTTAAAAAAAGTTTGTAGTCACATGTATAAAGTAGATGCACCAAAACTGAAACTTAAAAATACTTCTTATTGAACTGTTATTGATCTATGTGTTTTGTATTCCAACTACAGGAGATCTCTGTTGTAGATGTTTTCTGATCTGAATACAATTGTAATGTTTTAAAATGACGCTTCAGAACAGAGAAATCCAGAAGAACTCAACCCATAAAGAATTTATGAAATAAATTATAAACTGAGCAAATACCATGATTGTCAGGTTTTGATGTTGTTAGAAGTGTCTGTGTTGTTTTAGGCTGTGACTGGTGCTAACTGGTTTTTCTTTCCCGTCTTTTGTGTCTAATTAAAGTCATTAGAGTAAAGTAAGCTGGCTGCTGACATTTGCTTGGTTTTAGCTATTGTGACACATTGTCAGGCACACAGTGGACCCAGTGCTCAGCGTGTGACCTTTCAGCTGTTCAGCATTTTGCCACAAGAGCCCCCCCCCCCCTTTTTTTTTCTTCATCACGCTCCCTCGCTGGCCATCTTTCATTTCAGCAAATCCAGCAGCCTGTCACTCCTGTCACTTTGTCACTGGGCATGCACACTGACTAAGGATGTGAGCACACTGAATGATGCTTTGTCTTAACGTTGCAGGACATTTTCGATGGCTAAGCACAATTTGAGGTTCCCTGTCAAAACAGGGAACATACCTCAAGAGAAAACAAGGAGGTACAGCAACAAAGCACAAAATATAGACTATAAGGTAATCAGCAAGAACTTTTATCCTGCTGATTAAATATACTGTTAATTTGTACTCTGTTTTAATACAATAATCAATGGGATCCACTTCCTGAGTGACTGCTTTTGGAGGATTATGTCAGAGTCAGAGTCAGAGTCAGAGTTTCTTTATTGTCATTCGCACCTCATGTGGTACATGTGGTGGAGCGAAATTATGTACACGGGGTCCCAGTTACATCCAACAATAAAATGTATAAGAAAAACAGTAATGACATCTAAGATATGAACTAAGAAAAACATCAACTAAATATACACTAAGCACTCATAACATAAAACATTGAACATCAGGACAAACATGAACATGAGTCTGTGAGCAGATGTGCACGCATGAACACATCAACATTGAAACAGATCAGCAGCAACATGAAACAGATCAGCAGCAACATGATATGGTTTTTCACAGTGATTATTCTGGTTAGAGATTCATGAGTCTAACAGCCTCAGGGTAGAAGCTGTTCCTCAGTCTAGTGGTTCTACACTTAATGCTCCTTAACCTCCTTCCTGAGGGGAGTGGGGCAAAAAGTGTGTGTGCTGGGTGGGTGGGGTCCTTCATGATGCAGGTGGCCCTCTTCCTGCATCTGGAGGTGTAGATGTCTGTGATGGTGGGGAGACTGATTCCAACAGATTTCTGTGCAGCCTATGTCCAGGTATTGTATGAATTACCTCCTTTGAGGTTTTCAGAACACACAGTTTGAGGATGAGAGCCACAAATTACAAAAGTTGGCATAAAACTAAAAAATAGGGGTGCACCGATTGCAGTTTTCTGGCCAATCACCGATTTCTAGAAAGTCTGGCCTGCTGATTCCAATTTTGGCTGATTCCGATGTTGTTTTATAAGCGACACTGTCAGGTGTTATAAGGTCACAATGCACCTTCAATTTACCAATATTGTTTAATTGAAAAACATACTGTTGAACAGTATCCTAGAAACAATACAAACTTGTTTTAACTGGCCATGAGGTAGTGCTCTGAAATATAAATGAAGTTCAGACAATTGTTTTTAAAACAAAAAAAAATTGGTAAAATCGGTTTCTCATGTAAGTATCGGACGATTTCCGATTTCCCAAAATTAAGGAAATCGGGGGCGATTTATCGGTGCACCACTAATTATTTGTGTTTTACATTTAAAGTTTACAGTTTAAAATATTTTCCCAACAAATGCTAGATCCTGTCTAGAGAAATATGATAAATTAATGACATTTCTTTCTTTTTTTTAAGCACTGCTCAAAAAGAGTGTCCACTTGAGCTCTATTGGTCTTATGATCTGTAGCTGTTCCAACTGTCTTATGATCTAAAAGAGCCATTGTGCCATTTCTAAACATTTTTTTATTTATTGGCGAATCAAGTCTGCCTATAAAATAAACTACCATACACTCTCTACTACTAAAAGGAATCACTAAAATTTACCTAAAATAAATACTGTATGCGGCACTAAAAGATGAAAACAGTAAAACTGTTAATAGAAATGATCAAGTGTATTTAAACTGGACTAACAGAACGAGAAGGTTTGCATCCGTAGTCATGGGAAACAGAAACACCAAAGCCCTGGAGATCTGTGAATTTCTTTCTTAGTGCAACCAAAGATTAGACGTTGAACTTCAGCTGACATCTGGGGGCGTGAAGAAACTTTTTTTTGGCATATTTGGTATGTTGTTTTTGCTCCCACTTAAACAGTTTGAGTCCTACACATAGATAAGGTTAAAATATGCCTGTTGGGGCTGTGGATTACTTCCAAATAAGATGTAAAAATTATTTTTAAGTTAAAAGAGAATTGGCTGGAAGAATATTCAAAGTTATAAAAATTTGCCAAAACCATATTAATTACCACAAAGACCACTAAGCCTTGCTGAGCAGCCTCTAATGACACTGTAGCTATGTGACATTTTGGATTAGGCTGGATTTAGTTCTTTGACCCCTTTCTAGAAAATATTGTGTTTAAATGTCATTAAGTTGTTACGCCTATGGATGAAGTAGATTAGCAATATATTGTAGATCCACACAAATTATTATTATTACATATCACCAACAATAATTTGGGTTGCATTTTGTATACAGCTGTTAGTACCTGCCAAGTGGTATATTCCTATTACGGTAGTTCTTACCTTGTTAGGCTGTCCAAAGTACGAATTTCCAGCACATCGTTGGTTGATGACATCCCTTATAAGGTGTTTTTGTCCATTGTAGGTGGTCAGGATGCTGATACGCTCAGACGGGTAACCCAACAGACGCATGTACATGTAGAGAGCCACGCAGTACTCTGCCTCTGCCAGGTTCTTCACAGAAAGACAAAAGAATGTGTTACATGAGATAGTCAATGTTCTACAAAACATGCATTACCTTAGGCCTAAGAGAAGTGTGACAATTGTTGAATAGTTTTGTGCGTTTTAAATTACTTCAAAGTGCCACAGAAAATTAAAAAAATACTTTACACAGGAGAATGTGTTCACTGAATCACTATACTCAAAGCTATCCGTTTTCTTTTTCTTGTATGTATCTTGCTTAAATTATTTTATCACCTGTTGAGTGTAAGACTTGTGAGGCAGGAAAGACTCAACAGATTTCTAATTGATGAAGGTCACATCCAAAGCTCTTCTATATAACGTATTTGTCAAAAATACAAAAGTTGGGGAAAGAGAGTTGTACTTTCCGTCATGTGAAATAAAATCATAAAATATTTTGTACATCTAGGCTTCAGCATAAAAGGTTTAAAATCCTACAAATCTTCAATAAAAGTATTTACACAACTTTTACAGGATTGTGAAATACATCAAATATAAATAATCTCTTGTCTTTGACTCTTCATCTTTAGAACTTGGATCTAGACGTGTTTTTTTTCCCCAGTATGAGTGAATAGAACTGGAAAATGTCATTCACAAACTTTCTGAATAAACATTCAGCTTTGTGAGTCTCAGCACCAAGATTACTCTCCAACTATCCAAGTGACAGAAAACAAAGAAGAAAAGCCAACAGCATGCATTATTCATTCGGTTTCAATTAAACGTGGACTGCAGCCTCACATCTCTGGTATTAATTTATGCAGCTTCATTACCAGTTCCTGGTCCAGCTGCACTGGAATCAACACATCAAAAACAATGACAGCCTTTGTTCCTCTTATCCTGTTACCTGCCAGCAATTGGCAAAAATACATATTTAATAAATCATACTATGCGTCTCCAAAGACAGTTTACTCAGGACGGTTAACATGAGCTATAACTTTAAGTAAACAAGAATTACATACTAAATCACTGTACAGTTTCCACCATACTTGCTTGTGGATACCTATCTGACAAGGAATACTATAAGTATTTTGTGACAGAGTAAAAACAACAGAGTTAGTTTCTTTCAATGGTAGATTGAAATACATTAAAACTAACAAGACTGCTCCCAAATTGGTTTCAAGGCGAAACCTGACACAGGAACAACAAACAAGCATGTCTCGCACATACACTGCATCTGGAAAGTATTCACAGAGCTTCATTTCTTCCACATTTTGTCGCTTTATTCCAAATTGTATTCAATTAATTTCTTTCCTCAAAATTCTACACATAATACCCCATTATGACAATGTGAAAATGAGGAATAATAAAGCTGACATCTGGCTGACATTCCCACCATAGCTCAGCTCATGCGCACAAAAAGATCAAATTGAATTAAACCAAAATTGAACCAAAACATCTAACAGAAATTGCAGTATCCAAACTTCAAGGTCACAAACAGACTGGTTTTAACTTGTGGCCTGAGACGACATAAAGACTGAGGGCCACAGGATGAACTGAAGATGAAAGAAAATGTTGCACAATGTCTCGAAGATAGAAATACTACTTGTAATAGTAAAAAAGGAATACATCTAGACTACCTGTAAGTTCAGTATGCTGACACCTCCCATACAGTGTAAAATGTGCCATGTGAAGATAAACTGGCTGATGAATGGATGACAGAAGCAATGGATTTAGATAAGTATCTTAATGGTAATGAGCCGTTTGACAGCGCTGAACTACTACAAATGCACTGAAGCTTAACGTGGAAAGTGCTTTAGCAGGTGAAGGAGTAGTAACAGACCTTTGGACTCTCTGTGGACACGTGCATTTATTCATTTTTTTGGTGATTTATTCACTGTTGCAGTGTCAAGCACAGCAGGTGCAGTTTGTTCAGCTGAAAGATGACCAGACAATTGCTTCTCTTGCGTCAAATGTGTTCCCTTTGTTTCTGAGTAAAGTTTGTGAGCATGTGCGTCAGGCAATGACAGTTATCTTGGCAGTTCCCTTGGGAAGCCTGAAAATGGCAAGAGGCAAATGGATGTGAAATTCATGTGACTGGCTGCCTTGAGAAAGGCACATGGTTTGAATTTGAGAATAATAAGAAGCTTCAGGGATGCAGGCATGCAGTGTGGAACACAGCTGTACTGTTTTTGGAGACGCAATGAGCCTGTTGGTGACAAAGACAGAAAATGTAATTTTTTTAAATAATTGGACAAGACCAGTTTAATATAAAATTAAGCCTCATTGACTTTTCAATATTACAAACATGCCGTTTTAAAGAATTCCTTTCTATCAGATATAGCAGTTTTGGTGAGCAATTAAAAAGTTATGGTTTCTACTATAGTTTTCAATAATAACTTTTAAGATATTTTAAGTATATTATTATGACAAATCTGTACCAAAATATTTCATCTGATACAAGTGACAATAATAGTTTTGCTGCTGAAAGTTAAAATAAAACTCAAGTGAGTGTGAGATGAAAGTGCTATGTGTTATCAGAGCCCTTAATGACTACATTTGCTCTCTGCATTTGACCCATCACACATGTGAGATGCACACAAGTGGAGCAGTGGAGCAGCTATAAGCTGAATGGGGAGCAGTTAAGGATTACAGTACAAGGCATATGGGCATGGTGGGGAATCAAACTTGCTGTGCCACAGATGCCCCTAAAAGTCTGATATTCTACTGACTGTCCAATCCATGCTTGATCCAACAGTCTTCACGACCTACTATACTACAAATAATTTTGAGAAACACACATCTGGCTTTTGCCCAGGGGCAGTTGGTTATAAGTGCTATATGTTGTCATCATTGTATGTTCCCATACAATGACAAAATTGGTTCTCTGCCTCTGCGGGTGCCCATCGCACCTGGGATACACCCAGGTGGAGCAGTGGGCAGCTATTGAGTGCTCAGGGAGCAGGTAGGGGTTAGGTGTCTTGCTCAGAGACACCACAACATGTGAAAATGGCTGAGAGTCGAACGGCGACTTTCTGATCCCAAGTCGGCTGCCCAAACTCTACCCCATCTTGACCCCCTTTTGGTTATCTTTCAATCAGAGGATGAGTGTCCTTGGGCACCCCCCCCCCCCCCCCCCACACACACACACACAGCCTACAATATGTGTATGTGTGTGGGGGGAGGGGTGTGTGCACGTTTCTGTTTCAAGTTACCTTGTAGGGACCAATTTTACAAAAAATCATGCATTGTGGGAACCAGCTGCATATTTATGGGGACCAAAGCCAGGTCCCCATAGTCTCGTTGAGAGGTTAGGGGTTAGGTTTAGGACTAAGGTGTGAATTGTGGATGGGCTAAGGTTAGGCATGTATTAGTAATGGTTAGGTTTAGGGTAAGGGTCAGGCTATAGAAAATGAATGAAAGTCAATGCAAAGTCCCCAAAAAGTATGTTTACAAGAATTTACGTGTGTAAACATGTGTGTGTGTGTGAACTAAAAACATTATAAATATGGACCCATTAGTTTAATTTTTCTTCAACAAAAAATATACAGGTACGAGCCTCCTATTGGAAAATTACTGTTTGGAAGATTATCTTTCAGCTGGTAACAAGTTATTTAACCCCAACTGGTGCAATGAGTTGCTTCTCATTTCTTAAACAACCATGTTGAAAGACGCATGGCGTGGTCGTGGAAAAGATGTCAGTCTGTTTGCGAAGGGTCAAATCATTGTCATCAAGCAGAGAAAACATCAAGGAGATTGTAGAAACTACTAAAATTGGGTTAAGAACTGTCCAACGCATTATTAAAAACTGGAAGGATAGTGGGGACCGATCGTCTTAGAGGAAGAAATGTGACCGGAAAAAAATCCTGAATGATCGTGATCAGCGATCGCTTAAACGTTTGATGAAATCAAATCAAAGAAAACAACAGAAGCACTCAGGGCAGTGATTAATAGAGAAACATTTCCACATGCACAATGTGAAGAACTCAAGGAATTGGGACTGAACAGCTGTGTAGCCTTAAGAAAACCACTAACCAGTGAGGCTAACTGGGAAAAAATACTTCAGTTTGTTAGGGAGCATAAAGATTGGACTCTGGAGCAATGGAAGAAGGTCATGTGGTCTGATGAGTCCAGATTGACCCTGTTCCAGAGTGATGGACGCATCAGGGTAAGAAGA
This sequence comes from Nematolebias whitei, assembly GCF_014905685.2. NCBI lineage: Eukaryota > Metazoa > Chordata > Actinopteri > Cyprinodontiformes > Rivulidae > Nematolebias > Nematolebias whitei. The sequence continues at coordinate 9,573,238 of NC_056518.1, read as the reverse complement.
GAGGCAGGTGAAGTGATGCACCCATCATGACTAGTGATCAATGCAAGATCTTGTTGAAAAATTAATGAAACACTGGATGGAAATAGATCTTGTGGCGTTGTAGAAGTTTATTGAAACAATGACACAGTGAATGCATGATGTGATCAAAGATAAAGGCGGTCCAACCAAATATTAGTGTGTGACCTTTTTTTTGGTGGTGACTTTTTTTTTGGCCAGGCAGTGTATATTTGCTGCCTTTAAAAGTAACATTAGAAATCCTGAGTTCAGCTTAAAAAGAAACATGCTACAAGTCAGTCAGACCCTTGACTTAGATGAGTAATTTATTGTTCATTAAAAAAGCAATCTGCAGAGATATTAGTATAAGTAATGCATGTTACTAAGTTTTGCGTAGGAGCAACGGGATAATTTATCATCTAACTTGCACAGCTACTAAATTAGACCTTTAACAAACCTAAAACAAACTCATGCTCTGTTATGAATAACATGTTAAGAAGGTGCAGATAAAAACACAAAAAGTAATAAAAATAGATATTGGTTGCTGGGCAACAGAAAGAAACAAAGTATGAGATAGTATCAGGAGCTTTACATAGTAAGAGATGAGCTTTTTAAATTTTAAAAAGATTGTAAATGTTCATAGCACTGGGGCTAAAGAGATAAAAATAAATGTAGTAGTGCTGTACATGTGAACTGGAACGGTACAGGAGGATTCTGAAAAACCTCACAACTCCTACCAAACGCAGGCTAGGCTTTATGTTTACCTGAGCTTCTGGTATTTAATAAAACTCAAGAGCTTGAGTAAATAACATCTGTGCACAATTGGAATAAAATATGTATTGATTGTACGATAAAGTGAGGCCAATTTAAATAAAACATAAAAACACAAAACACGTTCAGATCAGTTTAAACGATCCACACTGGAATTAATCTTACTGTAAATTTAATTGTGTTTAAACACACTATTTGTCATAATTTTTATAAATGTGATTTTTTTGTTGTTGTTGTTGTTTGGTTTAACTTATTTCTTCTTTTGCATAACTACTTTTTGTTGTATTTTGCATTTTGAGGCATAATTGTTGATATGCAGATGTAACAAACATAAAGTAATGAACAAGTTTAGGTAATATCTCATTTGTACACAACTGGTTGGACTTTGTGTATAGTTGAAGTGTTTTACTTCTGACCTGGTAAAAGTAAGGATTGGGTTCAGATTCTCCCACTCCATTGAAGTCTTCCACGTTAATTAGCTGAAAGTCAAACATCAGGCCAGGGTTGGGCACCTGGAACTCAGGCAGCTGCTGGACATGAGGCAGGTTACCAAGATGTTTGTAGCGCCAGTTGTAAAGATTACAAAGGCTGGGGAAAAGAACCAGACACATAATGACATCTATAGTGCAGAACAGGCCAATCTAAAATGAAGTCTGTTAAAACTGATTCTAGTGTTACACTCTTGGGGGGAAGACTCACCTTGCACGAGCACGGCCCTGTGCATCCAAGTCTATAGTAGGAACACCTAGACGCACAAATCGGGTGAAGAGAGACTGCTCCATGTTGGAGTACTTCTGGAACGCCATGTTCTTGATGACCGGAGGCAGCTGGTGGTGGTCTCCAATCATGATCCAACGCTTTAGCCGACTGTAGCCATCCTCTGGGTTCTAAAGATGATAGAAAATACAAAAGAAGGTAAGAAATCTTGTCACACAAACATCAATTCTGTGAAAAGAAATCCTATAAAAAACATGACTAAACTGGTACTTTGCATATTAATTATGAATTAACGTCTGACATGTATGTCAGATGTTGATATACCCTTCGTAATAGTACGGTATTTTCCTCCGTATAAGTCGCATCAGTCCAAATATGTCTAATAAAGTGGAAAAATCCATAAATACGTCACTTTGCCATAGCAGTCGCATTTATTATGCGTCACCGCTGACGTGTCGTGTTTGTTACATGTCACCACTGACCACTCGGAAATGTGGACTGGTGTTGTACCAAAAATCGATTGGCTGCTGCCAAATGGTGACCGCGGGAGCATGCACGGGAGGACTTGAACAAGAATTTAACATTTAAAAACAAATTATTTGTTTGCTCAACATTATAGTAAAGGTGTGTCTCAGTTGAACTTTTACTTAATAAATGCACTTCAATGGTCAAATCAGCTGCATTTCAAAAGTATTGCTGTAGGGCTGCAACAACGAATCGATAAAATCAATAAAAATCGATGATTAAAAGGGTTGGCAGCGAATTTCATTATTGATTCGTTGTGTCGTGCGATTATGCGTCTTTCATGGCGCTGCAGAGCCGTTTTGATCACCTGCAGGTTATTGTCAATGCTGACTGACTGAATAAAGTAAAAAAATAAAAAACCTCTGCAGCGCGAGTTGAACAGAGCGAGGCGGAGGCAGAGCAGAGGCTGTTTTCAAAGGAAATTACGTAAATTTTACAAATGACCAACGCAGAGAAAACTGTTCGACCCAAGTCCTCCAAAGTGTGGGAGCTCTTCACAAAGATAAAAACTGCGCAACATGCAGCTTTGAAAAGTGACGACACGACACGAGAGAACAACGCTGATAAACGTAAACATGTCGGAGTCACGAGGAGGATGAAGGAGCAGCAGCAGATACAACTCGTCTATACAATATTCTACATTTGTTCAGTTTCCAAATGAGAAAACTTAACGTCAGTCTCTCTGTAGCTGAAGCTGCTTGTTTGTTTGTTTGCTGATTAATGACAGTGATAGAGAACGTGTGTTACTTTTTATTTAATTTAATTGGTACAAGCAGTGTTTACATGTGATTTATAAATTTAACACAAAGATGGTAATAATTTAGTGATTAAGCTTCAACTTTTAATTTGCTGGCAAAGTCTGAAGACACTGCTTGTATGGCAGGATGAATTGCATTTAAACAGGAATTAAAGTAATTTATTACATCAACTCAAATGCGTGTAATTAAGTATTTTATATGTGTGTGTGTGTAATTGCTCTTTTAGCTACTTTTGCCTGAACCTAACACTGTAAGTGAAACAAGGCATTTCTTGAGTTGCTGTAAATTATGCTATAATGTGTATATTGCGTATAATTCTAGAATTGTGCAGCTCGAGGTGGCTGCATGTTGGAGCAGCTCTGTTACTTTCATTCTGAAATTTTGCTTTTGAAAACGTTAATTCCTCTTTTTCTGGATGTAAATTGCTTTTTTTGGATGATAATTTCATCTGGTATCAGATGTTGTATAGCTGGAAGGATTTTTACTAAAACCTTTTTACTTTTGGACATTTGTTATGGTGCGTAACCATGGCAACAATGTGTTTTTTTACAACTGGGAGCAGCTGATTAACATCTCAAAGCTCAAATAATATCTCAACTACAGCCCCAAATCTCAAATGAATTGTAAAGGAGGCGTCGCGGATGCATCTCCGTCTACCTGGTGGCGGTGCTCGAGTACCTGACCGCCAAAATCCCGGCGCTGGCGGGAAACACGGCTCGTGACAACAAGAAGACCAGGATCATCCCCTGACACCTGCAGCTGGCTGTCTGCAATGATTATGAGCTCCACAAGCTGCTGAGAGGAATGACCATTGCTCTGGGAGGATTTCTGCCCAACATTCAGGTGGTCCTGCTGCCCAGGAGGCCCGAGAGGCCCAAGTCCAAGTAAACGGATCAACATCTGTGGCCAGTTTCTTCATATCTGCTATAAGACGGACCACCACAAGAGATCCTTCCCGCCCACAGCCATCAACATCTAGAACAATTCTTTTATGAAACCTGGAGAATGAGCTACAGCAACATTTAATTTCCCTCTGGGATTAATAAAGTATTTTTGAATTGAAGTGAAATGAATTGTATACTCTCTCATTCCAGAAAACAACAAACAATGATAGCCTTCGTGATGGAAAGACATCATGGACACCACAGCAAGCAGTTGTCTTGACCGAAAGTATCCTTAAATGATCGTCACTGACATGAAGCCTCTGTCGATGGTTGAAGACGAAGGCTTCACTACAATGATCTACATTTTTAATCCAGGTTACACTCAAGGACACATTTTACAAAGTAAGGACATATTGTGAAGGTATAAGTCAAGTCAAGTCAAGTCATATTTATAAAACAGACATTTGTATGTATTTTTGTGCACATTTATTTTTTTAAGCTATTTGACTTCTTCTTTCTTCTTCTTTTGGCTGCTCCCTGCGTTTGGGGTCGCCACAGCGAACTAAGTCGGATGAAGACTTGGTTGTTGTTTTTACACCGGATGCCCTTCCTGACGCAACCACAGATCACCGAGCTACCACAGCCCTCTGTGTGGAGCAGAGAGATGCTATCTAGGACACCCGGAGGAGCAGATGGTGGGGGTTAAGGGCCTTGCTCAAGGGCCCAGAGTGGGACAAATGAGGGTGGGGGCAGGTGTGGGTGCTTCACCTACCCCACCCACATTTTTTTGATGTTGTCGGTACCAGGGATTGAACCGGCGATCTTCCAATCAAAGGCCCAAGAAAGAAGATTTTACTAACAGAATAGTCAAATAGCAACCTGTTTTTTGTGCGAATTGCTATGTCAGTCAAATGTTCAATTTTGGAATAAAGGGGTGGAAATTAAAACTTTTTTTTGCCGAATCATCGATTAATCGAAAAAATAATCGGCCGATGAATCGATTATTGAAATAACCGTTAGTTGCAGCCCTAATTTGCTGCTTCTGTGCACCGGGAGCGTGCAGACAGGGAGGAAATCAGGAAGGAGGAACGCTGCGCATTTCTTTGAAATTTATCAAGATAGCCACCTAAAACAATTATTTGTTTGAACGACATTATAGTAGAGGTGTGTCTCAGTTGAACTTTTACTTAATAAATGCACTTTAATGGTCAAGTCAGCTGCATTTCACCGGAGTGGTGTAGTGAAATGAAGCTGATTTGACGGTTGCTCCAGGCATAACCCCGGAGCTGGACATATGTGGCAGGCTATGGCAAGCCGATCGTGTCATTAATAGCCATTTTTACCTATTACATGATACAACGTCATGCCATACTACTTGAGTGCCATCTAGTGGTTGAAAATGGTAGTGTTCAATATTTTCAATGTCAGAATGAATGAAAATGGTCATATCTCAGTCAAAAATTGGTTCATAAATATGGGGAAAACCTAAATAAGTTGCTTCGGTGTATAAGTCACAGGGCATGCAAATTATGCAAAAACTGCAACTTATAGACCGATAAAGATAGTACTATGAACAGGGTACAGTCTAACCAGAGTCAACATATTAAGTTCGGTTGAATTACAGTCATGTCTGTAAAACATTTTCTGGAAAAAGTTACCTGTAACAACAGAGGGATGAAGGTCTCAATCTCAAGAATCTGTGCTGCTTCTTCCATCAGGATGTTGTCATACTAAAAGAAAGTGACGCTGATTTAAAAATCTGAACTACAGTGAATACACCTGTAACAAAATCCTCAAGTCTCAATATAAAATGATAAAGGTTTACCTTAAATCCTAGCTCTACCAGGTCATGACGTTTGAGGGCAGCGTGTGTGCAGGTCATGGCAATGATTTTGGCTTCTTTCACCAGCAGATACTTGGAGCGGTCCAGTCCACTCCTCAACAACTCAAACGCCCTAAACTCCTGATGGAGAAGATGAAAGCAGAAGAGTCAGGGGTGAAAATGAAGGACTGCCAATACACCAGCTAAAATCATCATACAGTAATGCGGACGTTCCTGATTCCTAAATTTGTTAATTTAGTTATTTGTTGTATTTATGCACACTGTTCTGATGAAAGTTTTAATGGAAACATGACAAATGATTTCTATGAAACAATAATGGATAACATTATTAGGCTAATACAAATCGCACACTTCAATATTGTGAAAAGACAGCAATTACATTATGACACACTTTGAGGCTTGTCATTAATCTAAATACTCTAATATCTCAACCTGACACTAATGTTTACTTCCTAAATGCCTCAAAGGAGAAAAAAAACAATCTGAACGTTAAAAATGTTGGGAGAAACAAAGGATAAACAGCTTTCAGTAATAAATATTCCCTACCACATTAACTTTAACCAAACAACACTGACAAAGTGCCAAAAATACATTTAGTTAAAAAGTGATTAAAAAAAAAGTCTGTGTGCTTCCATTCTAAATCTTAAAATACGTTTTGTGCCTAAAAACATTTAAAAATGATGTGAGCACCACAATCATAGTCTATTTAATTACTACAGAGCACGTAGTTAAAGAGCAAGCAAAAATATTTTATTAAAAATAAACTGCTGACCTACATGGGCCATCATGGAATAGTCTTTGAAGCCAGTCTATAACAAGTCTAAGGATATCCCAGAGTAATTTAGACATAATCTGTGCTTTAATCTGTCATAAGTGAGTTTCATACTTTGTTGTGGTTCAGTGATAAAGAGACCAAACAGCCTCTCTGTGGAGAAATATACTCAAAGTAATTGATTGGTGAATTAGTGAAACACAAGAAGCACTTTTGGACAAATGTTAATATAAAACTTTTACTGAAGTGGCCATGCCAGGAAAAGTTTTTGAACAAAATCTAAATCAGTTGTGTTGAGATTACTAGAGATTACTGTGGGGTGAAACACTAGAAGGAAAATATGGGCTGTTTGCTTCCAACTTGCCCCACTAACTGAAGAGAGGGGATAAAAAATGAGAGGGAAAGCTAGACTGGGACAGCACTGGGGCTTAAATATTTAATGTGTTACTATTTCAGCATTAATATTAAACCGATCAAAACATAAAAAATTGATAATGTCTATTTTTAACCCCTGTGGCCCCAGAGTGAATGAATACTGCAAACATTCACAGAAACTGTCATGGTAAAAAAAACAAAAAACTTTTGACAGACCTGAGGAGGAGGAGGACATAAACACAAATCCAAAATGCCCTTTTTGCTTGTCTGTCTGGCAACGTATTTTTAGAATATTCTTATGACAGCTTATTCAAAACTGCTTTTCCATTTGAAAGGCAGACAGACCAGCAAGCGCAGCAGGATGCTGCTTTTGCTACCTTGCACCACGTACAGCAGCATCTCTTAATGCGTGAGCAGATTTCACTGCAGCATGGGTGAGGCTGAGGGAGGAGGGAGGAGGTGCTGTGATGCAGCGATACAGAGGCCAGCCAGATAAATCAAGGTCACCACACATGTCGAGATATTACCTCCAACCAATAACTTTCTTTATTGCATTTTGAGACCGTTTCGGTGTTGCCATAAATCAGAAATGTATTCGTTAGCCTCACAGACACAGCTGATGAGCTGCAGAGGAATCATAACACATACTCAGATGTGTGCAAGTGTGAAATTGTGTGAAAACGAGCAAGGGGAGAAAATAAGTTGTGGTAATTTTGTTTTCATACTTATTTTCTCCAGAAAGGTTATCGAGGACAACAAAACTACTGTTAAATGTTTTTACTTTAATCAAACAAAGAAATGTGGAACTAAAAAAAAACACACAGAGACAGTGCCTAAACAAGCACAAGTAATTTACAACTCCGCTGTGCGTTAGAAAATGTGCAACATCTGGACACACAGCTGGCACATGGTCTGAGAGAAAAATTCCACTGCAGCTGGTAAAACTCTAGTTAAGCAAAAAAGACTAAGAAGCAAAAAAAATGTATTTATTGTATATCAAGTACAAGACTCATGTTTGTGCTGCTGTTGTTCACATATTGTTTTGCAAGATTAGTGTTTAGCGTATCTTAGTTTATATCTTAGATACTTAGTACTGTTTCTTTTACTATATATATTTTTGCTTTTGTTGGATGTAACTGGGACCCTGAGTACACAGTTTCGTTCCACCTCATACACCACATGTGATGCAAATGACAATAAAGAAGCTCGAACCTTGCATCTAGGTGTAATGATGCGTGCTGTACGGTTACATTTAGGTTTCCTTGGTCTCTGTGTATGGCTAACCATCTTACCTCCAGCTGTGTAAATATTTTCTTGATGTGGCGATAGCAGCCCTCTGCAATGTCCATGTCCTCTTCATACGATCGGCCCTTGAATACAGGCTGGGGAGCATTGGAGAAGTACTTGTGGAAGGGAAAGTATGTAGCAACAGCCTCCACCTCCACCTTCTTGCCCTGTTTGGGTTTGACTTTGCTCATGTACTCCTCCCAGCGAGACATCACCTGTAGAATAAAAAATGTACAATACAAAAATGTCCATTTAATTTATGTCCTCAGCTAATCACGTCCAAAATACAAACAAGCCTTTTGATGTGAATGAATGAATTATTTGATGAAAATCAGTTTTCTGGCAATTCTTAAGCTTAAATTTGGCTGGCAATATTAAACTATGCAATTACCAAACGTACCTATCCTGTTTCTATTGATTCACAATGCATGAGACCCCACTTTGCCTGTGCTCACCTGATTGTTCAACAAAAAAGTGCTAAACAATTGAGTCAAAACAAAAAATAAAATACATTAAATACAAAAGAGAACAGATAGCTTCAATAAATTACCTTCCATCAAACGGTCACAGCTGATGTTTTTAAAAATGTTTTAAAATAATAATAAAAAAAAAAAAAAACTTAACTTCAGATGAAGTACTTGTTTTTATGGACTAATGGAAACACTTACAAACAAATGAACATGGATCAAAAGTACTCAAGGTTTTGCAGAGTTAATAAAATCTTGAAATTTTTATAGCAAAAAGCTCAATGACTTCAAAAACTAAAGACTTTAGTCATGTTAGTACAGGTGCTGGTCTTAAAATTAGAATATGCTGAAAAAGTTGATTTATTTCAGTAATTCCATTCAAAAAGTGAAACTTCTATATTATATACATTCATGACCCACAGACAGATATATTTCAAATGTTTATTTATTTTAATGTTGATGATTATAACTGACAACTAATGAAAACCCCAAATTCATTATTTCAGAAAATTAGAATATTATTTAAGACCAATAAAAAAAAAAAAGATTTTAATAAATGTTGGCCAACTGAAAAGTATGAACATGAAAAGTATGAACATGTACAGCATCAATATTTAGTTGTTGCTCCTTTTGCCTGAATTACTGCATCAATGTGTTGTGGCATGGAGTGGATCAGTCTGTGTCACTGCTCAGGTGTTCTGAGAGTCCAGGTTGTTCTGATAGTGGCCTTCAGCTCTTCTGAATTGTTGGGTCTGGTGTATCACATCTTCCTCTTCACAATACTCCATAGATTTTCTATGGGGTTAAGGTCAGGTGTGTTTGCTGGCCAGTTAAGAACAGGGATACATAATCCTTAAACCAGGTACTGGTAGCTTTGGCACTGTGTGCAGGTGCCAAGTCCTGTTGGAAAATGAAATCTGCATCTCCATAAAGTTGTTCAGCAGCAGGAAGCATGAAGTGCTCTAAAACTTCCTGGTATATGGCTGCATTGACCTTGGACCTCAGAAAACACAGTGGACCAACACCAGCAGATGACATGGCACCCCAAACCATCACTGACTGAGGAAACTTGACACTGGACCTGAAGCAACATGGATTCTGTGTCTCTCCACTCTTCCTCCAGACTCTGGGACCTTGATTTTCAAAGGAAATGCAAATTTACTTTTATCAGAGAACAGAACTTTGGACCACTCAGCAGCAGTCCCAGGCGAGACACTTCTGATGCCGTCTCTTGTTCAAGAGTGGCTTGACACAAGGAATGTGACAGCTGAAACCCTTGTCTTGCATACGTCTGTGCATGGTGGTTCTTGAAGCACTGACTCCAGCTGCAGTCCACTCTTTGTGAATCTTCCCCACATTTTGGAATGGGTTTTGTTTCATAATCCTCTCCAGGGTGCGGTTATTGCTTGTACACTTTTTTCTACCACATCTTTTCCTTCCCTTCGCCTCTCTATTAATGTGCTTGGACACAGAGCTCTGTGAACAGCCAGCCTCTTTAGCAATGACCTTTTGTGTCTTGCCCTCCTTGTGCAAGGTTTCAATGGTCATCTTTTGGACAACTGTCAAGTCAGCAGTCTTCCCCATGATTGTGTAGTCTACAGAACTGGACTGAGACAATTTAAAGGTCTTTACAGGTGTTTTGAGTTAATTAGATGATTAGAGTGTGACACCAGGTGTCTTCAATATTGAACCTTTTCACAATATTCTAATTTTCTGAGACACTGTATTTGGGGTTTTCCTTAGTTGTCAGTTATAATCATCAACATTAAAAGCAATGAACATTTTAAATATATCAGTCTGTGTGTAATGTATTAATATAATATACAAGTTTCACTTTTTGAATGGAATTACTGAAATAAATCAACTTTGTCATGATGTTCTAATTTTATGACCGGCACCTGTATTTGGGTGTCATGAGAGGACAGTATAAATTAAGGACCATGGGAGATCGGGCATTCTGTGTGGCTGCCCCCCGCCTCTGGAGCTCCCTCCCTGACTATCTGAGAGCTCCACAATCATTGACTGACTTTAAAAAAGGCTTAAAGACTTTTCTTTTTAAGCAAGCCTATTCTGCGTCCACATGATTGTATCATTGATTTTATCACAGATTTTAGTTGATTGTATCAGATTTTAGTTGATTTTATCACAGATTTTAGTTGATTTTATCAGATTTTAGTTGATTTTATCACAGATTTTAGTTGATTTTATCAGATTTTAGTTGATTTTATCACAGATTTTAGTTGATTTTATCATTGATTTTAGTTGCATTCTGTAGCACTTTGAGATTTGTGTTAATGAAGAGTGCGTTACAAATTAAATTCATTATTATTAATAAATGGAACTCCTGAGTCCCTGCAACTCTCTTGCTCTGTAAGTCAATTCTAAAGTCCAAACGCAAATTCCAAAAATATTGAGCTGCGATTTAGACAATGTAGAAGTATTTAACTGCAAGAAAGAAAAAAACAACTTTGAACTTGTAAAATAATTTAAAAAATCTGTATGCAATAAGAAATAAGTTACTTTTAGTTGCAACTACTTGAACAAAACAAACAAAAAAAAAGTAACATTTGTATCTTAATCCCATTTTACAATGTTTTTTTTTCAGTTTTTAACAAAATAATACACATTAGTTTTGTCTTTACCTGATACAGGTAGAAGTGTCCGGCAGTCTCACAGGTGTATGAAACATCTCCAGGAACATCCAGGCTCTCCTGTAACCTTCCCACCTCTTTGAGAAGCTCCAGTCTTCTGGCTAGGACATAGTTCACCCTCCCATATCTGTGACCAGCACAATTGTTATTTAGTCAAAAAAAATAATCTTATAGTGGGGAAAAAACAAAACAACTTTTAATTTTCACACGTATAATTAGTTTTTTTTTTTATTACTCAGGAAAAGTTGTGTAAAAAAATGTATTTTTTTTTAAAATATTAATAGCTACTCCTAAATACTGATGATTCTATAATATACAGATAATCAGGCAGAGCTATGCTTTTGCTTGTTTTGTTTATCATGACTGAATATACGTTTATTTACAAGAATAATTGTAGTAAATACACCGTTTTGTTTTTCTTGCATCTTTTGTGCAACTGAACGGTCCTGAGCTGCAAAGGGACAACAAAGCCACTCACAGGAAGTAGGCAGGGTCATGGGGTAATATTAGAGGTGAACTATTTTTAGACCTGTTTCAAAGATCCTCAGTCAGCAGATGACTCAAAGAGGATCATGCTGCTCTGACTGTTTGGCTACAATCAAATACATGGGAATCTACCTAGCTCTTAAAACAGATGTGCATTATATAGACACTATGAAAAGAACACACTTTGTGCCCAACACCTGAATGAGGGGTGGTGTGGTTCATTTTAACCTTAAACCAACGTGACATTCTGAATGACTCAAACATGTTTTCTTCTTAATAAAAAATAAATTATTCTATGCTTTCACCCAAAACTACTTCTAAAATCTCTTTAAAAATGTCTAACATGAAAAGACACCTTTTTTTAAATGAAGTTGTAGCTTCCCTCTTTGTTAGGCACTCTATAGTTCTGCTATCCATTTTTTTATTTTTTACCTCATATAAAGTGTTAATTAAAGCCCTCAAGCTTTAGCTGGTGTCAGTGGGCTGGAAGAAGTGTGGAGTCTGCATGTTGTTATGAGGCAACAAAGCAGGGAGAACATGGTGAATACAGCACACTATAGCTCTTTCTTTCATGTCTGCATTGCTGCATAATTTAAGGATGCAAGAGACTGCTTTCATGTGAATACTCCATTTGCAAACACTGACTGTTCATATATCAGTCACGCACTTACACATCAGGCAGCAGTCAAACAACATGTACAGCAAATGAGAAACATACAGACATCCCCACTCTCCTTTAGAAGTAATACTACAAGCTGCAGAGTGCCTGGATCTGTGATTTACAATGAAGCCCGTAAGGGCACTTTAAATAGTAACAGCATATTAATATTCAGTGACAGAGTTATTTATATTCGGCAGCCACCTTATAAATTCTGTTTGGAAAAGAAAAAAAAATATTCTGACTGATTCATTCATCAAGATGTTAAAAATAGCAGTAGTCATGTTGAGCTGTAAATGTTTGGGTATCCTGAGATTGGCAAGTCTTCTTCAAGACTGGCACTGAATGCTTGAGCACGTATAATGTTACCGTAATTTCCAGACTATTGAGCGCACCAGAATAGAAGCCGCACCCACCAAATAAAAATTAAAATTGTACATATATAAGCTGCACTTGTGCATTAGCTGCAGGTGTCCACATTGTAACATGAGATATTTACACAGAAAGATTTTTTAAGCTTTTAATTAAACACGTACCGTAACGTACACAAATACATACAGTAAATGTTTTCTCTGAACAGTGCTGGTAACACGGCTGGTTAAATAAATAAATACAGTAGCCTACCAGGAAGTCATTGGTCGCTATGTCGCCATCTTCATTTTCCACCTGCGCACTGCACCCATGAGCATGTGCTATCCTCCATCACGCAGCAGTCTTTTAAAACCCGTTGGTGATAGAGGATTTTTTTTTTTTTTTTACCTGCTCCAGTGTCAGGATCCACTGGCAGACTTGAGCAAAATTTGCTCTTAGGAGCCATTTACACGGCGCACATTTTAAGTGGAACCACACCTTTCTCTCTGCGGTTCTGTGTTCCTTTACACAACACTAGTAGCACATCTCCTTGAATCTGGAGTTTCTCAACCCACCTCTGAGTGGAGGATTTCAAGGCAGCCACCCACTGTTATGTACACATCTCCCGCAGAGGTGTTAAAGCACATGCACACAACAGGTATACATTTCACGCACGTGCAGACCAACGGCATATTTCTATCAACAACAACAATGCGGCAGAGTATAACATACTGCTTTTCTGAGCTACGACTGATGGAATATATTTTGTCTCGTAGTCAATCTACACCAGAATGTAGCTGCTGTGACTGACATCTGTGTTGTGACGAGACACCAGTCGGATCCATTTCTAATATCTCTATTTATTGAATGAGCCTGTCGAGGCAGGTTCTGGTCCGCTCAGTGACCGGTGTGGAGCTGTTAGATGAAGCGGTCCCGTCGACTCGTATCCAAAATCCATGTCTATATGTTTCTCATTTGCTGTACACTTTGTTTGATTGCTGCCTGATGCAAGTGCGTGACTGAAAATCCAGCATTAACTTGTTGTTAAGTTGTTGTTAGGTGGGCTTTAAGCCCAGAGGAGAGTCCTTACAGAGAGCGGTCCTAGGCAGCGCGCATGCATATTAGGTGAATGTACAAAATTCACAGCGCCAACTAATGACCCGGCATGGCAACTATAGCAAATTTGGAGGGGGGGGGGGGGGGTCCTGCAGATGCATGTAAACATACAAATCTGTCTGTGTTAATGCGGATGTTTTCCTCGAAATAACGTGAAAAAAAACTATGTTTCCCCCGCCGTGTCCATGTAAATAGGGCATGCAGTCAGTTTTGGTAAACGATTTCTCACCGCCATCATCCAAGCCTCCCACTGAGCTTGAAGTGCCATTTTAAATGCACGATTCATACTTATGTCAAATGGCTGCAAATACTTCATTGTGAAACTTCATTTCCCCCCTCCCTGTGGGGGCACAACAGGGAGAGGAGGAGAGAACGGGGAGTAGACCAATTAAACCAAGCTTCATTAGGGTTTCATTGATCCACTGTGACCTGTTTGGTAATTTCATTGGTCTGATTTTTTTTTTTTTTATCTTTATTTTTATAGGAAGTCTCATTGAGTCACGAGGACCCACCCCGCAAGAGACGTGCATTGGGCAGCTATGTGAGCGCCCGGGTGTGATGAGGCTAAATGTTTTGGCGGCATGGAACTCATTAGCCCGTACAAAACAACAAAACAAAACAAATTAGCTGCAGCATTGTATAAACTGCAGTGTTCAAAGCATGTGAAAAAAGTGGCAGCTTATAGTCTGGACATTACGGTACACATTCAGTGTCTATGAAGAAAAAACTGAGTCATTTTCCCTTTTCTTTTTACACACACTTACACTTTTTACAACACCCTTGAAATCCTCATCTGTTCTTTACCCTGCAAAGAGTTCTGCAATAAAAGGGGCACCACCTCCATTAGGCTGGTTAAAATGTGTGTAAAAACAACAAGGCAGTGTCACCGAATGCAGTTCATTAATTGAAATTCTTAAGTATTTTAATGGTTTTGAGACCATTTTGCACATTATCAGTGTAATAATTTATGCATTCATTTATTTGTTTGGATATCTTCTTAGATTAAGATATACTATTAAAATAGACTTAGACTAGAAGGGGTGTCAAACTCACAAAAGGGGGGCCAAAACGAAAACCTTTTTCAAACTAAGTGCCAGTTTCAGAATTTACATTAATTCAAGTTAGATACCAACATCTTTTCTTGGTTGTAGGTTCTTCAACAAGAGTTTGATTGGTCTCATTTGATGTTCTCTGTTGCACTTTGGACATCACAATCAAAGATTACTGAAAAAATTCAAGTGAAAAAAGTATTTTATGTTTAACATATCTTCTTGGGGGCCAGATAAGATGTCACCGAGGGCCAAATTTGGCCCCCGGGTCTTGAGTTTGACATATGTGGACTAAGGTGTTGTGTGTCCATGAAGTAAGAAATGGACAATTCAACTCCCAGATTCTCAATAAACTTGTAATAGATGACCTTAATCATTTTGTTTTACATTTAAGGATTCAAGGTCATACCTGCAAATTCAGAAGGGATGAAAAAGGTGACAAATCTAGCACCTGCTGCCCCCCCACCCCACCCCGGAAGATTTTGTAATTTTTTTAACAAGCATTCTGGTATACTCCAAGATTAAAAAGACAACATGCTTCAGGTAAAAAAGACATTTACTAACATATCCTAATTTACTGAGAACATGCATATGATGGTGGTGGTGGATTTTGGGCATTCTCCCCCAGAAAATTTTGAATAAAGTAGATGCCATTTCCTGCATTCTGGTGCATTTTAACGGGTTGTTAAACATCTACGTTTACCTACATATGTAAACACGATTCAGTAACTATTTTAGATTCAATTCAGTTCAGTTTATTTATATAGTGCCAAGTCACACAACAGAAGTCATCTCAGGGCACTGAACAGAAACATTCACATACATAACAAGTAAGTTGACATTATTTATCTGAGGAGCAGACTGTTGAGTTTAACTTGGTCGCAGAACTCGCATCTTGAACAAGCATGAAGGCGACAGTGGAAAAGAAAAACTCCCTCATGAGGAAGAAACCTCCAGCAGAACCAGGCTCAGGAGGACAAGCAGCCATCTGCTTCGACCGGCTGGGTTTGAGAGGACAAACCCAGAAAGTGACAAAAAGCCAATTTCATAAATCTAAATTTGTCAATTTGTAAATGTTTCTTAAGAGAAAATCAAATTTATGTATATAAAGAAATGTCTTGGCTACAATATAACACCCTGCCCTACAAAAGAGGACAAGTTAACAAAAAGCACAGATGTACCTCCACTGGTAAAGTCCCAAAAAGCACAAAAGTTGCTAAAGGGACTGTTGCAGAAGAGATTTGATTTTAGCACCAGCTACCAAATCCTGGTCTACTGCACAGAGACCATGACCTGCTAAGATGCTGTAGAGACATCTAACAAAATAAAGTTAGATCCTCTGGATGGATTAAAAAATTGTTGAAATTATTGATCATGCATCAGGATATTTTAAAGACACCTCGTTCAACTAGTCCATATATGCATCACTCATTTTAAACTCACTCCTATGACTAAGATAATGAAATTAATGCGACACCTTATCACAAACAATGACTTTAGGGGTAAACTTTTTATTTGCAACACAACGTACCATTGTGCTAAGCCATGGTGAGACACAACTGCATCAGGGTTTTGTCACCCTGCATGTAATTATTAAAATAAAATCATTTTCAGGTTCCTTCTTACCTTGGTGCCACAGTTTCTACACTTCATAACTTTTATTCCTCTTTCCTTCAATGTTCACTTGGAATAACATCCATCTCCTTCTCCCATTGTTTTCCTTAGCACTATTCCTTCCCATCACTGATTTTTACCAATTTTACTTTCCAGAAAACTTGTGTTACCGGGGTTCTTTCTCCCCAACATGATATTTCTCCTTCAATGTATTCTCTAGAACACCATCAGCTGGACTTTTCAAATCTTAGGGAAAAAACTTGCAGCACCCGATACAGACACGCTAGCTAAGAAGCTAAGTTCTCCGTATCTCTCACACATCCTAATCTCCCCCCGCCCCGCCAATCAACAACTTGCTGTAAGCTAACACGCAACACGGCATTCTACTTCCGGGAAGATGGCGCCACTGTGCATGGCCTGCCCTCCACCTCTGTCAGCAGTGATTGTGTTTTTTCAGTTTTTGTCATTTTTCACCTACATCGACTCACTGCTGGTTTATGAACGTAATCAACTCCTAAATCTCAAACCATCTGCCACCAGTCTCGCTTTGTTTGATCATAATGATCGTAACTCTGGACCCCCTCTTGGACCCCCACCTCTGCTTGAAGACGTTCCTGTTTAACTCCGCCGTGGTATCCTGCCCGCTCGAAGACATCGCTCCAGGCGCCGTGGAAAACGGGCCGGCCGTCTTGTGAGGATCAAAGCCTGGCGGGCTGCTGCTTACTCTTCAACCGAGGACCACATCTTAAATCACCTGCCCTGGCGCTGCACCGATCCACCCGAGTCCTTCCCGGTCCCACGGGTCGGGTCGCGCTTCCACAGCAGACTTGTTCGCCGCGGTTGGGCTTCCGGTCGTTGGAGTCGCGGGTCGAACTCCACAAATCTGAGACCGCTGGTCTTAACTTCATGGACAACTTCTCCTGCTGTGATTCCTACAAGGATTGCACTGATAAATGCCAGGTCACTGGCTAATAAAATGTTTATCTTGAAGGACTTTTTCTCCTCCACCGGTCTGGACTTCTTCTGCATGACTGAGACGTGGCTCTCCTGTGGTGAGTTCATGGCCCTGTCAGAAATTGTACCACCGGACTGTTCTTATTTTAATGCTCCGAGAATATCAGGCAAAGGTGGTGGATTATTACCTTTTTTCAAAAAACGATGGAATTGCAAACTAGTACAGATACCAGCTAATTTTTTGAGCTTCGAACTCCTGTGTTTTGAGGTGGGCCGTGCAAATCCTGTTTTTTCCTGCTGTGTTATACAGGCCACCCAAATATAATAAGGACTTCATGGCTAAACTCTGACTTTTTAACTTGGATTCTGCTCAGACATGATCGGGTTTTGATTCTGGGAGATTTCAATATACATGTCTGTTGCCCTGAAAAGCCGCTGACTCAGGACTTTCTAGATCTGATCCAGTCTCTGAACTTTGTACAGAATGTTGCAGGACCAACTCACCAGCATGACCACACACTGGATTTAGTGTTAACCTTTGGTTTATCTGTTTCTGAGTTAGAAATTGGGGATGCGGTTTTCTCCGACCACAAACCCATTTCTTTCAGCACTTCTTTTGTCAACGAGTCCAAACCCCCTCCCTCTCCAGCCAGGCCTTGGCGAATATTTAACCCTTCCACTGCTGCGCTCTTTTCAACTGCTTTTACTAAAAACTCTCTCTTAGTCATTGAATCCTCTTCCATGAACACCCATGAGCTAGTCACTGTATATCAAGAGACCTGTGCTAAGGTTCTTGACCTAGTTGCACCATTAAAAATTAGGCATCCAAAGTGCAATCCACACCCTTGGATGAATGAGATCACTCGCGCAGCCAAACGTCAATGCAGGAAAGCCGAACGTAAATGGAAGAAGGACAAACTTCACGTTTCTTTTATCATGCTAAAAACATGTTACAAAGAGTACCAAGCCTCTGTTAAATCAGAAAAAACAAATATTTCTCCCAAATCATCGCCTCAAACAGCCACAATCCCCACGTTCTTTTCAACACTATTAACTCCATTTTAACCGTGCCTTAGTCTGCCAACTGGGAGGTCCCTGCAGTTACGTGTGAGGACTTTGCCAGTTTCTTTGTTAAAAAGGTTGAGTCGATCAGGTCACTGATTTCCTCACACCACAGCTGACCCCTCTGTCTTTGTCCCCTCCACATCAGTTTTGAACCAGTCTGAACCCATTTCCCTCTCATTTCTAAATGATGTCATTGGTCATATGAAACCCTCAGGTTCCCCTGCTGACCCCTTCCCTGCATCGTTTTTTAAACAAGTCCTAGCCTCCATTGGACCCTCTGTTCTTGACATTATAAACAGCAGTATGGCTACAGGTGTAGTTCCTGATGCTTTAAAACATGCAGTGATAACTCCTTTAATAAAAAAAACCGAACTTGACCCTTCAACCTGCTCAAACTTCAGACCCATCTCCAAACTTCCCTTTCTTTCTAAGATCCTGGAGAAAATAGTTTTCACTCAATTAAACGAGTTCTTGAGTGGAAATTCTATTCTTGAGATCTTTCAGTCTGGCTTTAAGAAACTACACAGCACCGAAACAGCCTTAGTTAGGGTCTGCAACAACATTCTTCTGGCAAATGACTCTGATCAGTCTGTAGTCCTGGTACTCCTTCACTGTACCGCTGCATTTGATACTGTGGACCACAGTATCCTTTTATCCCGGCTAGAACACTGGGTTGGGATTACTGGTGCAGCGTTAAGCCCACAGTATACTGCCTCGTACATCCATACGCAGAGGTATGCACTTTTTTGTCAAGAAGCAGTGATCTCTTCCTCCTCCGTTGATGCCATGACTGAAATGGTGAGAAATGGAGGAATTTGTCACAAGCGAATTAAACTCAGGTTCAGCGTGGCTGCGGGAGGGTCTGGAGATTTCCTGGTGTGCTGGACTGATGTGTGGGCTGTAGAGCCAGCGCTCTCTGTTTTTTTTTTTTTAGATCTTTTTATTAACAACATATAAACACAGAACACCACTGCGGTGGAGGCTGCCAGTGCTCACTTTTTTTCTTTTTTCCGACCTGTCAATCAATCCAGTAGGCGTGTCAGCAAATGACCAATCGGCGACCTCAATTTGTCCCGAAGGTAAAAGCCCCTTGTCTGTGAAGCTGCTCTGCAGCTGCTCGGGGTGTACGCTGGAGTATGAAGTCTGAACCCTCTGCGTACAGTACACGCGTACGTACGCGTGAACGGACGTACGCAGCAGTATATTGGAGGCTTTAATGCTCCTCAACCTCCTTCCTGAGGGGAGTGGGGCAAAAAGTGTGTGTGTGTTGGGTGAGGGGTCCTTCATGATGCAGATGGCCCTCTTCCTACATCTGGAGGTGTAGATGTCTGTGATGGTGGGGAGGCTGACTCCAACAGTCTTAATTTACACAAGTTAGCAGTGATTTAGTAGTTATTGCTTTTGTTATTCACAAATGCATGACTCAATAAACAATATTTTCTAATGGAAGAGACCAACTTTGTCATCATTTTATACAAAAATGTGTAAAACATTGCTTTTATGTGTTTTATGCACTTAAATCCATACTGACTGCAAATGTTTTGTAATGATCAATTACTTTGACTTGTTTGACAATTGTTTCCAAAGTTTTAGAAAATTGTTAAAAAACAAATAAAAAAAAAACCTGGCTTGTGATTAGTGAAGTGCCTATCTTCATTGTTGTACAACTGTATAACTTAAATCATTTTAAAATGCTTTTTATGATAAAATACAATGGCCCGTTGGTTCCTGCAGTCTTGGGTAGTAAAGCAAGAGTTAACCAAACAGACTGTTGAGTGCTGCGGGGACAGACGCCTATCACTGGTGGAAAGGTCAGAGACTTCAGGAACACCTAATAAAGACTAACAAGGTTCATGCTATGGTACATGAGAGTATTGAGTAACACCATCACTGTGCAGGTTTACACTCATTAGGTACACGGACAGCTGTTCTCAGGAGTGTGTGTGTGTGTGTGAAAGTGAAGCACATGCAGCCCGCTTATCAGCTCACACATAAAAACATCTGAGTTTGCACATGTGCTTTTCTGTTTGTTCAGGCGTGCTGATCTGTGTGTGTTCTTTCCATCAGCTGCCTGCTGTCCTCACCTGCTGAAGTCTTTCTCAGTCTCTAGCTCCTCCTCTCCGTGGCCCAGACGCAGAAGGTGGCGCTCATCTATGTCTAGAGCCATGATCTTTTCAAACAGCTGGTTAAGAGCCTGGTGTGGAATAAATCAGTAAAACATGAACATATTCAGACAAGAAAAATAATTTCTCTGTGCGTTTAATCCATATTTTAAACAAGTTAAATAATATAATTACAGTTATAAAATGTCAGCTTCTAATGAGAATATAAATAGTAGATGTGGGAGTTGGGGGGATTATTATCGCTCTATGCTTCTTGTGGATAAGGTTCCCTCTGGCGAGCCTCCACTGGTGTAAAA
The DNA here is from genome assembly GCF_014905685.2 of Nematolebias whitei. Classification (NCBI taxonomy): domain Eukaryota; kingdom Metazoa; phylum Chordata; class Actinopteri; order Cyprinodontiformes; family Rivulidae; genus Nematolebias; species Nematolebias whitei. Next base: position 9,552,482 of record NC_056518.1, on the reverse strand, counting down.
CACAAGCAGATAACTTTATGATTTAATACTAAAAAGGGAGGGCTGTGGCACAAAGGAGCTTAAATTTTTCCTTCATGGTATAAATGTGACAGTAGCTTGATTAATGGGCACTTCTAAGCTCAAGCTATAAACTCTTCAGACAACTTCACTTGCTATTTCAGCAGTGTTAGCAAACTTTAGTCTTTTCGGTTTTGTGCAGAGGTGCAGTGTGTGTTGACCTGATTAGAGTGTGTGACTATGAGAGTCCTTTGCTCAGGAAAGTTGTGATAGAGGTTGGAGATGATCTGAACAGCAACATCTGTCTTTCCAGTGCCTGGAGGGCCGACAACCTAAGGACACAAGCGGAGATGAGGGTTATGAAGAGTGAAAGCAGAGAAATGCATCAGATGGACACAAAAAATGCACCACAGTGAGAAATTAGGCTGAAAAACACGTTGATAATGAAATGACTGAAAACTTGACCTTCAAACAGGCAAGAGTGACACTTTATTATCAGGTCCAGCACATAGCATTTTTGGACTTTGGATAATTTTTAAAAAGGAACCAGTGAAGAAAAAATAGTCTAAAATTTAGATTTTTAAGCCTTTTAAAATTATTATGCAAATATTACTTTCACTTACTTACTGTGTGTAAGTTACCAACATAATAACCCAAAGCCTTGCTTACTGAACTAAAGAGGGGAAGCGTGTGAGTTATATTTAATTTACTAAACACATATTCATGAAACAGGTTAGTCTTAATAAGAGTCTCTCAGGTGAGTAATCTCTGCTAAAAATAGTAGTGAATTACATATTCCTGAATAAATCAGTGCATAATCAGCTCCTTGGTTTCCCTACATGAAAGCTGGCTAAACCAGAAGGTAGGGTGTGCATGTTAGGGCTGCTAATGAATGTGACATATGCCAAAGGAGGAAGGTTAGAAGGGGTGAAGAGAGAGGCAGATGAAAGCATGCACAGACAGTTGGTTTATAACCCAACTGACAAGTTATTTGCCATATTTAACCAACTACAGTAGATATGCAACAAATAAAATATCCTGCTGTTATTCACTTCATCTGAGCATCCCTTTCATCAACATGTTATACTACTCACAATATCAAAACAGCAGGGTGAATATGCATGTTGGTCAATTTATAGAATTTTATCTGAATTCTTATTTTCGTTCTTTGTTGATGACTACTGATTTTTTTTTTTTAAATCCTACACTGATGTATTTTTTTAAATGCAAAATTACTTTTAAAACCTGGAATATATATAAATCTTATGTGAACATCTTACACAAACTTACCATGGTTAGTCCTGGTTGCATCCCAGCTCGAATGGCTTCAATCTGAGTAGGTGTAAACTGGATCGTATTCCTGCAAGAAAATTAATAGTCGGGTTTACAATCACCTTATTTACACTGAAGCGCTTTGACAATGCATTTGTACCTAAATGAGTTTATTTTCAAAAAAAAAATAAAATAAAATAAAATAAAATAAATATATATATATATATATATATATATATATATATATTTGACTCAAGTGGAGGAGTTCAAGTATCTCAGGGTTTGTTCATAAGTGAGGGAAGAATGGAGCAGGGGATCGACAGACAGATCAGTGCTGTTTCTGCAGTCCTGCAGACTCTGTTCTGGTTTGCTGTGGTGAAGACGGAGCTGAGCTGTAAGGCCAAGCTGTCTATTGCCCGTCTGCTGGTCTACGTTCCTACCTCATCTACGGTCAAGAACTTCGGGTAGTGACCAAAAGAATAAGTTTGCGGATAAAAGCAGTCGAAATGAGTTTTCTCCTCAGGGTAGCTGGACTTTCCCTTAGAGAGATTCTGAGTAGAGTCGCTGCTCCACATCGAGAGGAGCCAGTTGAGGTGGTTCAGTCATCTGGAAAGAATGCCCCCTGGACGCCTCCCTAGGGAGGTTTTACAGACATATCAAACTAGGAGAAAACCCTGGGGAAGACGCTGGACAGACTACGTATCTCGTCTGGCCTGGGAACACCTTGGAGTCCTCCCAGAAGAGCTGGAAGAGGTGGCTGTGGAAAAAGATGTCTGGAGAGAGCCTCAAGAAATGAGGAAATCAAGAAATCAAACCAGCCAGATTCTTGCATTTGAGTGGGAGGTTAATGGCTCAGAGTAGGAGGCTGGAGTAATTTCCCAACACAAACACATAGATGTTATGTGCAGTGAACAAGTCAGAGAGCGCTAAACAGGTACAGTAAAAATAAAAGTAATAATTTATTTGTTGTAGAACGACATTGCTTTCAGATTAACGTGGTCTGCTCATTGATAAACAACGTTTGCACATTTTAACATCAGCTGATGTTCTGCAGCAGCCTGAGACAACATGAAAACTAGTCCTGTAGGAAACTCCCACCTTACATTTCTCAGGGAACTTCATAAAGAATAAATCTACCGGTATTAAGCAGGTGTTTCACATTTGCCTACTTTTTTAATGTTTTGTTTTTCTCTACTTAGCGAACGTATGTTTGTGAAAAAACTGCTTTACATCATAAAGTGAAAAAAAAAACAACCTTTGAAAACAAGGTCAGTAAGCAAAAATGTTTACCAGAAAACTAAGTTTTAGACCCATTATTGCTGTAAGACGTAAGTGGGGAGAGCCCGACTCATGTCTTCTCACCGTTTGGGTTGGTTGTAGGGATATGGTCCACGGTTCGGTGTGACATATGGTTCAGCAAATAAGGTTTTGTCTTCCTCTTTGTCTTCCATTTCTTCATCAGCCTTTCTCTTTTTGCCTTTGTCTGTTTTGTTTGAGATGGGAAATTTGATTCTGGTAACAAAAAAACAAAAGGAAAAAACAATATATTACAATATACTTTACTTTTGTATACTTTAATAATAGCTGAGTCTTCATTCTACAGCGTGATTCATATGAATATTAACTAAAGAAAATGTTTTGGGTTTGTTGAATTTTACCTGAAAGGAGGGACTTGCAATTCGGGGTTCTCCTCCAAAACCTTTATGGAGTGATCGGGGAAACACGACCGCAGATGGTCCAAAGACAGAAAGGTGTCATTGAAGTCCAACACAGAGATCTGATTGGGCATCTTGGAATAGTGGGCGCTGCCTGGGTCACCATAGCCCAGGATGATATCATGAAGCCAGTCTGGGACAACGCATTCTGTGTTCATCAGGTGTCTGATTGTCTCCAGCACTGCCTAATGCACATAAAATGAAATATTCAACAGGTATCTAACTCATGCATTTAAATGTTGCATTAAAAAGATGTCTCACTATGGGATATGCCTCGTACTTCCCAGAAGTATTAATCTCATTACGTCAATCCTGATTGGCTGGTGATCGCGACGCCTGTGTCTCCTACATGCTCAGTAGTTTGTGTTACAATGTAGCATCATTGGAAATTGAAACACTTCTTCGAACTTTGCCCCAGAAGTGTTGTCTGGTGAAACATTTCACTCATGCTACCTGAGAAACAAGGTTATGCAAGTAACCTAAAGTTCTCATTCCTAGCATTCGTTTCAATGTCTCAGTATGAGGATATGGAGACTCCAACCACCTGCACTTAAATGTGCCTGCTCTGTTCCAGCAAAGACCCAGAGTTTAAAACAGCTGATGGCACACTTGGAACAGAGAACTCCAATTTATAGAATTGAGCAAAAGCAAGTGGTGAGGACCAACTCACCAATGCAAATATGTCCTGAACAGAGACCCCTTTAAAAAGGGCTTAGGATGCAGGAGTAGGCATGCAGGCCCACCTGTGCTTGAAGGACTTGGCGTGTATAGGACACTGCAATCACTACCACAATCTAGTCGGAGAGCCATTGCTTTGTGATAGGCTTGCCCCTATGAGGTTTCACCCAGGACACAAAGAGATGATTGCTTCTTTGAAAGCTGCTATTCCTGCCCAAGTAGGCATGTACAGGTCCTTCTAAAAAAAATAGCATATTGTGATAAAGGTCATTATTTTCCATAATGTAATGATAAAAATGAAACTTTCATATATTTCAGATTCATTGCACACCAAGTGAAATATTTCAGGTCTTTAATTGTTTTAATACTGATGATTATGGCATACAGCTCATGAAAACCCAAAATGCCTGTCCCAAAAAATTAGCATATTTCATCCCACCAATAAAAGACAAGTGTTTTTAATACAAAAAACGCCAACCTTCAAATAATCATGTTCAGTTATGCACTCAATACTTGGTCGGGAATCCTTTTGCATGAATGACTGCTTCAGTGCGGCGTGGCATGGAGGCAATCAGCCTGTGGCACTGCTGAGGTGTTATGGAGGCCCAGGATGCTTCAATAGCGGCCTTAAGCTCATCCAGAGTGTTGGGTCTTGCGTCTCTCAACTTTCTCTTCACAATATCCCACAGGTTATCTATGGGGTTCAGGTCAGGAGAGTTTGCAAGCCAATTGAGCACAGTAATACCATGGTCAGTAAACCATTTTCCAGTGGTTTTGGCACTGTGAGCAGGTGCCAGGTCGTGCTGAAAAATGAAATCTTCATCTCCATAAAGCTTTTCAGCAGATGGAAGCATGAAGTGCTCCAAAATCTCCTGATAGCTAGCTGCATTGACCCCGCCCTTGATAAAACACAGTGGACCAACACCAGCAGCTGACATGGCACCCCAGACCATCACTGACTGTGGGTGCTTCACACTGGACTTCTGGCATTTTGGCATTTCCTTCTCCCCAGTCTTCCTCCAGACTCTGGCACCTTGATTTCCAAATGACATGCAAAATTTGCTTTCATCCGAAAAAAGTACATTGGACCACTGAGCAACAGTCCAGTGCTGCTTCTCTGTAGCCCAGGTCAGGCACTTCTGCCGCCGTTTCTGGTTCAAAAGTGTCTTGACCTGGGGAATGCGGCACCTGTAGCCCATTTCCTGCACACGCCTGTGCACGGTGGCTCTAGATGTTTCTACTCCAGACTCAGTCCACTGCTTCCGCAGGTTCCCCAAGGTCTGGAATCGGCCCTTCTCCACAATCCTCCTCAGGGTCCGGTCACCTCTTTTCGTTGTGCAGCGTTTTCTGCCACACTTTTCCCTTCCGACACACTTCCCACCGAGGTGCCTTGATACAGCACTCTGGGAACAGCCTATTCGTTCAGCAATTTCTTTCTGTGTCTTACCCTCTTGCTTGAAGGTGTTAATGATGGCCTTCTGGACAGCAGTCAGGTCGGCAGTCTTACCCATGATTGCAGTTTTGAGTAATGAACAAGGCTGGGAGTTTTTAAAAGCCTCAGGAATCTTTTGCAAGTGTTTAGAGTTACGTCGTTGATTCAGATGGTTAGGTTAATAGCTTGTTTAGACAAACTTTTCATGATATGCTAATTTTTTGGGACAGGCATTTTGGGTTTTCATGAGCTGTATGCCATAATCATCAGTATTAAAACAATTAAAGACCTGAAATATTTCAGATGGTGTGCAATGAATCTGAAATATATGAAAGTTTCATTTTTATCATTACATTATGGAAAATAATTACCTTTATCACAATATGCTAATTTTTTGAGAAGGACCTGTAGAGCCTGGACTGGACAAAGCTTGTTTGAACGCCATTTCTCAGGTGCAAAAAAAAAAAAGGCATCACAACAAAGGATATAAGAATAATAATTGGAGAAAACAAACCCACCAACTTAGGCATAAAAGCAGGGTTGGCCTGAAGTGAGACCCTTACAACCCCAGGACAAAACTTGGTACAGGAAGGGCACACTGAAAGAGCATGGACATCACTAACACATTTAGCAGAAGCCATGGCCAACAACAGCACTGTCTTAAAATGGCAGATATTTGAGGTAGACCAACTCCAGAGGCTCAAATGTGGGGCTGGAAGCCCTCTAACACAACAGCCCGATCACAAGGGGGAGCTAGAAGCCTGAAAACTGGAAGAAGACTGCATGCCCCCTTCATAAAACGGCCCACCAAAGGGTGTTGGCTGCTTGTTTTCCCTTCAAAACCCACATGGCATGCTGATATAGCAGCTAGGTACACTTTAATTGTAGAGAAGACCTTTCGTTTTTCAATTAGTTGCTGCAGAAATGACAAAATTTCTCCAACCTAACACTGAAAAGAGAGGTACCCCCTTTCAGAGCACCACTCCTCAAACACCCTCCACTTACAGTCATACATGGACAAAGTGGAGGGGACCCTAACACTCTGAATAGTATTTATCACATTCTGAGGAAGCCCTGCTGTGTCTAAATTATACCACTCACGGGCCAAGCCCATGAATTCAGGTGCTCTGGGTGTGGGTGCAACTGTACCCCACTCCTGAAACGACATGCCCTCCCATAGGGGGACTTACCACGACTGTTCACTCAGGAGCTGACACATCTCCGCCAACCAGCGCATCACTGGCCAGTGTAGAACTATCATGAACAGCATCTCTCTCATTCTGGACAGAGCGGGAGCTAGAACTGTAATTTCTAACCCAGGCCCGAAGCCCAGCCCGACCCAAATTTGGGGCGATTTATGATAATGTACTGGATGGGCGGGCCAGGTCTGTGTCAGGCTTTTGATTGCATCAGTGGATCAGCCGTAATCCAGTTATATGGCAATATGGCTTGCCATACATTACAATTATATGTTAACATGACTCGCCATACAATCACCAGCAGAATGTGGTCATTTCACCGCGAGCTGACCGGCCTGTCAAATAAAGTTCAGTTAAGCTTCAGATGGGACTATACTGCCAGGAACTGATCCATCGCCCAAATGGACGTTCATTCAGCCGCTGCACTCAGCGGACGCATGCAGCCGACGACCCAAACAGGTGAGATCCCAAAGCAGACATGTTAGAGCGGTCCGTGTCTGAATAAATCAGAATGCTGGCAGAAAAAGGGTTTTAATGCGCTTTGACAGCCATGAAAGGACATACACCCCTCATTTCCGATCTTCTGCCCCTTTTATTCAGCCACGCGTCCGCCAACTGTTAATATAAGCAGTCAAAGCTTAAATAAAAATGTCGGGGGAGGGGGTTCGGACCTGTAATTTCTGTTAATTTATCGGGTCGGGTGGGGTTCGGAAATGATGGCTATGGGCTGGGGCCGGGTCAGATCGGATTTTCTGAGCCTGATGCAACTCTAGTGGGAGCTATCAGAGCTGGCGGGGGATGCATACAGAAGAATATAGGGCCAGGCGTGCGCAAGCGCGTCCATGTCAAGGGGTGCATTCTAATTGCGCATAGAGAAGAATAGTAGGCATTGCACATTCTCCCTGGAGGTGAACAGGTCTACCATCATTCTCCCAAAACTGAACTGTAGTGTTCTACTATGGCTGGATGTTGAGTCCTATCTTCATATAGTTGTGTCCCCCTTGAACAGCATATATGCCCCACGGTTTACAGCTCTTAGGATATGGGTAACTCTGAGTGACAGAAGATTCCCTCTGCCCCATTGGTTCACTTTGCATGCCAGAATGTTCAAATGAAGGGAACGCAACACACACTGACAGTTGACATAAACTACTATAGGGGCCGAGATGGTGTAGAGGAAGGGCAGCCGGCTTGGGACCCAAAAGTCCCAGGCTTGATCCCCAGTCACTGCACATCACGTGGTGTCTTTGGGCAGCACACCTCATCCCCAAAATGCCTCCCGGGCGCTTTCAATAGCTGCCCACTGCACCACCTGGTGGTGGATGGGTTAAATGCAGAGACTAATTTCGCCATTGTATGGAAACATACAGTGCTGACATTGTGATGACATTATTATTATTATTATTATTATTAGTTGTGTCGTCAGTCCTCATAAGGATGTGATATCCACTGAGGAATGGGAGAAAGTGCTTTGAAGTAAAAGAAAAAAAAAAACACTGTCAAGAGCTCCAAATAATTTATTTGGGACTACTGGAAGTCTCAACTCTGGGGACCTCTCACACATCGGCCCCTCCTGAATTCCTCCCTAACCTGAGAGACTCGCATCTGTCATGACCACTTTCCATGACATAACAGAGCCTAAAGACACCCCTTGTACCAGAAAAGTCAGGCAGTGACTAGGGTATAGCATGAAAATTATTTCTGCCGTTTCCATCACTTTCTGTGCACCATGGCGCATAGGCTGTAGTTTGAGTGTCGCTACCCAGCACTGAAAATCCCCCATGTGCAGATGGCCTAGTGGGACCAATAGGATGATGGAAACCATCGATTCCAGCAGCCAGAGGAACAGCCTTAAAAGGAAATGAACAACGTCAGGCAGGATCTCAGCGTGTCCACTCTGTGTCTAAGTGGGTGGTGAACAATATAGTCTGGCACCAACTCCAGAAAAACAATATTCTGAACCAGAGAAAGAACACTTTTCTTGTGATTTATCATAAAACCCAGATTAAGTAGGTGCTAACAAGTATCTGTGTTTGCGTCAGAGACTCCAGCTCCGATCATGCCAAAAGGACCCAATTGTCCAAATATGTGGTCATCCGGATGTACTGCTTTCTCAGTGGGGCTATTGCTTCAATACACCGCATAAACACCCTTGGGCTCAAGGACAGGCTAACGGAGAGTACTGTGCATTTGTAACAGGCACCTTAAAAAGCTAATCTAGGATATTTCCTGTACAGTGGATACACCAAAACATGGAAATACACGTCTCACTTCGACGGACATGGTACACCAGACACACAAGGGATGCATGTGTGAGCATTGTAAATGTGTATTTCCTGAGATAACTCTTCAGAACCTGCAGATCCAGGATAGGGTGAATCTTGTTGAAGCCTTAAGGTAAGTATACCTGTCTCTTTGAGTGGAAAGTGACGTCACCACAAAGTCTTCCTTCATTCTCAAACTTGTCTTCTGGGGCCCCCTGGCAGTAGAGCAGAGCCAGTGTAGATGGTTGACACTGTGCATGCATGGGGTGGCCGTACTGTTACAGTATCAATTCCAAGCTTATGCTTACGAGTGGGTGTAGCACTCTCTAGGTGCAAGGATGTAACTGACCCATTATTTTTTCTTTATTTTAAATTGTTTTTAACTACGCTCTTGACCTTCAGTCTGAATGAGGCAGTGAAACATGCTTTATTTGTGAACAAGTATGTTCTTGTGTGACTTATAGGTGGATCAGAGCCAGCTATCCCAACAGACAAATTTTCTACTCCTCTGGCTGGGGAACCAAGCTGCGGCGGAGAGTTGGAGGAACACACACTTTCTGGCCAGGTGTGCAGAACTGGTAAACGGTGAATATTTAGCTCTTTCGCCTGTAAGAGGGCTGTCAGGCTGCCCTCTTCTTCCTAGCCTGGTGACTGGAAACATGGGCAGGTTGTCCCAGAGGCAGCTGCTAGCAGTGTCGGAGTCATTTAGGGCCAACCTGGTATAATATCTTGGTCGTGTAGGGTGCCTGAGATTTTGGCCATTTGGGGATTTTGAAATGAGGAGTCCTTGATGCTACCTGGGCGAAGGAAGGTCTGCCATGGGGCCACCTGAGGCATAGGTTCCCTTTTCCTGGGTAGGCACAATCTGAGTACCTCGTACTCCTTTGTCTGAGCCTCACGACTTCTGCATAGAGGCTAAAACAGAGCTGAAAATGCCCTCAAGAACTATCAGGATGTCCTCTTTTTCTCTGTACAAGTTGATTAGGTTGGGCCTGCTTACTCTTTCTTGCATCATCATCCCCATTGATTTCCTGGTGACCTGGACGGCGCAGCGCTGTATGCGCAGGCAGATGTCCATGACCATGGTGATTCTGCCACACATCAGGATCAAGCTTGGTGGTCATGTCCTCGCACAGCTCAGCTTGGTATACAGAAAGCATGAACAAAGCATTGAGAAGTTTAACAGCAACAGTTTCTGTCCTGTAGGCTCTTTCATTCAAGGAGAACTGGAAGCAATCGACCTTTGATGGCATTGTGGGGGTTCTGGAAGACGTTGGCAGCTGTGGGTGCAAGTGGGCTGCAACCAGCAGCTTAAAGCGTGTAGTGAATGCTAAGCCAGCCATCAATGTCTAAGAGAGGATCTCTATGAATCTGAGTCTTCCCACTAAACATGCAGTTCTTCTAGACCGTGACCTCATCCAGCAACTTTGGGAAAATGGGAAGCAGTTGTTTTGCTATTCAAGTGCCCTGGGGCAAATTCTTCCCTTCGTAACGCGATCTGGTGGTCTTCAATACTACTTCAGGACAGGGGATGTTGGGCCTGGAAACAGCACATTTGCACACAGTCTGCATGTCCATACACAGAGCAAGAGAAGCTGTTGCTCTTTTCCATATCCTAGGGGGCCAACAAAGAGCCAGGCTTTGCAGCCTATGCACTTGGGATGAAGATTTCATCATCGTTGTTGTCCTACTCGGACATGAGAAGCTCCAAGATTACCTTGTAGTCCTCCTCATTGTCCAGTTCAAGGACGTCCTCAGCAGGTGAGGGTGCTGTGGCTAGGTCCAACTGGTTGTCGCACCCAGTTCAGCATCCACACTTTCCTACCGCTTGTTGTCATGGGCAGGTTGCAGCCTGCCCCTCGATAAGTACAGGACCCTGGAATGGCTAGCTTCAAATCAATTCAATTAAAAAAATACTTTATAAATCCGAAAGGGAAATTAAATGTTGTAACTCATTATCCTAGTTTCATTACAATTGTTATAGATGCTGATGGCTGTGGGCAGGAAGGATCTCTTGTAGCGGCCTGTCTTAAAGCGAATCTGAACAAGCCACTGACTGATGACACTGTTGTTGTAAGACAGTCTGAAGAGTGTGCTCAGGGTTGTCTATAATGTTCTTTATTTTATGAAGAATCCTTTGTACAATCATCTCCAAAGGATCTAGAGGCGTCCCCAGATCTGAGCCAGCCTTATTAATTTGTTGAGCTTAGTTACTTGTTCTGGTGCTGCTACCCCAGCAGATGATGGCAGAAGAGATAGCACTCTCTACAACAGACAAAGAAAATATGCAGCATCTTGCTGCAAACATTGAAGGACTTAAGCTTCCTCAAGATGTACAGTCTGCTCTGTCCCTTCTTGTAGACAGCTTCACTGTTGCATCTCCAGTCCAGTCTGTTGTCCTGCTCTGCATTCTCAGCACCTTCTTTTAGGGTGTTTTAACACCTGATAGTCTGGTAGACATGGTTCGTTTGGGGACCAAAATTCAGAACATTTGTATACATTTTCAGCTGGTGCGGTTCACATTCACACTGCACTGAGTCAGTCGAGCCAACCTGTTCCCCCACTCGCCTGTGGTGGTGCTGCACAAAGAACTACTGAAGGAAACAACACAAAAACCTCCGAACAAGACAACTTTTCTTCTTCTGGAAATAAAAACAAAAACGAAGTGGCGTCAAATTTTAGCGGTTTTAGGATTTCTGCTTTGTCATTTTTCAACAATGGACTCAGCATGAGCAGAAGATGAGGCAGAAGACCATGGAGAATGTTGTTTTTCACACAAGGCGGCTGACGGCTATGTATGAGGTAAGAGAAATGTGCATTTGTTTGCCCTGTGCTGTAGTCCACTTCCTGCTTTTGGAGCGGTCTCCGGTCCGCTTGCATTGACAATGCATTCGAAACGCACTGGACTTCACATCAACTGAACCGAGACTTAGGTTTTTAGGTGGACCAGAATTCGCTTTTTTGGCATGAATGAGAACTGCATATTGTGATGCATGTCATGCTTTTGTAAAATAAATACATTTCAAAATGACTTCATTTCCACAAACTAATTCTTAAAGGTGAAAAGCCGATGAGAGGATGGGAATTTTAAAAATGCCCAGGCCTAAAACCACTTCAGTGCCCAGCAGTGGGTGTTATGTGTAAGAAATTGGCAAATGTTCCTGGTGGGATCAAAGCTAAAGGTCTCATGAAAAAGCATTTAAATCAGCACATGGTCCATACCTTGAAATTATTCTCCTTGGGTTTACGTCTCATTATAATGTTAAAAGTCTCGTATGGGTCTTCTGTGCCATTCTGAATACTGCTAGTCATGTCCTGCTGATACTGGTTCGGGTCTAGCCACACACGGAACGTTCTGGCGTCCCCTCGTAGCTTGGGCTTTGGATCAGGTCCTAGACCACAAAGCAGAAATATTATTTATACCAAAGAGTAAATATTTTAATATATGTAAGTTTTTATGCATTTCAATTTGTACGACATTTAAAAAAAATATACTATTACAAAGGGTCATCCAGTCCTAAAAGAGGCTTAAATAAAGGTCAGGGAAATAAAACAAAACTGAAATGTCAAGGCATTTAACTATTAAATTCAAAAAGTAAAACTAATGTAAAGTTATTCTCATGTAAAGACAATCTTTTATTATTTTAAAGATGTGACCATGCTTTTCATGAACAGGTTTACACATTCATGCTTGAACACTGCCTGACCCCAGGCATCAGGCTCTTTCCCAATGGAACCCTATGTGGTGAACGCAGTGCAGCTTTCAAAGATATCTAAACAGATTGTGTATGACACTGTGGAGCAAAGAGGAAAAGAATGCAACTAATCTTGTCTGGCTCTGATATGCATGCCCATGAGTACAGTTATGTGATTAAGTCGGAATCATTAAACCCCTTGTTGAAATGGGTGTGATGATAACTGAACAACTGCAACACGATGCAATATTACTGTGAACAGCTGGACCGAGGTGGGTTAGAAGTTATAAGAAATTTCATTTCTTAAAAGTACAATTAAGTATTATCGAATAAAAAGCAGCTTAATTATCAGATGTGAATTTTTTTAATTAAAGCAAAAGAGACAAGATAGTGAAAAGGGTAATTTAGGAAAGAGAAAAAGGTTCTGACAGTAGATAAAGAGTTGTAGGCAAACAGGTGATGCTACACTCAAAATGAATATTTTAAGCTGCCAGCAAGAGCACAACTGAATAAACAGAGATCGTTTTAGTGGATAAATTATTCTTTCCAGGAAAGTAAGAAAATATTTGAACTTGGCCTGAGCTATCCTGTGTAGACACATGGATTCTTTAGTTCTAGTATTTGAGTCAAAAGCAATAAATTCACATAACAGAATGATTTTAATTATACATTTCATCATACATACATTGTTAACTAAACATTAGTAGCTGTACCCAGTAATTGACACTAACAATTTATCTCAAAATAACAACTTTAAAACAAGGCAGTATTTAAATTTGCATAAATAAAATGGATTTATTTATTAACATGACTGAGCACATTTATCAAAATAAAGAAATATGTGGCATTAATTTAAAGAGGTAGTTTGTTAAACTTGAAACAAAAGGGTTAAATTTTGCTGCAGCTGTTCCACCAAAATAAAACAAACAGAAGCATGCAAACATTATTTACAACATTAAAGTTATTGTTCTTAGATGTTGTTGTTCACCTCAGGTTAATAAAATGTTAATGTAAACAGGTCAGCCCTATTTTGACTGCTGCCATTAATAAAAATCTGAATGTTCCTAGTAGCAAAGGCTGCCATGTGTTTTCTTTTTATTGTGCGAGTGTGTGTGCGTGTGTGTGTGCATAACATACAGGCAGAGGCATGTAAGAGTTTACCTTCCTCGATGACACGGCCCTTCTCATCCAACATACCCTGCACCTCGCAGCCTCTTACATAAACCAGGCCAGTTTGTTCTACAAAAGGCTGTCGCCGGTCAAAGCGTGTGCCGTAGAGCAAGTTGGGGCGAATTGTGATGAGAAAGCAAACATCGTGCTTCCGCAGACCTAAAGCAAAGGAAGACAGATCCCTCATGATGAACTGTACAGAGGGAGAACCACTATAAAGGAGCTTCAAATAAAATGTAACAGAAGGCTATAAGCAACTGAAAAATGACAATGCATCCCAATCTGCTTTTACCTTCCCACTCTTGCTTGATATGTTCTTGCACATTGAGGTTTATTGTGACGTCAGCTCGTACACGAGCAGGGCAGCTGTCTCCGATGTTGGGCTTGGCAACTTCAACTATGGAAAAAGTGGTGATTGTCTGAGCCATCCTCGCCCAGCCCCCAAACACTACTCCACCATACTCTGACTGCCTGTGTGGACAGACATGGCAAGAACTTAAGGTCAAGATGTTGTCAGGACTGAAAATCTGCTGGATTTAGGGCAGCGCATGGCACTACTGATTATTTCTCCAGAAATTAAAAAGTAAGTTGTTACATCCCTTGGCATACTGAAGACACATGTTAAACAATGAGTTTCTAAATGGTATAATTAATATTATTTAAATATATATAAAACTAAAGTGCATGGCTGCTACAAATGGCTTAGTTAATGGTTGCATGTAGAAAAACAAAAAAATGTTCTTTCTGACTGTAGTAAACAAGGATCAGGGCTGTTTTAATAAAACGGTTCAGATCATAATTAAGTGAAAACATCTCACCAAGGTTTCATTCTCCAAACCACATCCTCTATGTCCTGTCTGATCTCATAGGTGGACTCCAAACGAAAGAGGTTAAAGTTCCTCAGAAGATAGTCATGGAGTGTCAGGAACTGTAGATTCAGCTTTGGTAGAGCTAGACAGCCTGCAAGAATATATATAAACAACGAAAATAAAAATATATATAACAAGAGCTGTTGAACGTATTACCTTAAAAATAAAAAATAAGTTCATGACAAGCAGTTGTGGTAAATAACGTGTCACAAGAACACAAACACAACACCATCACACATTTATTTACAACACGCACCTTCACCAGAGTAGTACTCTGTTGGGACAATGTTTTCATCCCAGATTATCTTCTCTGTTGGATAAAGGGGCATCTGGTTCAGCTGCTCAATCTGAGAGATTCTGCGCTCATGACGGGACACCTGTGTGTGTAAAAATGACACAGATGACACGTACAGAGAGAATCTGGGTTAATACCGGAGCGTTCCTCTGACACCTCGACTGTCTCGCTCACTGCAAGTCAGACCAGACGACATTCATCGGGATGGAAACACATGTGAAATGATGATTTTTGCTTTATTAACTGCAAATGTTATGAGAAGTTATATAATAAAAATAGCTAATAATGGCCATTCAGTGTTTTGTCTAGTATTTAATTTACTGCTTTACATTATTCTCCATTGTTCTTTAAGCTCCAAGTTTGTGATTCAAATTTCTGAGTTGTGAATGAATGCACTATTGACATAATAAATGCTAAAATAATAAAACTAAACAGTAAAGATAACCAAAAAATACAATTTACATGAAATTACAAGGATTATCTTAACTATGGGTATAAATAAAGTTGACTGATTGATTATAGTGCCCAAATGTGACAGAGAAAATATAATATAATGTATATTCACCAGCCCCTTTTTAGTATTATTATGAGAAATGTGAGTTTGATAATAAAAAATGTTTAGGTCTATAAGAGTTTTTATATTGATTCTAAGCTGAGTTGTGTATAAGTGTGAACTATCAGGTCAGATCCTAATAGTCCTTTTCAAAGATTAAAGAGTGTAATGTGTCATAAAACACATCCAGCAGAAGAGAGACATGAAGGGAACTCTAGTTTGTCACATTTTTCATTTAAGTGGCTGTAATCAATAAATCAGTTCCAAATACAGCAAAGACAAGTGAGGTTCATTGTAACACTAATGTAATTTGAAAAAAACAACGTTGGACATTTCATCAAGGCTGAAAATTAATTGTGTTAACTTTAACTTCTGACTATAAATAAAGGCCTGGACAGGTTTAAACATTAATTTAGTGACGTAAATGCAGCCTAACAATCAAGTGAAGCCAAGTTTTATATATATAAAAAAAACAAAGTAAATAATTAAAATGGATGTTTTTCTAATAAACAATTACTGCAATTTACCACATGTGACAAATGCTCACAGAAAACAATAAGTGAGGAAAAAAAATCAAGAGAGCTACGACAGACGAGATCAAATGGTATAAATTTTCCAAGGACGAGAGCTTTTATTAATTACTTTAAAATGTGAACACAGAACAAATTATGTTGTAGCACTAAAAGGTCATTTAATGTTATTTACCAATAGTTGTTTTATATAACTCAGTGACTAAAGTGGTAAATAACAGAAAGTCTTGAGAAAAGAAACTAAAAAAAACATTAGGATTAACAAAAATCACCATATTTGAAAAGCTAACTTCAAGCAATGTCATTCTTTAATAAATTTAATAAATAAATAAATAAATAAAACAAATAATAAATTTGAAAAGGCAACGATGCCTCACTGTTATTCCAGATCAACACCTCAAATAGTCACATGGGCTGAACTCACCATCATCTCAAGGAGGAACTCCTTCTCGCAGGTTGTGTCTCGGCCTTCAGGCAGCTCGGGCAGCAGACACAGGTAGGACGCCACCTGGTGGAGCATGTTGGGACTGCCAAGGAAGAAGAACAAGGCAATGAACGAGTGACTGATCCCCCACAAAAAATGCATCTGCAAATGACAAATTCAGCAGAGCGGGGATACAAGAATAATCCGATAATATCTAGCTGCCGTACAAAGATAATGATTTTGTGCTAAATAAAATGATTTTTTAAAAGTTAGGAGCAGCAGAAAAAAACAGGGACAATCTGGTTACTCGTGTTACAATCCATTTTAAAATTACTTCAGTACTTTTGTATCATATCTGCAAAATAAAATCTGTTTGCCTAGCCCCTCTTAGACGGTGCATTCATATCTTGGAAAGCATGTCTTTGTTAACAACACTGTATATGGGAGAAGTGAAGCCTTATCTAATGTTTCATGCTTATTATTAGCACTGCGGTACGAAGCAATTGTAGTTTGGCTTCACACTACACTCCTGCTCCGTCAGCATGTGTGTTTGGGGCTGAGGATGCGCTGAGAGACAGGATTATGAAAATCAAAGCCCATCTCCATCTCTGAAAGCTGAGGTGTGGCTTTCTGCATGCAGACCTGTTTTAATCAGGTTGGCACGTTGTGACACACAGTCTGGTGCACGACGAAGGACAGGGCCTGAACACGTTATGACAGGCCTGGACGGCCACACGTGGCACCGAACAACTGTGGCCCTGCATGTGCATCCTTTCTGCTACTTATGACGCCACAATTAAGAGGCTGCAATTCTGCAAATGCTGCACTTTGGTTGCCTATTGTGTGACCTGGCCACGGTTGTGTGGGCATTCCTTGCAACAAAACAACAGCAGCACGACAACTCCCTCTGAATAAAGGTGATGAAAGGACCAGGTCAGGACTGACTGCACAATCTTTGGCAGGGTAACACAAGGAGTGGGACCTGATAGAAACCAGTCCACAACAACTTTACACAGATTCTTGAAGCTTGTCTAAAATCATTTAAATGTGTGTTTCTAAACTGTTACGTTATTAAACTAATGTTTAATTGACAGTGTGTGTTTTCATGCATTAAACCAATGGCTCCAAACATATTCTCTTAGAGCCACAGACAGAAAAGCTGCCACTCACCTCCATGTGAGTGAACATCAACAACAAATTAATGTACCTTCTTTGTTTGTTTGTTATAAATTCCCAATTTTTTCTCCATTTAAACCAACAATCATATTACAAAGGTTTGTCCTGAGATGAGATGTTTGTAACATCTGGTTACAGACTTCTACTTGCTTCCTTGCAACTTTCCTAGCTAGACCTATCGCCATAAACAATAAATCAATTAATCGCATGATAAAAGGAAATTATCAACCTCATTTTCATTTATCGGCTTTATCATTTCTTCATGTCTCTCTTTCTACTGAAGACACTAGATGACAAAAGGCTCATCTCCGGTGCTCTTCACTGACCCCCCCCCCCCTTTCTCTTTAAAATTTGTTTTAACCGTCCAAAATCACGTTTTTGGATCGTTAAAAGCAGCTAAGCTACAAGCTAAGCTAACACACCGACCTCAAAATCATCTGTCTTGTTGAAGCTCCAAAAATTCACGGTTGAAATCTGTGCCTTAGTGTAAAAAGTTGTTTTTCTCTGCAAAAAGAAGCTGAGAACTTGTTTACTGAATTTTATTAAAAGCTTTGTGTGAAAAATGCTAAAGAGCTCAAACCACACAGAGCATCTGCCATTTTGAGAACCGAATAAATGAAGGAGAGACAGCTCATGTGACATCAAGGGGCCTCCCTCCCATTCTTCTTAAAGAGACACGCTGCTCGCTCCCACACTATCCATCCTTCAGTTCAAATAGTCTTTTACTGCCATCCAGTGGTCAAAAAAGGTACTACATGCAAAACAACTCAACATTTCTTCTTAAATTTGATAATTCTTGAAATGCTGAGTTTTACTCGGCAAAACTGAGAAATACTTTTTAATTGTTGTCATTTAATATTTTCAAAAATATAGTTGTGAAAAGCTCTGTTGTTCAACATTGTTTTCCCAGAATAATAACAAACTTCATTTTATTAAAGCATCACGAGTATTAAATGAGTTGTAAATCTGATAAAAATAAGACTCGTTTCTCAGAAAAAAAAAAACATCTAATGAAGTAACTAGTCCACTTATTTTGACATTTTGTACAGTGATCAACACACTTTTCTTTTCTCAAGCATTTCATGGTGAACCATTCTCAACTTTTGTTTTAACCTGAAATGAACTCCCCGTGTTTTAAATTGCTGAAAGAAGTGTCAGCATGTGTCTATGTGTGTGTGTGTGCAGGGCAGGCTGTGTAACACTATAAGTGTGTGTTTGCGGGACTTAGCGGATAAATTCAGAGTGGCAGTTGACTGGGAGCTTAGCCGACGAGTAGCACAGCTGGAATAAACTGGCATTAGCAGGAGTTGTTTGGAAGAAAAATGCCTTGTTAAATCTAATCGGCATATTTAGAGTTCCCCCAGAGCTGCTTTGGAGACAGTCATGAAGCTGTGAACAATGCAATTCCAGATTTATCCAAAATACTAATTCTGAGAAAAAACAGAACTTCTAGAAATAAAAAAAGCTTCAAGGCTTTGGCTGGTACCGCTCACTTATAACCCTTTAACTCACTCAATACAACTTAGAACGCAGTGTACGAACCTGCAGTCATCAAATAAGTAAATAAATATTATACGCCCATCGACAAACAGCAGTACAGCAATCTATAGCAATGGGCCAGACAAGCAAAGACCTTGTTTAACATTTGACCTTGATTTGTGACCTTGACCTTGAAGCTGGGGTAATAATTCGATTCAATTCAATTTATTTATATAGCGTTGAGTCACAACAGAAGTCATATCAGGGCACTGAACAGAAACTTTAAAAAAAAATGTATGCAGCATTCCCTCCAGTAATGATGCAGAAGAGTATCAGTGTTTCCCCAAGTTTACTTGCCTTGGCAGGGTGCTCATATATTCCATGGATTTTGTCAGGGAGGGGTGTGTGTGTGTGATGGAGAGTCTGTGTTGCGCGCTGTGTTTGGACCAACAGTTTTAGAGCAACATGGGGGTGTCTGACTGCGTCAGGGAAACGGTGCTACCTATGCTAGCTTTTTAGCTAGTATGTCTGTACTGCGTGCCGCTAGCTTAGCGCTACGTCAGTGCCGGCAGATGATGGGGGTGTGGGGACAGTTCAGTAGGCAGAGCGCTCGGTTCTGTTGACAGGGCAGGGAGCCCTGCTTGTATAATGGTAGGGGAAGCACTGTGTATCAATATCTTGATGCATGCTCAATAATCCAGGTAGAAAAATCCAAAAAAGTTCAATCTGGTCCTCTGGACATTCAAAAAAACAAAAGCAAAACAAAGCAAAAAAAATTCTAGAAACGTTTCGTCTCTCATCCAAGAGACTTCCTCAGTCTGAGGTGCTGTTTTCAGCTCAGTCTCTTAAATAGCACCTTCTCAGAGTGGATCAACCAGTTTGCTGCTGACAACCAAAACCAGCTGATCGCATGCTCAAGAAGGACCATCAGCCTAACAATGGATCATTAGCACACTGATGGCTGTTTACTACTCACAGAGGGCTGAGTGATACTAGCAATCACAGCATTGTAAGAGGGGGACAGTTGAACCCGGAGGCCTCCACCCCTGTTTAATGATGGACGATTTCTTTTCACAAAGATGGCCTCCTTTACTCCTCTCTCAAACCATCGTTCCTCTCTGTCCAGGAACTGTGTATCGAGTTTTATTAAATTGCAGTAGTCCCTCGCTGCTTCGCGGTTCGTTTATGGAGGACTCACTCTGTCGCGGTTTTTCAAAACAAGAGCGCACATGACACACATTTGGCTGATTGATGGATGAGCCGCATGATCGGCATGGCGTTTTTATTTAAAATGAAAATTATTTAGCACCTCCTGCACCAGTGTGCGGCCCACACTGCAGGAGAAACGTCCTCCTGCAGCTCCCCCTCCCTCCTCTGTGATCTCTGTTCTTCTGCGGAGAAGTGGGCGTGGCCAAGAGTGCAGCCGAGGCAGAGAGGAGGCAGAGAGCTGAAATCTTGACATTCTGTGCTCTTTTAGAGCGTTTAGAGTTTAGAAACATTGTTTAGAATATTGCAAGAGTGGGAAGAGTTTAAAACGCTTTTATATATAAATACTAAAATAAACTACTACTAACTACTTGTACTACTATTCCTACTATGCAGTTTTTCATTCATCGTGGGGCTTCAGGGGACGGATCCCCCGCAATAAACGAGGGACTACTGTATCTTGAACAGATCAGAAGTTATGCTCCGGACAAGCAGAGACCTTGTGTCAACTCTGACCTTGATTTCTGACCTTGACCTTGGCACTGGGGTGATGAAAAGAGTATACGACGCTGTCTAACGATGATGCAAACGTGTATGAAGTTTATCTTGAGCGGATCAGAAGTTACAGTGAAGAGAAAGTTTAGATGTACGGACAGAGACCAAACCATCCGTCTGCCTTTGACAACGTTAAA
Source organism: Nematolebias whitei (assembly GCF_014905685.2). Classification (NCBI taxonomy): domain Eukaryota; kingdom Metazoa; phylum Chordata; class Actinopteri; order Cyprinodontiformes; family Rivulidae; genus Nematolebias; species Nematolebias whitei. Next base: position 9,531,836 of record NC_056518.1, on the reverse strand, counting down.
GGAATTTCAAAATAATAATGAACATTAACAATTTGTAATAATCAAAACAAAGAAACGTGACAGCAATTGTCTAAAGTGCAAACGAATGACTTCCAGCTCAGAGTGTTAAGGATAATGACTTCATGCTCAGAAAAGTTTGACAGCATTTTCACAATATCACATATGGTATACATATCAACATATATTAAACTCTAAATAAAACAAAGGCTAAACATTGAAGCTCTTACAAATTAGACAGAAATGAGTGATTTTTCAGTCTCATTCACTTGAGTAAGTTAAGACACACACACAGCCACTCAAATGCAGATCCATTCACCAAAGTGAGTGTGGCTTTTGGCTCTTTGGCCAAGCTAATATGATCTGACAAACACGGCTGTTCAAAGAGTTTATTCCCAAGCCAGTGCAAATCGATTAAATTAATGAGGCGTGCCTCTCTCTGGCTGCTACCAGCTGCCCGTTCAAGGGTTCACTAGCTGCCATTTAGCAAGGAAGTCAGGCAGTAATGCCAGTTCTGCTATGTTACGACAAAGTGGCAAGTTAACGATCCATCTACTGTATTTCAACTTGTACTTTATAGAAATTACGACCGCCGTCTCTAGGACAAACATCATAAAGATCATTTTGAAAACTTGTTAACAATACCAGTCAATGCTATTTAAATACAAACACAGAACATGAGATTTGTTCTGATTAATGAAACCAAACATTGTTGCTAGCAAGAACAGTGGAAAGCAGCCAGTCATACATTCCAACAATGCAGCCCTTCATCTACACAATATCATTTAATCAGTTTTATTTTCTAACGCTTTCACTTACCTGAGATGCCCAAAGAGTTTGGTTAGAGATTCCCGAGTGTCCACTGCTGCTACATTAGACAAAGCAAAGTCGAGCAACTCTGGGAAATGAGCAAAGGCGGCTCTCTGGGGAAGAAAAGACGGTGCAGAGACGCATTATTACAAAAACTCAACTCAACTTTGTTTATACAGCACTTTTCAACCGCAGTGGGAACTTCTGTTTACCTGCATACCTGATGATGACCAAGAAAAACAATGACCAGCAGAAGAATGTTAAACAGAACAAGTCAGCTGATAAATATATTGATAACATTTAATAAAACAAAAAGAAACGATGAATGAAATTTGCCACAAAAATATAGCCATCCATTTCTGTAGCCTGACCTGCAGTGAGGTGATTCTGTCGTAGTGCAAAGTGGTCATCTCCTTCTCAGTCAGGGCAATTCCTGTCTGGTCATTGATCTCAAAGCCAGTGTAGAACTTCAGCATGTCAAGAAGCTACAAAATTAAACAATAAGCACAAACGTAACATAAAAAAAATCTATCTTGTATGTGCGAATGCTGCCAGTGAACGTGCACATGCATCGCTGACATACCTGACAGAACAGATGCCCCTCCTTCTCTTTTTTGACAAGGTCAGAGAGGTGACAGTAGACCACCAAGTGAGAGTCGTCCAGCACTGTGTTGAACCAGCGCCTGGTTGGAAGCAGCGCCTACACACACACACACACACACACACATCATATTTAAACCATTCTACATGCTTGGAGTTAAAATAACAAATTTCAAACATATAAAATGAAAGTTTAAGAAGAAAACTGAGAATTATACATTTCAGAGTTTAGCACCAAAATGATTCAAAACAAAGCACGACAACAGTCTTGAGGGTCTGCGTTCAAATTAATAAACTAGATCTCGCATGAGTTGGTAAAATATAACCACTGACTCAACCAGAGTTCTCAACATTGTATTATAATTAACAAAACATTGCATGTCCTCATGCTTCTCTTTTATTTTGAAGTTGATCTGACAGCTAGAATAAAAAGACTGAAGTCAGATGAACAAAAATCTGGCTCAGCTTCTTCTACAGCAACTTTCTTAAAGTTGCAAGAAGAGAGAAATCTGACAACATATCTACTTCAGTCAAAAGCGTAAAAAAAGATTCTGAGCATGTTGATGAGCTGTAAAACAATATGAAAACATGACTGATGCATACGTCGTCATACCATAATAGATGACAGAACTGACAAGAAAAGAAGAGTGGGGGGGGGGGGTTAAAAGAATAAAATTAAATTCAAAATGCAAAACACAACTGGAAGACATGTTTTTTTGTTCAATTAAAACAGCTCTTCAGACGCAGCAGACGTTCTAAGAGAACAGATGCTTTGATATCCACCAGCCATCTTTCATCTTGTAGCACACACACAAAAAAAAAAGAAAGACAAAAAGACGGCAACACGGATCCGTTTCCCTGCATTCATTTTCAGGTCGTCATCAGAGAGAGGAAGTGTGGATTTCAGGCGACTGAAGCTTTGTAAAAAGATAGCACTGAAGGACAGGGGAAGTCTGTGGAGAGAGTCAGCTGGCTGGCCACTAACCACTGCCAGGAACAGCAAGGCCAGCATGTCAGCAGACAGCAAGATGGAATCTATTGACCTCCCTCGCTGCTAACACACAATATGCCCCCAAAGCAAAAATAACATCTATTCACACCATCCGCACTAGAAACTTTGGCTCCACGATTGACTAACCCTCCCTTTGCTGTCTTTAACTATTTTTAAGTTAATCACTGTATTGCTATTTTATAAATTCTTCTAATCACAACCAAATCTTTTAAAGCTAAGTATTAATTGTAGCAGCTCATAGAGGAAAAAAACTATTAAAAACACTAACTATATTCAAGTACCGTATTTTCTGCCGTACACGTCGCACCGTCGTAAAAGTTGCATCAGTCCAAATATATCTAATAAAGTGGAAAAAAAAAACACAAATACGTCGCTTTGCCGTAAAAGTTGCATCTATTATGCGTCACCGCTGACAACCTGGAAATGTGGACCGGTGTTGTGCCAAAAACTGATTGGCTGGCAAATGGCAGCCGTTGGAGTGTGCACAGGAGGACTTTAACAAGAATTTTATAAGATTAACATTTAAAAACAATTATTTGTTTGCTCAAAATTATAGCAAAGGTGTGTCTAAGTTGAACTTTTCATTAATAAATGCACTTTGATAGTCAAATCAGCTGCATTTCACCTGGGCAGTGCGCTGAAATGCAGCTGATTTAATGTTTGCTCCTGGAGTTCTGGAGAGACGAAGGTGGCTTTGTATGGCAAGCCAAGTGTCTCATTAATAGCCACTTTTGCCTATAAATGAGACACTTGGCTTGCCATAATAGTCAAGGACCCTCTAGTGGCTGAAAATGGTAATGTTCAATATTTTCCATGTCAGAATGAATGAAATTGTCAGATCTCAGCCAAAAATTGAGTTATAAATATGGGGGGAAACGTATTAGTCGCTTCGGTGTATAAGTCGTAGGACTTGAAAATTTATGCAAAAAGGTGCGACTTATACAGCGAAAAATACAGTAAACATATGATGGATCTCAAATCATGAACATTAAAAAAAAAACAGTATATGTTCTAAAACATTTAAAAAGGCAGACTGGATTTAATTTCTGACATACTCTGATTAAAACGTGTTTTAAAGGGAGCACATCTCTGCAAACAGCAACAACAGAAGCACACAGAGTGAAGGTTGGACATTAATCAATTATGAACTATTTGTTTGGGCTATAATCGTGAAAGACAAAAAAATTAAATAAAATAAGCTCTGCAAAAGTTGATGTCTATATCTCTCCCATTCACTGCAGACACACTTTCAGTGCATACTGATGTAAAAACAAACACATTGTTGTTTACTCATTTAGAACAAAACTCAATCCCAGGGAGAAAAAGAGCGAGAGGCAAAAGATAAAGATTTACAGAACGAAACCGGGAAGCAGGAAGTAACGTCTTACCTCCAAATCAATCATGAGCTCAATGAATCTCTCACAGTAATGCACTTTGTCCATGGATACAGACCCTGAAATGAAGAACATATTTTCAGTATTGAAAATGCATCCTGTTTTGTGATTTAAAGTATAAACATATCTCTAAACAAAAATAAAGGACGGTGAGTGTTGGATGTCGTGGAGGCAAGGACGCTTAGCTTTTACTTAGGATATGAGAGTAGCTAATGCATGTGGACACCACCACCGTGTCCAGCTGGCTGCAATGGCCTCTCTATGAGGAGGCGCATGGCCAACACAAGAGCATGCTGGGACATCGCTCCTCATCATGCATACTTATGAATAAGTGTGTGCACCTAAAAGTTTGAGGCAAACTCTTGCTGGGCTTTAGATCGTAATCCAGTCTGTCAGGGTTGAATTCTATCTAAAACACGCATTCTGTTTTTAGCATTCAGGTAGGGGGCCGATGTGTCGGCCTGCATTACAGCACAATGGTCGTGCCTGTGGCTGTACGGCAGCAGGAGTGCATGCTCCTTTGGCGGCAGCACGACTTCGAATAAAGAGAGCAGAGCAGCTGAAACTGTGAGTCTAAAAAAATAAGCATTTAAAATAGAACTACTGCTAAACATTGCCAAAGTTTTTAAAATAATGAGAACAACCGTCATTCAAGAAGTGGAGAGACAAGAAATAATAATAAAAGGCACAATTATTATTAGTTTGAGGTAACGATCAACACAAAATGCTTTCCTCCATAATTTATATACATTTTGTGATTTTCTTGTTAAAAGAAGTATAGCTCACATTGTTTTACATGACCCGGCCTTATTTTAATTAGGGATGCACCGATCCACTTTTTTTAACTTCCGATCCGATACTTAAATCTGGATATCGGCTGATACCGATCCAGTTCCAATATCATCAACATTATTGATTTTATATGAGGCTGTAATAATCTCCCTTCAAGTACAATTTGTACAAATGTATGCATGCATGTCCAAAAAGGCAACTTGAGGTAAGTTGTATAAATAAGTTTCAAAGTTAGAATTAAATTCTAACACAAAACATGTCTTTTTATTCCTAGCTTTAAAGTGGATATTAAAGTGATTAATTTACATGATTGTTTGTTTAAAGATGTATTTTTTTTTAATAAGGGGCAGATATAATTATTGTGTTCTTCTTTCTGCACTCTTTTCATTCAATGTTTTCTTTTTGATGAATTTGTTTTGTTTATTTTTTCTTTTAAATGAATGAATTAAATAAAATATTAAATGGCTTTGAACATCTGCTAAGTTCATAACATAAACCAACACAGACATGTTCCTGTTTTTAGTTTTTTACATCACTTAATAATGTAGCTGTTTTTGTTTAGTATATATATATATATATATATATATATATATATATATATATATATATATATATAATTTTCTTGTAATTTTCAAATCATATTTTTTTTAATGATTGTCTACTGTTGCACTGATAAATATCTCCTGGAGGCTGCAAGTATCAAGTTGTGAAATCCTTCGTTTTCTACAAGTGATAGTGGTTGGTCATTAATTATGATGAAGTTTAGCAACTTCTCTGTAAACATTTGAGCTCTGTGGTTTCAGCGATGTCTTCTTCTTGTTCAATCTGAAGCAGGCAGCCTGATTTGGGGCAGCTGTGCTCAGTCTGTCCCTCCTCAGAGACGAACAGACTGAGCGGGGCAGATTGGACGTGGCTGGCCGGGGTTGAGTTGCCTGTTTCGGGTTGAGCAAAGAGCAGCGCCCCGCTGAAGCCACGGAGCTCGAATGTCCATCGTAAAACTAACTTTACCGCAGTTTAATGTGGCGCTATGACTCTGCAGACATTGCACGTTGCTTTGTGGTGTTTCTAGTGTAAAATACTTCCACACAGCGGACGTGTTTAGATGAAACGTGTTAGTCGTTAGCCACAGTGCTACAGCACGTTGTAGCTGCTGCAAACTATGACGTGGACTTCCTGAATGTGAGGTGGGTCTTATTACTCTGGATTCATCCATTCAGGAAATCAATTCCATAGTTTGAAGCCAACGTGCATCATGGATCGGAAATATCGGCAGGTTGGATCGGAAAAATCCGATACGTAAATTATGCTGGTATCGGAGGCTGATACCGGATCGGCCCCATCCCTAATTTTAATGCTTTATTTTTTCGTATTACCTGATGATGTAATCGACATAAGGACTCCAAGAAACTTTTTAATGAGAGATGAAAGGAAGGTTCTTTCTTTAGTCGCTCTGGAAAAGACAAAATACATGACTCAGTCTGGAAACTCGTGGAACAAAATGATAAGTCTGAATTGATCTTCTGAACACGCAAGCAAGAAAATAATATTACTGCTCGGCTGTGTCAGCATCCATCTTATCAGATTTCTTCTTGATTAGATTCCAGAACTTCTGCAGCTTTGGAACCTTTTTCAGCTCATTTTGGAGTCGGGACTGAAAATGTGATGAAATACACAATAAAATCAAGCAGACGTCATAAAAAAAAGATCAGTGAGAATCTTTAACTACATTTAGTCACAGAAAGGAGACGGTTCCTAATTCTGACAATAACAGTTTACAATGTTATTTAGGACGCCAATATTTACTAGACAAACTTAATTCAAGTGATTGGATGACATCTTACTGGTAAAAGGCACATCCACATTGGCAGAGAGATGAGCTGCTGCACCTGTTCTCTGATCAAATCTACCTCCTGAGAGGAACGAGCATGAGGAGAGAGACAAAGACAAAGCTGTCAAAATCCACTGTGCACGACACATTTTTACTGCACAGGAATGCCTAAGAAAAGTCTGCAAAGAAAATATTTACACGTTTTGATGGCATACCATCAAAGGGCAGCAGGCATCACTGTAGATTTTAAAGTAAGACATCTGCAGTGTTGATACAGCTGACCCTGTCTACTACTACCACCTAGTGGGGAACACCAACAACTGACACTGCAATGAATCTTGGGTAAAGCATACTCACAGCGCTTAATGTAAACAAAGTGATTATTCCAGTTGTTTTAAACTATCTCAACTAGAACCACTGAAGTTTAGTTACTGCAGTATTTATTAGTTTAGCAATATATCTTAGATCCTTAGTACTGTTTCTTTTACAATTTATATTTTTGTTATTGCTGGATGTAACTGGGACCCTGTGTACACAATTTTGTTACACTTCATGTACCACATGATACAAATGACAACAAAGAACCTTGAACTTTATGGTTTCACAAACATATTCAATACTTTTCAAAGATTCTTGAGTTTAATGATGCTCTGATACAGGGGTCTGCAACCTGCCGCTCTCAAGCTTTGACGAAAACTAACATAAAACTGAATTTTATACGTTGTTACACAAACAAAAAAGTACTAGATTTAGCTGTTTTCATTTATTTTGCAAATACTCACTTTGACTTTTTGATTTACTTCTACACTGAATTATTTTTTTCCACAATTAAAAATTACATAGGACTGCAGTTCATAGTTTATTTTATAAAAAAATAAAAAATATTCCCCCTATTTACAAGAATCTGGTCTTTTCATTCGTCTGAAATTGAAAAAATATCAAATGTTAAAAATCATTAGATAGTTTTATAATGTCACACCTACTGGCCACAAAATACTCCTCCAACAAAGCTAAAGTGGCCCGCGGGCCACCAGTTGGTGATCACAGTTGTAGCAGGTTGTTTCGGCTCTGAACACATTTAATTTAGTGAATGAAGATGAAAAACGGCTCTTTTGATCATAAAGGTTGCAGACCTCGTCTAATATAACATTTAAATACATTTGGACAACATACATAATTTATTTATTGTATTTAATAGATTTAAACCCTGTTTATTGCATACAAAAGTACACCCACACAAATATAAATACAACAGAAGTACTTGTTTCCCTGGTAGATGAAACCAGGTACTGGATGTGACAATGGTACGAACCAGACTGTTGAAGCAGTGATCTAAGAAGACCAGAAGCACCGTTTGTTCCTTCACAGTCAGGCCAGCGTCCTCGCCTGCCAACACAGACTCCATCACACATTTGAAGAAGAACGGGAAATGGCTGGGCTCTTTCTTGAAGACCTTATAAAAGTCACACAAAAGCAAAGATTAGGTTGCGTACATGTTCACTGAAACTTTTTGTGCACTTATTGTTTAAGAACTTGTAAGTAGACCTATACAACTAGAGAACCTTGAATTATAATTTGAATACAATGTGATTTATAAAAAAAATCAAAATGTATCTAAACATAGACAATGTAATGTTTTGTTTTTACCTCCCACGCTGGAACGTTCTCTCTGAACTTCTCATTGACGATGCAACAGATGGACATGATGAAGGCTTTGCTGGACACCTCGGGTGTGTAGTTTACCCAAAGGTAATTTTCAAGGTATTGACTAAAAGAGGAATAAAATAAAATATTAACTACACTGCAAATAGTGTTGCCACTTTTTCTCCATCTTTAAAAATTAAGAGGAAACGTGTCACCTGAATTCAAGCAGCATAATTTTTCTGATGGCAAATCTGTAAAAATGAAGGCGAGAAGAAAAAATACTCAATGAAATGCGTCGAACTGAGTTCGTCAAGTAATATCAGTAAAAGTTTTATGTAGTCACTTACTTAGACATGATGATCTCTTTTTCATAGACATCTTCCATCACCTGAACACACACAAAATGATACTGAAATCATCAAAGGACAACGCAAACAGGAATGGAAAAGAATCCAAGAAGCAAACAAAAATGCACATTTTGGTGTGAGGAGCAAAAACAGTGGCTGCTACCATGTTACAAATACTGTGTTGGCAGTGGCTGGCAGTCTTGCATTGGCATTACTTTGACATGTCATCAACTTAAACAATTTTACTATAACCAAAAGTGCTGATGGCATTCTGGTGGTTCCACCATGTCAGTTTTATTTATGCAAGTAAACCTCGTTGTGGTACTCAGCTGGAGTGACTCATGTGTACACTGTCATAGGCTGCTTAAAGGTGAACTGCATAACAAACGTATAGCGTGAGAGGGGCTATGATCGCTGACCAGGCGCACCCTATGACAGCAGCAGAACACTAAAACAACACAAATATGATCCCTAAAATGACAAAAACCTTGATTTACTACAAGTTCAGAATTCCCTCACTGACAGAGTCAGGGCATGAAAGCTGTGCTGGTGCCAAACACCACTAAACCCCCAAATGATCACAAGTAATTTAACAGACCAGAACTGGTTTATTGACACGGACTACATGTTTTTTTAGTAACAAGTGACTTAAGTCTTAGTGGTTTCCTGATTGCGATACTGGTATTGGGCCTAATACCTGCCTCAAGTACTCGTACTCATAAAAACACCCTGATACTTGAAACCTATACCACTTTTATGCTTGGTGACATCATTCCCTCTTCCACTTTACAAGTAACATGGGAAAAAAAGTCTTTAGATGTATTTTAAGATAAGCACAGGTGACGTTAAGACAGCGGACTGTTTGCTGTGTTCTTAATACAATTAATGTTTTTTTAAAGGCATTGTGTAAGTACTAACTCTTTAACTAGTCAGTATCAGTACCCAAACTATACTTGTTCTCGGACTGAAAAACAAACAAAACAACTAGTATGGGGACACCCCTAAAGTAGGTATGTGACAAAACCCAGTTATTAGCTCATTTGTCTTCAGCAGTAGTCCTGTTTTGGAATTTGAGGCTGCCTCTCACTGTCCACTGCGACGGCCGTCAGAGGCAGTCGTGGGAACAAATCCAGGTATTATGAATTGATGACACACAATCAAACCATCTTTGTCACATCGCCTGAGAGCGAGGCAGTCCGTATTAAAAGTCTGAATATTTCATTGATTTCCCAGCTATACAGTGATACCAACCTCGTCTGAATTGACCATTTTGAATCCTGCCACAAAATAGATCAAAGTGTAATCATGCCTACTATGGTTTTACATTACACTAATTAGCTGTTAATCAGGTACTTCTGGCCAACTCTAATATGCTCTAACTTTTTATTATTATTAAAACAATGCAGCTAATTTTAAATTATTATTATATAACACTTGATGCGATATAATGAGCTTCTTCTTTTTGCCACATACCTACTGTTTGTTTAAGATGCAGCTTTGCGAGACTCACCTTAGGGTCGAATGGTAGTTTGTCCTTTGCATGAGGAGCCCAATATTTATTAGCCAACTGAAAAAAAGAAACAGGAAAATAATGCAGAGTTCACAAAAAGCAGGTTGGTATAAAAGGGATGACCTAAAAGTAAAAATATATAAATATCTGATTTTTGAGGTATTTCCTTCTTTAACTCCAACAAGGTTAAGTCTGGTCCTCTGGACGGATTCAGAGAACTTGTCTTAACCTTGTTAGATTGATCTACTTGGATTATTGAGCATGCATCAGGATACTTCTTTAACTGTTGAGAAACCAACAAAAAACAAACTGTAAACAGTTCAACAATATAATCCACGTTATGCCAGATTACCTGCGTGACATATTCTGCATTTATTTGAGACACGGAAGGCGCTGCAACCTTCTTAGCTGGAGTTTCTTTTTCTGTGGTTTCCATCTCACACAGCTTCAATGAGAACAGTAGAAACAAAACAAACAACTCTTTCATAAGACTGTAAACAAAGCTAGCAAAAATAAATGAAAAACCGCTGAAGACAAAAATGCAGACAACCAAGACAAATCGAAGCATTGAGATGAATTAATGTCTGGTTCAAAAAGTAAATTGTTTTACTGAGCCGAGATATGCGTAATTAACCGTTTAAAAAACATCAGTATATCTTTATCAGTCATAACAATAGTAAAGTTAGCTTTCATGACAATGAACTGACCAGCTACGCTAATAGCTACACTTAGCTAGATGCAGTTTCGAATAAAAATGTTGTAAATATTTGACAGATCACCACATTAAAGCTAATAAAATGAGCTTCCAAACCTTTATGATCTTTTATTTGGCATGAGTCGTACAACTACGACTGTCTACGCATGTACACAACCAAAACGCGCCGTATGCGATCAACTTCCTGGATAGGTACCTTGCGATAAACGTCCCCGTGTACAAAACTATAAATCTTCAGTTCCGCCACCATTTTTTGATTCATGTTACTTTATCAAAGTACAGTATACTAGTAACTATAAAATATACATATATTACGGAAAACAAAGTTTGAGTATGATTTATTATATACTGTAAAACTGATATTAATAAAGGTCTACAATTTAATTAAAAAAAATAAATGTTAATGTTTTATATGAAGCAAAGCAAAAAATCACAAAGAACTAAAATGGTGTTCACGATAAAGGTAAATGTTTAAACCCAAATTAAATCAACATCCATATTCATAACATATGTGAGGCTTCTTGTATCATTATAAACACAAGCAAAAAAAAAAAAAATTTAAAGAACATTTTTTTTACAATGTGTAATTATTTGACAATCAATTATTTTTTTCATTCAACCTTTATTTTTACAGGTTAATCCCATTGAGCCTCGGGGACTCATTTACAAGAGAGACCTGATTTTGACAAAGATTGATGACAAGAGTAGACAATCTTAAAAGAAAGCATACAAATTGAAAAGAATAAATGAAAGAAATTGGTATATAAAAAAAAAACTAAACAAAAACAGCAAGACTGTAAAGCGATTAGCCTAATACTAAAAACAGGAACATCTGTCTGTAGAGAGACCTGAATTTTTTCTTTTCTTTTAATATTCATTTAAGAACAGAGTTCTTGAATTAATATCAGAGAAGAATAACAGAGAGAGAGAATAACAGAGTTTGACAGATGTGGCACTGCCATATTTTTAAAAAGTTTTGCACGGCACTGTTTTCAAATTTTGACATAAATAAAATTGACTGCATTTATCACATTTAAAAACAACTTACGGTAATTATAAAAGGTGTGTCATCTGAAAAGGTGTCCATCCTAACTATGTTCCCTTCTACAGACATACACATTCATTTTGTCTACTTATATTTAAAACAATTCTGTAAGACAATAACTGAAATACCAAATAAGCTATTTAAATACATCATGCATGTCCAATAATTACTTCAGTTAATTTACTTAATAAAACTAAAGTTAGCTGAAAAGAAAATCCTGAACAAGGATTTAATATCACAAGAATCACGTCTGTTATGTTGATTTTTGATGTCCATCAAATACTGTATACATTAAAAGCTTTAATCTTGAAAGAATATATCGTATACACTCTGCACCTCCAATCATTTATTCAATAAGCCAACGATCTGCCACACTCTTATTAACTAACAGTATTTCTGGGGACATGACAAGCGTCAAAGTTAATAACTTTGTTGGATTTTTTTACCTGGATTATTGAGCATGAACGTTGATGTTTTGAACAAATAGCACAATCTTTGTCTTGTCTGACCTTCAGAACAGTTTGCTGCTCTTTTATTAATCTAAAAATGGTTTGACTGTGAACTCTGGTGTTCCAGCAGTTTACAGTTCATAGTTGTTCTGAGTGTTGGTGGTTCCTGGATTGTTTCTGAACATCCTAACAAATGCATTTTCTTCTGAGGGAGGAACAAATGAGTACTGGTCAAGTCAGTATGATAAGTAGTGTCAATAAGTAGTGTCAAACTGAATCTTTTATTTTAAGAGAAACCATCAGCTGCAGTCAATCATGATCGCCAAGACTAAGGTCGATATACATTCCTGGCCGACCCTCCATCCATCCATTATCTTTTTACCTGCCTCTTCCATTTCGGGTCACGGGGGTCGCTGGTGCTCATGTCCGGCAATCACTGTGCGAGGGGCGGGGGACACCCTGGATGTGTTGCAAGTCCATCACAGGGCCGTTCCTGCTCGTCCTCCAGATATTTTTAAATAAAATATTTTCTGTTGTGTTTGGTGATGTCTTTATAACTTTTTGTGATTGAGATTTGTAATAATTAAATTTTGGTGAATCTGTTTGGACTTTAGATACAACACTTTTTTTTTAAATAAAATAAATAAATAAAATCAAAGAATGAACTTTTCTGTCCCTCAGGAACCAGGCGCAGGTTACTGTTAATGTAAAATTCAAAAAACGTTCAATACAAAAACAACTGGACTTTATTTGTAACAGAAGATGTTCAAAGAGTCTTTGAATTGAGAAAGCTCCTTGGATGAGGACTGAAACGTCTTCTGTTACAAATAAAGTCCAGTTGTTTTTATATTGAACATTTTTTGAATTCATCATGTCCTGGATGACTGAGAATCTTCACCAGCATATTGCTGATGTAAAAATACCACAAGGAACAAAATATTTTACTTTGTCATTGACATCTGGCATTAAACATAAATCTGACATTTAAAGCAACTGTTAAGTTCAATGCAAAAATCAATGCAGACATGTTCCTGTTTTTAGCATTCTACACCGTTTTATACAAAGTTTACAAAGTGAAGATCCAACGAGTCTGCTGCTCCCTTAAGAGAAATTTACTAATTGCCTTTACATACATATATATATACATATATATATATATATGTGTGTATATATATATACATATATATATATATATATATATGTATATATATATATATATACATACATACATATATATATACATATATACATATATACATATA
>NC_056518.1:9475427-9518031 GCF_014905685.2 Nematolebias whitei | reverse complement strand
CCCTGAGACAACTTTGTTGTGAAATGGCGCTATATAATATGAATTTAATTTAATTATAATGTAGCACATTTTCAATTTTGTTTTATATCACTTCTTTTATTTCCTTTACATTTTTTATATCTGTTTATTCAAGGATTCATCCATCCATCCATCCATCCATTATCTTTACCCATTTATTCCATTTTGGGTCACGGGGGTCGCTGGTGCCCATGTCCAGCAATCACTGTGCGAGGGGCGGGGTACACCCATGGACGGGTCGCAAGTCCATCACAGGGCCACATAGAGACAAACGAGACAAACAACCATTCACTCACTCACTCACACCTAGGGACAATTTAGAGTTACCAATCAGTCTAACATGCATGTTTTTGGTCTGTGGGAGGAAACCAGAGTACCCGGAGGAAACCCACGCATGCACGGAGAGAACATGCAAACTCCACCCAGAAAGGTCCCCTGGACCGGGGTTTGAACCAGGGACCTGTTTGCTGAGAGGCAGCAGCTCTACCAGTTGCACCACCGTGCTGCCCTATTCAAGGATTCAATGTTCTTTATTTATACAGGGTCTCAGTTACATCCAACAAAAGTATTAAAATGTAAAATAAAACCAGTAATGAGATCTAAGATAAGAACTAAGAAAAACATTTGCATAAACACACTACGCACTAGTAGTATAAAAATAATACACTGAACAGCAGCACGCACGAGTCTGTGTGAGCAGATGATTGTTGCGTGTACCTCATTGATGGTTTTGTCCAAAACAGGTCTCTCGTGTAAATGAGTCCTCGTGACTCAATAAGACTAACCTGCATAAATAAAGGTTGAATGAATAAGAAACAGTGAACAGGTCCAGTTATTGCTTGTTCAAGCTGTAGTGCTTGAAATGACCACCAGAGGGCAGCAGACACCACTGAACAGAATGTGTCGGTCGGTTTTGTTTCAGTGCTGGGGTCATAAAAATATACTTTCATAATTCGTCTGGGGAAAGAAAACAATACATTACGGAACAAAACAAAGATTCCAGTACAAAAACAAGCGAAGCTGTTGTCACTGAGGCAAAAGCACCGTGATGTGAGGAGGCGTCTCACGCGACGGGCCCAGACCTGAACCAGCTTAAACCCACTGCTGTGGGAATAAAAGAGTCACATACATCAGCAGGGTTTGCCTGGAGGAAGAAGCACAGTTAAAGTCCATGTGCAAGGCCACAATGACAAGGGCTGCAGGCTGGTACACTCCACACAAAGGACAACATTAGGCACAACAGCCTGTTTCTTTGTGGAGTGGTTGCAGGTCAGCTTGGTAGAAAATGTACATTTGACAAAATGCATGAACGAAAAAAAGATAAATGTCACCCTGTCTTTATTCATTTAGTGAGGCAGCACAGTGTTGAGGACACAAAGAAACATGTCTGCCACAGGCCATCACACTGGTTATGATGAGGTTGTGAGGATATTCTTGTGGCTTTGCCAGAGTACATAAAACACGCCTGCTGAAAGAGAGAATATACTGGTTTATGTGTGATGGAAAAGTGGTCAGCATGGAGTAAAATCCAGTGGTTGTGCTTCTGTGTTCTGAGAAATGAACGTGTGAATTCCTCTGTAACAATAAATATTTCATAATCAAAAACAACTCAATAGAAATACATGCATTTCTGTATTTTATTGAAAATTATAACCTTTCCTTATGCATAATTAAAACTAAGCTCCATTATATTTGATTTTTTTGTTACTGTTGTTGGTTATTTTAAAATAAGCAAAAGTATAAAAAAACAAATCCAGCTGTTTCTTTAACATTGTTCAGCATAATTCACTATTACAACAAGGCATTCAGACTAAAATAAAACAGAAATAATAATTAAAATAATACAAACAATATGGCAAAACTAAATCTTGTAATTTGGTTATGTGTGTGAACTGCCATTTGCTTAACAGCTACATTTAGTACAACCATTTAAATACAATCAAACACCTATGTATAAGATTTACAGATGTTAGCGCATGTAAATAAAATAAATGTAATAACTGATTTATTAGCAGCGTCAATCAAAAATCCAGAACCTCCCTCCAGTGGCAGCTTGTTTACTTCAGCTGACCGTTAACACACGCTGTATATTTATGCAGAATAAGATGCTTGCTCTCGTAAATAATTGCTTGTTTGTATTTTTCGTTGATCAATACGAGTCTTAAGGCTTTATCGGCTGCCTCTATTGTTCAATTTTTGATGACAGCAATCAGAACATCGTGTTGGGTGAAAATCAATACCCCACCGGGCTCCACGGGCACAAAGAGAATGGCCCGGGTGAAGAAGCGTTCAAACTTACATCATCAATACGGTTCATGATCTTTGAGAAAACAAATGTTCGAGGAGCGATGGTTAATGGTGTTATTTTCTTCCAATATTGTCACGCTGCGTCCACCGACATCCTCAACGCACGTGCACTCCTTAACAAAGCACTCACTTGCCCTGAAGCCTTGTGTCCTTCTTCTATTAACCAGGCTGCCTTAGAATCAATAGAAAACATAAAGAGGCTTAATCTTTTCAGGTGCTTGCTGCTGATTGCATATTACACAATAATAACACCTAGTGCCCCACGGAGCATGAGAGAAGCTCCCTCACCTCATCCAAACACATTACACACAGCCCTGAACCAGTCACGCAGCAGACATGCAGGTTTACAGCTGAGCACATGCTGGCACAGGTGGTGCTGGGCCTTTACGAGGACTGTCCGAGAAATCCCACCAGAACCAGTAAGATATCAATTTATAGTTTATCATCTCCTGAAATAAAACACGGCTTTGTAAAGTAGTCAGTAAAACAAGTACCGGTAAAGTCCTGTGGTAGTTTTGGGTTGTAGAAGTTCCATAAAACTTATCTTCGAGGTAAAGGAGCAGCTGTTGTGGTGTTAAACTGTGCTGGAGGAGAAGGTGGATCACTGGTCTGGGGTTCAACGTGGATTCAACACATCCTCCGAACTGTAAACTTTGAGAAAGCAAAGAGACACATGGGGGGGGAGTGGTGGCACAGAGATCTGAAGGTCGCCGGTTCAACTCCTCGAACTGACATCAAAATGTGGGTGGGAAAGGTGAAACACCCACAACTGCCTCCACCCTCATTTGCCCCGCTCTGTGCCCTTGAGCAAGGCCCTTAAGCCCCAACATCTGCTCCCAGGGTGCCCCAAATGTCGGCTCTCTGCTCCACACAGAGGCTGTGGTAGCTCAGTGGTCTGTGGTTGTGTCAGGAAGGACATCCGGCGTAAAAACAATCGCCAAGTCTTTGTGCAACTTGATTCGAGGTGGTGACCCCTGAAGAAGAGAGCAGCCGGGAACAAAATGAGCTGAACTGCTGAAAACGGGTTTACATCTTTAAACTTTTATAAACTGAGCCAGCAGGACAAGTGGAAGAGCTGCGAGTCGGGCAGGTCCAGGACGGGAACAAAAGCCACAGATGGACTGGACTCTGCTAAAGAGCTTCTCAAACGTTCTTCAAGTCCTGAAAGACACAGTGAGGGAGAAAACCAGGGTAAAGGATTAGTGCCACGACAGTCTGAGCTGGAGTCGACATGAGTACCACCACCTGCCCACAAAAATACACCTGAATGAATTATTTCCTCTTGTTAAGTTCTTTTTGTTCAAATACTCAGTATACGTTTCTTTGTTGCCTGATGGTGGACTTGTAGGAATCCACTGAGCATCTCAGCACTGATGACAGCCTGTCTATTTAGCAGCAGAAATCTATAATGTTGCCCTCTTCCCTCCTCTTGTCCAGCCTTAATTCTTCTGTTCCATCATAATGGATAAAGGTTTGTAGTTTTTGGGTGTGGTCACTGTGATCCAAGACTAATGCAGCTGCACATCTTGGCTAGCACACAGTCAGAGTTGTACTTTTACAACTGTTAGTCTGTTGATTTCACACTGAAACCTGTCTCATAAAATGCATATGTAATTATCTATCTAAATGAATATCTTGACAAGATAGAATGGCACTTTTAATAGTATGTATACAGTAAGTATACATGTACATTTAAATCTCCATAGGAAAACAAAGCAGTACCTTTTGAACATCTACTGATACTTTACTATTACTGAGTAAAATCTGTGTAAACTTGCATCGTTATATCAGTACAGAGGTTACCAGAGCTGTTGAGCTGATAATAAGCTTTGTTCTCTTATTTGAAGCACACACACAGTGTGCCAAACAAAGAGCCTCCACACCGTAATGAGCTAATACACACTACAGCTTCAAATGCCCGCACTGAACGGGGCCTTTTTGGACGGTGTGCAAAGCCTAAATACGTGTTATCAGAGCACCACGGGACGCAGGATCCTCTGGAGATGGCTCTCTGACAACTGAACGGGCCGCAGAGATCACAGACGAGATGGTTTCATTAGGAGAAGAAACGCACCCTTCATCACACCTTGTGCACTAAGTGTGTTTTATGTCAGGACGTTTTAATCTTTGTACCGCTGGATGGGAAATAATTGCGCTCTCCCTTTGAGGCTCTTTCATTGCCTGTCGTCACATGCATAAAAGCAAGAGGACCACAAGGGAGGTGAAGGTGACATAAATGACCAAGCCTTTACATTTTTTAATTTAATTTAGGCAATGGTCAGATGTACCATAAATCTCCATAAAGAATACGGTAAAACGACGCTCAAAATCCTAAGTACACCTCCAATAACACACCCAGTCATTCTCCTCTGACTCCCTTCTTTGTCTTTTCACTGCACTGTAACCAACAGGACATAGTAAGATTAGAACATTATCTTCATCAGCTTCATCAGCACTGAGCATGGACTTTGTTGGGTTTGAACCAGTTTGACAAGACTGTTGACGAGGAAGAGGGCCGGCACCGGAGGAGGGGCGTGCACCAACATAACTGGTTTGTTCCACTTTGGAGTAAGCTGTTGGGGGAAGAATCAGTTTTGTTGTGCGTTTCCTGAACTGATGAAGCCTTCTGGATGGAAGGTGAAACGTTTCAGCACACACACAAAAAAAAGAAACTGTCCAGATGACCTGACTGAAAATTGTTGGATTGTATACCTGGATTACTGAGCATGGACTTTGTTGATTAGAACATTATATGGCAGAGTACCGCATGCAACGCATTATACCCCCGACGACAAACTATCATACAGCGATGGTCTGGACAAGCAACGCACCGTGTACTGGTGGTACAAAATATGTGCCAAGTTTTGTTAACTTGCCTTGAGCTGATCAGCAGTTATGGTTCAGACAAGCAAAGACCTTGTATAACATTTGACCTTGATTGTGACCTTAAGCTGTGGTGATGAAAAAAAGTATGCAACACCGTCTTATGATGATGCATATGTGTAATAAGTTTTATTTATTGTATTTTCTGGACTTTAAGTCACACTTTCTTTCATAGTTTGGCCAGTCCTGTGACGTATAGTCCGAAGCAACTTATATATATATATATATATATATATATTCTTTCTCTATTCATGAAGCAGTTTTTGACTGACGTGTTAAATGTTCATTCATACTGACATGAACCAAAGAGTAAACATTATCATTTGCATCTGCGAGGGCCCTCTACGCTTTTGAAAACTACATGTTGTTCCAATTGTTGTTTGTTCTGCTAAACAGAGATGTTCAGAAGCGACATGGAGGATGCAGAATTCAATGGATTCAGTGATGTGGAATGAGATTGGTGAATTTACCAGTAACTTGCTTGTCGGAGTTGTCGGCTTGTTATGGTAAATGAGCCTGTTCAAGATCCCAGCTATGCTCTGTGTGTCATTGTTATTTCAGATTAAATGTCTGTTCTTGCACTTTGTGAAATACACTTCGAAATAAATGCCACTTATACTCCAAAGTGACAAATTATACCTTAACAATACTGTATGTCCGCCTTTCATTAGGTGCACGATAGGGCATTAACAGAGTACTCGAGTAATCTACACATCGATTGCTAGGACATCTATCGAGGTTAAAAATGTTTCATCGAGTATCCGTAGTGACGTCATATTATGTGACCACCGTATGACAGTAGGGGGCGGTGTTGCACTGTTGCAGGTCACAGAGTATGGTGTAACACCGGGTCCAATCCACCGAACCAGATTCGGTTAAGTTTCGTTTTTGACGTGCTGCACGTTTCTTCACGTTTGCAGTTTAATAATAATAACTAATAGTTTAGTTTTTCCTGTGACTTATTTGCAGTATGATAAATGGTAGGAGCATAATATTCGCTCCCAATGTTTTGTTGGTCTTTTTTTTTGTAAATAATTACCTTTTTTTGTGGTTTTATTTATTTATTTATTTTTGTATCTTGAGATCTATGACGTCATCAAATACCCGAGTTCTACTCGCGTTTTATTATGTTAATGTCGAGTGTAAAGATTATATACTCTTTCAACCCCTAGTGCACAATAATTAAAACATTGCACCCTGAAAAAGATGTAGTTAAAACAATTACCAATACCTCTAACTCACTGTGATGCAGCATGTTTGACACAGACATTCTAAGCAGAAGTGAAGTAGGGGTGCATGTAAAGGATCTGCTTGGGGGAGGGGGCGTCTGTATGAAATGGATGAAGCCCTCTAAAAGGTTGGTAGGGTTTTTAAGTAGCAAACAAACTTTAAGCTTCTGAGGTTTTCAGTTTTGCTACACTGACTCTCAAACTTGTCAAATGATCCCATAAACAAGATGGTAATAAGCAAGAGTTGGCTCATAAAACTGTGGTCCAAGAAGAGCAGACACAATCTAATGAGCTGGGAGTGAGCAAGAGAGCCATAAAGAACCACGACTTAGTCACCTTTCTTTCAGCAATATCACTATAATTATTCACAAATTACAAGACTTCCTGTGTATACTTGTAACAGTAAACCTGCAGAGAGCTAGTGCATGACTTTGCATGTTGATTCAGCTACTTGGAGCTTAATATTGGACCTAAACTAATTTGTATCTTATTAAGACATAATGCACAGTAAGATAGTTTCTGTTAGGAGGCGACATTATGGATTTTTATTTTAGTTTACTTTTATTTTGCTTTTGAGGTTAATGTTAAATGATCATTGTTTTTGATCATAAATACAGGTCCTTCTCAAAAAATTAGCATATTGTGATAAAGGTCATTATTTTCCATAATGTAATGATAAAAATGAAACTTTCATATATTTCAGATTCATTGCACACCAACTGAAATATTTCAGGTCTTTAATTGTTTTAATACTGATGATTATGGCATACAGCTCATGAAAACCCAAAATACCTGTCCCAAAAAATTAGCATATTTCATCCCACCAATGAAAGACAAGTGCTTTTAATACAAAAAACACCAACCTTCAAATAATCATGTTCAGTTATGCACTCAATACTTGGTCGGGAATCCTTTTGCATGAATGACTGCTTCAATGCGGCGTGGCATGGAGGCAATCAGCCTGTGGCACTGCTGAGGTGTTATGGAGGCCCAGGATGCTTCGATAGCGGCCTTAAGCTCATCCAGAGTGTTGGGTCTTGCGTCTCTCAACGTTCTCTTCACAATATCCCACAGGTTCTCTATGGGGTTCAGGTCAGGAGAGTTGGCAGGCCAATTGAGCACAGTAATACCATGGTCAGTAAACCATTTACCAGTGGTTTTGGCACTGTGAGCAGGTGCCAGGCCGTGCTGAAAAATGAAATCTTCATCTCCATAAAGCTTTTCAGCAGATGGAAGCATGAAGTGCTCCAAAATCTCCTGATAGCTAGCTGCATTGACCCTGCGCTTGATAAAACACAGTGGACCAACACCAGCAGCTGACATGACACCCCAGTGACTGTGGAAACTTGACACTGGACCTCAAGCAAAGTGAATTCTGTGTCTCCTCTCTTCCTCCAGACTCTGGGACCTTGATTTCCAAAGGAAATGCAAAATTTACTGTAATCAGAGAACATAACTTTGGACCACTCAGCAGCAGTCCCAGGCGAGATGCTTCTGACACAGTCTCTTGTTCAAAAGTGGCTTGACCTGGGGAATGCGGCACCTGTAGCCCATTTCCTGCACACGCCTGTGCACGGTGGCTCTAGATGTTGCTACTCCAGACTCAGTCCACTGCTTCCGCAGGTCCCCCAAGGTCTGGAATCGGCCTTTCTCCACAATCCTCCTCAGGGTCCGGTCACCTCTTCTCGTTGTGCAGCGTTTTCTGCCACAGTTTTCCCTTCCCACAGACTTCCCACTGAGGTGCCTTGATACAGCACTCTGGGAACAGCCTATTCGTTCAGCAATTTCTTTCTGTGTCTTACCCTCTTGCTTAAGGGTGTCAATGATGGCCTTCTGGACAGCAGTCAGGTCGGCAGTCTTACCCATGATTGCGGTTTTGAGTAATGAACAAGGCTGGGAGTTTTTAAAAGCCTCAGGAATTTTTTGCAGGTGTTTAGAGTTACGTCGTTGATTCAGATGGTTAGGTTAATAGCTTGTTTAGAGAACCTTTTCATGATATGATAATTTTTTGGGACAGGCATTTTGGGTTTTCATGAGTTGTATGCCATAATCATCAGTATTAAAACAATTAAAGACCTGAAATATTTCAGTTGGTGTGCAATGAATCTGAAATATATGAAAGTTTCATTTTTATCATTACATTATGGAAAATAATGACCTTTATCACAATATGCTAATTTTTTGAGAAGGACCTGTACATATACACAGTAGTGCCTGACTATATTGTGGTTCACATTTGCAGCCTCACTATATCACAGATTTTTTAAACCCAGTTTTTTATATTGTGTGTACTGTACATACTGTGCTCTACTGTACATTCATCTCATCGTCATCATCATCATCATCTTCGCGATGGCAAAAGTGTTTAAGATCAAGGTCAAGGTCAAGGTTCTTGTCATTGGCATCGCATGTGGTAAATGTGGTGGAATGAAACTGTGTACTCAGTGTCCCTCCCAGTTACATCCAACAAAAGTATAAAATGTAGAAGAAAAAAATAGTAATAAGATCCACAATATGAACTAAGAATACGATAAACACGAATAGGACAAAAACAGTAATAAGCCGAACAACAGCAGCACGAACATGAGTCTGAGCAGATGAGCTCGAATGAACACAGCAGCATATGAAGTGTTAATAAGAGTGTGGGAAGGGTTTATAAAGCCATAAATATATATAAAGTGTTTCCCCTTCCATCATACAAGCAGGGCGCCCCACATACCGAACCTAACTGCGCGTCAAACCGACACCCCAGCCCCATAAGCACCGACAACACAGGCACGTTAGTTACAAAGCTAAAGGCAGCGCTCACGAGCTGCCTCTTCCCTCACGCTAACAACACTCTTGTAATATTCTAAACAATGTTTCTAAACTCTAAACGCCCTAAAAGAGCACAGAATGTCATGATTTCATCTCTCTGCCTCGTCACCTGCAAATGCTCTTGGCCACACCCACTTCACTGCTCTGCATGGAGATCAGCTGATCAGCTGCAGGAGGAAGCTTATCCTGCAGTATGGGCTGCACAAATGTGCTAAATAATTAAAAATAATTTATTTTAAATAAAAATTCCACGCCGATCGTGCGGCTCATCCATCAATCAGCCAATTGTGTGTCATGTCCAATCTTATTTTGAAAAACCTCGAAAAAGCGAGTCCGAGAAAGTTTAAAGTCGAACTGCGAAGTAGCGAGGGACTACTGTATATACGTATATACTTTATATGATAACGAAAAGGTTACAATAAAAAACCCCAAATTAAGCTGGAACAGAATGTGAGACAAAGGTCTTGGTGGCCAATCACAATTTATTCTTTATTTAATTTATTTATTATTATTTTATAAAACTCTTAGATTAAAAAATAATGTCTTTGTTTTAAAGTGTTCATAGGAAAAAAAAAAAAGCTAAACTTGCTTTGGCCACTTACTGTAATTTAAAGATATTAAGTTTATTACTCTATGATGTAAATATGTTATTCATAATTTATTGTTCTTTAATCAAAACAATTTTTTTTGTTTTATTCATTTTCTATTATCTCATGCTAATATTTAGGTCTGTGCCACGTCCATAAAGGTTTTATAGAGTTGTGAGGGGCGATCTTTGAAAACCGTTCTGTTGTAAGTAACAAGTTGAGACAAGATGTTTAAAGGTTTCATTTGAACCATATGTCGCATCTATCAACAGTGAATCCTAAAGCTAGTAAATGAAAGAAGGAGGGGGCGCAGTCACATTGCGCTCCTCTGTGTGTCTGTGCACTGACAGCAGCAGTCGTAAGGTTGTAGCTGCTAACGCCAGAGGTGTTACTTTTTCTCCTTTGACTTTTGGATTCTTCACCCAATGATCACAGGCTGTGACCCATAAAGAGGCCAGGGGGTAAGTTGCAGGGCTGGGCTGCATAAGCATCGCAAGGTAAAGTTAATCTCAGTGACGAGTCAGTAAATGGCTGTTCAGGGAGAAATTTGAGGATTTATAACAAAGAAACTTTCATGTTGCAAACAATTATGTAATAGACTTTGTAATTTGTAGCAAAAAATTACATTTTGAGAATAGTTCACGCATATAAAAGGCTTAATAATCAAATGTCCAATATCTAGTATAACCTCGTACAACCATCCCAAAAAGTTAAATCTGGTCCTCTGGACATCCCAAAAAAACAAACAAAAAATTGTAGAAACGTTTCGTCTCTCATCCGAGAGACTTCCTCAGTCTGAGGTGCTGTATTCAGCTCAGTCTTATAAATAGCACCTTCTCATAGTGGATCAGTTTTGCTGCTGACAACCAAAACCAGCTGCTCACATGGTCAAGAAGGACCATCAGCCTAACAATGGATCATTAGCACACTGATGGCTGTTTACTGTTCACAGAGGGTTGAGTGATACTAGCAATCACAGCATTGTAAGAGGGGGACAGTTGAACCCGGAGGCCTCCACCCCGTTTAATGATGGACGATTTTTTTTCACAAAGATGGCCTCCTTTACTCCTCTCTCAAACCATCGTTCCTCTCTATCCAGGATGTGAACATCTTCATCCTTGAAAGAGTGACCGCTGGCCTGGAGATGAGTGTAGACCACAGAGTCCTGGCCTGATGATGTTGATCTTCTGTGCTGGTCCATCCTTTTGGCCAGTGGCTGTTTAGTTTCCCCGATGTAAGACTGATCACCCTCCTGACACTGAACAGCATACACAACATTACTCTGTTTGTGCCGGGGGACTGGATCTTTGGGATGAACCAGTCTTTGCTGTAATGTGTTTTGAATATCCAGAGGACCAGATTTAACTTTTTTGGAGTTTCTACCTGGATTACTGAGCATGCATCAGGATATCTCGTTCAACCATGTTTAAGCTGTAATTTATTAATAAGAGTACCACGATATGTAAAAGTTAAACACCGAAATAAATAAAATGTAAGTGTTAAATTAGTTTTACCAACTGTGAATCACAGAAAAGCACAATGAATTCTCAGTAACAATGATCTAATTAGATAACACAAATCACAGTTTCTCTGTCATGCACATCTAGACACATTTTTGAAATAACTCAACCTCCTCCTATTCATTACTAGAAACCATAATTCCATATTCTGAAAACAATAACTTATGTCACGGTAAGAATGATAATAAGATGGTTGATTTGGCAAAGATTCAAAAATGTTAATTGACTGCTTTAACGATGGCTTGACAGCCGTGTCTGTGTGATCGATGTGCTCATTGCCCTTTTCTCTTGGAGAGAACATCTCTTAGGATAAAACAAATACCGCTCCACATCCGCCTTGACGAGATCCCACAATCCTGGGAGCCAGAGACGGTGGCGTATAAAAGTGTAATGATGACAAAAGACTGTGCCAGCTGCCTGGGTTACTGTACACGCCGCAGACACAACAAATGCCTTACAATAATTAAACTCAGGAAGGCGAGGAGATCCTCTGGGGACGCTGTTTCCTTGAATACTTTATGTTGATTTAACCAATGTTAGCTCAAAGTTTCTTAGAGAAGAGACTGCAGAGCTGCTAGACAGGCTGTCACTTTGCTTTCATTATTAGACTGTTGAGGAACAAATGCTGCATTCGTCAGGAGGCCTAATTTAAAGTTGATTCCTACTAATAAATAAGACCATTAAATTGTTACAAATTCAACATCAGACTCAACTTTTAAACCCACACCAGATAAAGTAAATCATATGACAATGCTAGATTTTACTTTGCAGAGAATCACAAGGCTAAATGTAACAAACTAAGTAAACTTCCTATGGTAGCAACTTCCCCTAATGGGAGAAATAATTTACAGATGCTGGTCGTAAAACTAGAATATGATGAAAAAGTTCATTTATTTCAGTAATTCCATTCAAATAGTGAAACTTGTATGTTATATTAATTCATTACACACAGACTGATCTATTTCAAATGTTTATTTCTTTTAATGTTGATGATTATAATTGACAACTAATGAAAACCCCAAATTCAGTACCTTAGAAAATTAGAATATCACTTAAGACCAATAAAAAAAAGATGTTCAGAAATGTTGGCCAACTGAAAAGTATAAACATGAAAAGTATTAACACGTATAGCACTTAATACTTAGTTGTTGCTCCTTTTGCCTGAATTACTGCAGTAATGCGGCGTGGCATGGAGTGGATCAGTCTGTGTCACAGCTCAGGTGTTCTGAGAGTCCACATTGCTCTGATAGTGGCCTTCAGGTCTTCTGAATTGTTGGGTCTGGTGTATCACATCTTCCTCTTCATAAATACTCCATAGATTTTCTATGGGGTTAAAGTTTGCTGGCCAGTAAAGAACAGGGATACCATGGTCCTTAAACCAGGTACTGGTAGCTCTGGCACTGTGTGCAGGTGTCAAGTCCTGTTGGAAAATGAAACCTGCATCTTCATAAAGTTGGTCAGCAGCAGGAAGCATGAAGTCTGTAAAACTTCCTGGTAGATGCTGTGTTGACCTTGGACCTCAGAAAACACAGTGGACCAACACCAGCAGATGACATGGCACCCCAACCATCACTGACTGTGGAAACTTGACACTGGATCTGACGCAACATGGATTCTGTGCCTCTTCTCTCTTCCTCCAGACTCTGGGACCTTGATTTCCAAAGGAAATGCAAAATTACTTTTATCAGAGAACATAACTTTGGACCACTCAGCAGCAGTCCCAGGCGAGACGCTTCTGGCGCTGTCTCTTGTTCAAAAGTGGCTTGACACAAGGAATGTGACAGCTGAAACCCATGTCTTGCATACATCTGTGCATGGTGGTTCTTAATGCACTGACTCCAGCTGCAGTCCACTCTTTGTGAATCTCCCCCACATTTTGGAATGGGTTTTGTTTCACAATCATCTCCAGGGTGCGGTTATCTTTATTGTTTGTACACTTTTTTCTACCACTTCTTTTCCTTCCCTTCGCCTCTCTTAATGTGCTTGGACACAGGGCTCTATGAACAGCCATCCTCTGTAGTAATAACCTTTTGTGTCTTGCCTCCTTGTGCAAGGTGTCAATGGTCGTCTTTTGGACAACTGTCAAGTCAGCAGTCTTCCCCATGATTGTGTAGCCAACAGAACTGGACTGAGACCATTTAAAGGTCTTTGCAAGTGTTTTGAGTTAATTAGCTGATTAGAGTGTGGCACCAGGTGTCTTCAATATTGAACCTTTTCACAATATTCTAATTTTCTGAGATACTGAATTTGGGGTTTTCATTAATTGTTAGTTATAATCATCAACATAAAAAAAAAATTGAAATATATCAGTCTGTGTGTAATGAATGAATATAATATACAAGTTTCACTTTTTGAATGGAATTACTGAAATAAATCAACTTTTTCATCATATTCTAATTTTATGACCTGCACCTGTATTTGTGCAAATCAGGTGTAAAACTAATCTGGAAGAGCCTAAGAACATACAGAGCTCCTACAGCATACTGGAAAAATAGGGCTGGAAGTGTTTTAATGTGGCAGATTGGTGGTGAAAGTGTCAGTGATGGCATACCTTGAACAATCTGGTGAACTAGAGCATGGCTGCACTTGTAGAACACCCTTGCACACTGAGGCACCAGCTGAGCGTCCATCATCTTCATGGCTTTCATGAACGTGGTGCCAACTTCCTCCGTGACACATTTCACATCACTAACTTTTAGGTTGTCGCCAGGAACGCCCAGAGATATTGACAGAGAACCACTCATGCCATCAGCAGACAGTACAGAGTGGCATTCTATAGATCCACACGCCACATGCGTAGTTATTTCATGAGACGTTCTTTGGGAGGGATCGTCTTTAACTGCTGTTACATGAAGCTCAAAGGCTGCATCCTTGGGTAAGGCAGGCACCACTACTATCAATAATGGCATAGGTTTGAGCTCAGACTCCCAAAAGTTCTGCAAATAAACAGAATGAATTCAAATTAATCACAAGGGAAATGATATACTATGTATTCTGTAGCACACTGCAATCAATAGAATGATTGGCCCTCCTGCTGAGGTGTTTGTGGTCTCTGAGCCCATCAGAAAAATGCAACAACGCAGCACTAGACAAGCTTTTTACATGACAGGCTGACAGTGTATCAAATAATGTGACACTGTGAAATGACCCTTTGTAACGACCGAGTACAAACAATTCAGAATGAATCCACGGTGTTTGCAATCACAGTAAATAAAACACAGATGAATTCAATTTGAGTTGCATTTGCCAACATGACAGATTCCATCTTTGCACATGTTTTACCACGCACATTTAGAGTTTCAATTTTATCTCTACTGCCAAAATATTGCTCTTTCTTCTTTAGAATGAGGGCCATTAACAGAAACAAAATGTTTTAGAGGACCGCCACAATGTGGCCCCCTAATAATACTTGGTGGTGGCTTCATCTGCTAATGGGAGAGAAATGAGTGTTTTATGTAACTGTCATTTCAGTCAGTCGATAGGGCAGAAAACACTTAACCCCCTTTTCAATTTGTTGGATCAATTTTCATCCACTTACACCCCACTTCTTAAGTGCAGAATAATAACAGGTTACTTACATTTTATTTTGATACTCGCTCACAAAAAACAAAATAATTGACGAGACCAAATGGCGGCCTCTTTGTCCCGTCAAAAGATGGACCTGTCATGACCCAATCTGCCGCATTCACTGAAGCAGCACTTACCTTTAGATTAAACTTAAGCAAACACTTGTGACAAAATATATGAGGAGGTTAGGTTAAGATTTCTGAACTGCGCTGATTTTGAAGGGAGCTCGTTTGCAGTGATCAACCATAACAATCAAAGAGGGCAACAACAAAAGCCGTGTCAGCACGGACCTCTCCACATGTCAGACAAAGTGACAGCACATATACGTGTCCAGAGCTTTGATAAATGTTATATTAGCACTTCTGGCACAGCCTAGGTATTCTCCTGGAGGGAACTGCTCCAGCGCTTGTCAATAGTGATTGAACATGGAACAGAAAGCAAAGTAGGGAGAAAAGTGACAGGACAGGGAGTTCTTGCTCAGCCAGGCTTAAAGGCCACCCTGCAGGCCTTGAGTGCCTGGGTAGTATACCCAACCAGCAGTCTGCAAAAGGATTTGAGGACTTCATTGCAGTGCACAAGCCTCTGGCAGGATTTCATTGCTACAGCACAGTTGCTGACTTTTTATAAGAGCTGTCGGATTAGGTTACATCAGTCCCCATTTGTTTCCTTTTTAACACACCTACAATTCAACGTTAGGTGGGATGATCGCTCAGCAGTTCTGTGCCGCCAAATGTGCTAAATTCTGGATTTTCTATATGAAAACATAGAATAATGGTCAAACTCTATTACTGTGTGCCTCACTGGCAGAATGGAGAAAAGACCACTTCCACTCCTCCCTGATTGGACGTCATTAATTAAATTAATCCGACCAAGCACACAGTTTGATATATGGCGGAGCTGAATGCTAGAGTGGCAAGTTAGGAGGGCTGGCAGGTGGCAGAATGAGTGGGTGTTTCTCACCAGCAACTAAACGCAATCCATCTCATTACTTGGTGCCACACCAGTTCCAGGGCACGCACCATTCCCCCTGTAGGTAGCAGGTAAAAGCTCATACAGTTTGAATTTGCTGTGCTCAGCTCTCTAACGCTGATGGGGTGTGACCTGCTTCTTCTTATGTTTGTTTTCCTTTTTCCCCATTCCCTCCCCTCCTCGAACTTGCGCCCATGTGCCTGGAGCGTGTGGTGGGTTGGAGGGCCGATAGGCATGAAAGCCGAACGGTAAACACGGTAATAAGGAAGTGGTGTAAAGGAGGGGAACAGCAGGGAGTTGATGGGGCTGCACAGCTTAGCCAGTTCCCCTACATTTCCTGCCCAGCAGGATGCCTTCAGCATGTGGTTCTTATGTCTCAGCACTTACTGTAGTGCTGTCAGTCTGCTATAATATCCACTCCTATTCACTCCTTTATTCACTCTTTTCTCAAGACTCCACGGTGAGGCTTGCCAGATTGTTTGTGTAAATGAAACTCACTGGGCAACGTCAACAGGGAGAAGAAAGTTTATAATGATGTGGCCACTGTAAAATCACAGCAGTAGGTTAAAAAGTCCAAAAAAGTTTGGCTGTGCTGTTGAGAAGAGAAACTGCAAATTTAGCACAAGCTAATTTAAAAATCAAAGATTGTGCTATATGCATTTGCTCATAATTTAACATTAATAGCATTTGCTTTAAACTCAGTATGCTTCAGAGCATGTTTCAACACAAAGGGACGTCTGTTTAACATTTATTGACTTAGCACATCGCCATCTCCACAGTCGTCAAACCTTTTTCGCACATTCTCCGATGCACACAGACAAACAAGCTGTTTGTGGTTTAATGCAGCGTAAATACAATTTCACACGTGTAGCGACTCCAGCACGCTCCCAATTAACCCTGCAAGCTTCTTCATCAACCCGACTAGAAAAATGATCAGTGTGCAACAGTTACGGGCCCTATGGCTTCAGACACACTTTGCATTTTGATCCTAAACATCATCTTTAAGTCAACCATGTTAATAGGTGGTTGGTAAATTTATAGGTTTTTTTAATAGCATTTTTTTATTTGGATACATTTTGGTTATTGAAATCACATTTACTGTTATCTTTGCCGGCTGCCTATAGGGACATTCTGTCTGACATTTACCAAAATATTAAATGAACCACTGCACACATTTTAATAAAACTTTCAGGAAATATTCATTTGATAGACATTATTGTTGTTGTTGTTTCAAGGTTTAACCAGAACAAATTAAACCCATCATTTTTCAGCACAAGATAATCTCATTCTAAAATTCAGTCATGAAAGAAGGCTGGTCACATGCATTCCTTTAAACAATATGAAAAGCTTATTTTATTTATGGATTTTATTTCTCTGTTTTTTTGTTAATCTCTTCATATTTTTGTCTTGATTACATTGTATTAGGTTTACTCAAAGCAATTCTAAACTATATATCTAAAAAAGTTAAATCTGGTCCTCTGGACATTCAAAAAAAAAAAAAAAAAAAAAGCAAATCAACAAAAAAATGTAGAAACGTTTCGAAGTCTCTCGGATGAGAGACGAAACGTTTCTACATTTTTTTGTTGATTTGCTTTGTTTTGGTTTTTTTTTGAATGTCCAGAGGACCAGATTAAACTTTTTTAGATTTTTCTACCTGGATTATTGAGCATGCATCAGGATATCTAAACTATATAGTTTAATTACCGTAATTGCAAGACTACTGAGTGCACCTGAATATAAGCAGTGCCCACTAAATAAAAAAAAATAAAGTACATATA
This sequence comes from Nematolebias whitei, assembly GCF_014905685.2. NCBI lineage: Eukaryota > Metazoa > Chordata > Actinopteri > Cyprinodontiformes > Rivulidae > Nematolebias > Nematolebias whitei. The sequence goes on along the minus strand of NC_056518.1, from coordinate 9,500,356 downwards.
TAGGCTGCAATTGTCTATAAGCTGCAGGTGTCCATATTGTAACATGAGATATTTACCCAGAACGTTCTTTTAAAACTCTTAATTAAATACTTACTGATAACATACACAAATGATGGGGTAGAGGTAGGGCAACCGACATGGGACCAAAAAGTCGCGGTTCGACTCCCAGCCATTTCTACATGTCGTGGTGTCTCTGAGCAGGACACCTAATCCCTAATTGTTCCCTGGGTGCTTACGTAGCTGCCCACTGCTCCACCTGGGTGTATCTCACTTGTGATGGGTTAAATGCAGAGAACCAATTTCAGCGTTGTATGGAAACATACATTGATGACAACACATAGCACTCTATTACGTAAAAGTTTTTTTCTTTTCTGAACAGTGCCTGTAACACGGCCGGTTAAAAAAAAATACAGTAGCTTACCAGGAAGTCATTTCTCACCACTAGTCATCCAAGCCTCCCACCGAGCTCGGAGTGCCATTTTAAACGCACGATTCAAACTTATATCGAGTGGCTGCAAACACTTTGTTGTGCCTCCAGGGAGGGGACACAACGGGGAAGGGAGGGGAGAACGGGGAGGGGGGCAAACAAAGTTTCATTGGTCCACTGTGACTTGTTCGGTAATTTCATTGGTCATATTTTTAATTTTATCTTTATTTACTGCACCACCTGGTGGTGGATGGGTTAAATGCAGAGACTAATTTTGCCATTGTATGGAAACATACAGTGCTGACATTGTGATGACATTATTATTATTATTATTATTATTTATACAGGTGGTTTCATTGAGTCACGAGGGACAGCTATGTGAGCACCCAGGTGTGACCAGGTTAAATGTTTTGGTGGCAGGAAGCTTGTTAGCCCATCAAAACCATAAATTAGTTGCAGCATTGTATAAGCTGAGGTGTTCAAAGTATGTGAAAAAAGTAGCTGCTTATAGTCTGGAAATTACGGTAAAACTAAATCTAATAATACTACACCTTTTTTCATTCTGTTTTTGTGAGATGGACACAACCAGGGTTTGATAAGAGTTAAAACGTATTTTAAACAGGTAAATAATATAAGATTGTGTTTTCTGTTTTTCCCCAAACTTTTGGATAAAGCTCCAAAATGGAATGTACTTATATAGTAGTACTATCTTATCAAAACACTCAAAGCTCTTTACAACACAATCTGTACCTCATGTACACACTCATACAGCACTCTACTAGATCTGTACAAAGACTAATCAGTGCTTTAGATTATATTCAGACACCGATGGGACACACATCAGAGACTATGAGGGGTTCAGTGTCTTGCCCAGGGGCACTTTGGCATGTGGCTGCTGGGGGAATCAAACCCCCAGCTCTCGCACTGGAGGACGACTACTATAACCACTCAGCCACAGCCGCCCCAAAATGTATTTAAATGTAGCAACTTACACAGCAGACACATCCTGCAAATGCAAAATGCTCTTTAACTGGAAAAGTCATAAAACCATAACAGAGAGTGTGGTTAGAAAAACGATTGGTATCTAGATTGTTTCTCTTCCAGGTGAGAACACATCTGAAAACATCACCTCCTGGTAGCAAGCATGGGTCAGATCAATATTTTAAACTGTTGTGACAGGCTGTAAGGAAGCACAACAGATGAACAATGATTTCCCGAGACCTTTGACATGAATCTAGTCTTGCCATTTCCCAAAGCTTGGCCCTAAGTTAGCCGTTTAAACAGAGTGACACTCTGTACGCTAAATTTGCATTGCACTGTCATGGCTTTCAATACTTTTAACCCACTGTGATTCGCAGTAAAGCAAACGTGTCAAAAGCTATAAAATATCAAAAACACTCCAGCTTTTATCAAAGCGATTTGATGCATAAGTTTAAATATTTCTATCAAATGTATTAAAGCTGTTCGAAATTTAAATATGATTAGAATTGAACATTTAGTTCTGCTTCATGAAGTCCTGGAAGTGACATAAAGTAGACATTTTCTTCTGAGTCTTTCAAACTGTTATACGGAGCCACATGTTGGAGGTGGGCTCCTGCAGCCCTCCCAGAGGCCCTATTCCCATGGTTAGGCAGATTACTGTGGGAGGAGAAGGGCTGCCAAGGGAGACTGGAGCCCCTATTAGACGTTCGGAGCAAGGGTTGTAAGCCAGCGCGACAGAATGGAGCAAAGGGTGGAGGGTGGTGGCAGGGAAGAGGATCGAGGAGGGGGATAAGCTGCTCTGAGAGTTGAACACCGCTCTAAAATGGTGTGTGGGGGCAAAGGATTAGGGAGGCTCTGAGGAAGACATCTGCTTCTGTGCCAAGCTCTGCATTATCAAAGACGCCAGCGTTTCCCACATCATCAACTTTTCATGAGCGCACTCACTGGTAAATATCAGTAGCAGTGGCTTGGGTCTCGTGGGGGCACAGAGGGGTTTGAAACATCCATTTTTTTAACAACTATAAAACACAATTTTTAATAGGCATCTCTGAAAACTAGAATTCCAGAGCAAGTTTCTCTTCTTTTACTTCAAAACTGATGCATGCGTTCAGTTGTTCTGCTCTACTAAAAACGTGCTCATCTTATAAGTATAATCGATATCTCTTCTGCATCTATAAGACAGCAAGTCATAAAATGTCAATGTCGCTCATATATTTCAAAAACCAAAATTCGACTCCAAAGTGGCTGACCTGCTCTTCCCCTGCAGACTTCAGCATGTTGTCCCAGACGTTTCTGATCATCTCAGAGTCTTGGTGTCGTGTAGTGTAGCAGTGGGCCTGGACGACATGCTGCAGAGTTAAGCCGTTGATCACGGCTTCCAAAACCTTCGTCACATGGCCGAGGGTCAGCTGGGTTTGTGTGAAGGTGCCAAACTTTACTAATTTCATGGTGCAGGGGACCAAAGCAATTTGACCAGCACAGAACACCACCTCATCTACCTGGAACATGGAAAACAAAAAAAAACAAAGTCAGATGTGTAGAAAATATATGATTAGTTAGACGCTTGCAACCTGCTAGAATAAAACAAAACATGCAACGTACTGTTAAAGAAAGAAGTCCGGGTATTAACAAAAAGTCATTACTATGCACATCTTTTAAAAAATATCTTAATCTACAAAATGGTTACTTGAGTTTTTCAGTCTAGATCAAAGTGAAGTATTGACCACCTGTTACTACTCACAGCTACATGCAGAGATTTCACAACAGATGACACCTTTTTGAAAAAGTTCTGCTTGATCGGGCTGACTGTCTTTAAACAATATATCTTTATTTTCAGTATGTGAAATTTACAGATGAGAAAAAAAAGTCACAAGATTGTGTTTTTGTGCAAGCTGCCACCTAAACAGGTTGTAAGCCCAGTTTACTGTGATGGAACTGTAACTGGCAATCAAGGGACAAATATGATTTATTACAGTAGTTTAACTGTTCCTAAGTTACAAAGCTCTCAACAACCTAGCTCCATCTTATAATACAGATCTTATTGTTCCATATTTTCCTAACAGAGCACTTCACTCTCAGGCTGCAGGTTTACTTGTGGTTCCTAGAGTTTCCAAAAACAGAACGGAAGGAAGATCCTTCAGTTATCAGGCTCCTCTCTTGTGGAACCAACTTCCAATCTTTGTCCGTGAGGCTGACACATTGTCCAGTTTTAAAACTAGGCTTAAGACTTTACTTTTTGATCAATCCTATAGTTAGGGTCGGCTTGGGTTTCCTGAACTGTCCCTTAGTTATGCTGCTATAAGCTTAAACTGCTGGAGGACAAACTGACCACATTTTGTCACAATGTACTGCCTTTACTCTGCTCAACCTGTTTGTATTTGTAATTATTTTTTCTATCCTTAACATGTGTTTTTTTTGTCTTTCAGATATACCTGGACCTACACCTGGACCTACCATTCTGTGTTCGTCTGTCTCTCCTTCCTGTCCTCTCAAACCAGCCGGTCAAAGCAGATGGCCGCTTGTCCTGAGCTGGTTCTGCTGGAGGTTTCTTCCTGTTAAAAGGGAGTTTTTTCTTTCCACTGTTGCCACTGTGCTTGCTCAGGATGGGAGACTGCATCGAAGCCAAGATTCAACTTGTCTGCTGGATTCCTTAGATAGAGAACTTTACTAATTGGCTTTTATGTGAATGTTTCTGTAAAGTGCCCTGAGACAACTCTGTTGTGATTTGGTGCTACAATATATAAATAAACTGAATTGAATTGTGACACATATCAAGCTGTAATTTGTCATGTGTATAGTTAAAATTAAATGACGTAATTATTTAAAACTGTAAGCGATCTGACAGTAAGGTGTTTAGACATCATTTGCTTTTCCTCCCCAAAACAACTGGTGCATTTTATAACCAGTTAAATCAAGTTTTGTAAAGTCTGAGTGAATGATGCAGAACAAAAGACTTGGAAACCTCATGAGTCAAAAAGAAAAGCAACTAAAAAATAGATATTTTTAAAACAATTTGAAAAATAGGAAACAATTAAAAAGTGAACAATTTGAAATTAAGTAAAAATAAGTCTACTCTCAATGTGCTTGATAATCAGAAAACTGAATAAAGCCATGAAACAACAAAATAAGCTTTATTAAAAAAAAAAGAAAGTACTGTACTGTACACCTTTTGCCAATGTGCTATAATCAAATTAACATTAAACATAAGTCAATATTTGATTTGTGGAACATTAATTAACAAGTTCCAGCTCCCAATTGTCATCATCTTATCACCAACAACTCATATTTCACACGTCTAATACATGTTTTGTTAGATGCTTGCCAATATATCTCAATGGCACCAATGGTATTCATAAGCATAATTAACCATGTGATAATAAGCTCAATCCTATGTTAAATACCTCTGTTAGTGTTAAGCTCTTTGAATAATGAAACCTGAAAAAAAAAATCAATCTGCTTAATGCAGACCGACAAGTCGGCATGAGGGATGGCATTAAGGAGGTCAGGCCTTTAGAGACCCCGCAGATCAGCAGTGTTTGGACGGCATTAGCCATGGACACTATGTAATGGTCAATGCAAATGGATGCCTATGAGATGCTAAAAATTTCAGAGGTTCACACGTACATGCAAATCTCTGGAGAGAATCAAGTGATACATGAAGAAGAGTTTACTGAATAGTAAAGACGCAGCCAACGGCATTGGGTTTCAAATGAAATCAGCAGGGTTAGCATGTTACAAAAGGTTATTACTACTCAAATTTCACTTCCTTTTGTGCTTATTTCAAAACTTATGTTTTTGTCTTACTGGTCTAAACCAGCATCACCCAAGTTCATGCCATCTTGTTAGTGAGTTACTTTTTTTTTATGCGCAAAATTGGCCTTTGTAGAATGCCAACAAAACAAGACGTTAGCCACACAACTGTTTAGCTTGAGGGCAGACACTGTCATTGGTATTTCCATAATTGAATGGGTTAGCCATGATCTCCAGCTCTTGGGTTCACTTGTCAGCTTTGATGAAGCTTTAGCTTCCATCTCTGCTGCTGCAAATTACTGGGATAGTGTACGAGACAAGAGATGGAGGGAAGACAAGTTAGAGAGACGCAGGCGAGGGAAAGTAAGGAGAGGAGGGAGATAAAGCCCACTCGGCTTTTAACCATTTGGATCAATCACCGGATCATTTACCTGCAAGCACGATCTGCCCGGGAGCCTGCATTACTGTGACTGCCTAACATAAAAGCCAGATTCCCCACACATCAACAACAAATTGTCAATTGGCATTCCATTTACGAGCCATCAAATGCCATCATATCCCATCAAACAGAGAAGAGGTCCATCAGGTTGGACGTGGGGCTACAATCTTTTAACAAGCTCTTCCACATGAAAAGTGCTGGCTGCATTCAGAATTCATAAAGACCAACTACCATTTGTCAATTTGAATATCAAAAGGTGCAAGCACGGGGCCCTTGACTGGTAAAGGCATTTTCCCATAGCGTCTACGAAGCAGGTGTGTGATGATCAATTATTAAGCATCCCACTCTGGTTACTCTTAGTGGGAGGTGGAATTGAGGATCTAGGGTTTTATGGTTTCTGTGTTGATCATGGTTGGGGGGAAGAGACGGTAAAGAAGAGCGAGCGAATACTATTTACATAAAATTAACAGTTCAAAAGAATGAGTTCACACACCAATCAAACTTGTTAATTGACTGTCAATGGTGTGTCCCTGAACATACAACACAACTACATTATTCATCTGAGGCCCTGACAGGAAAGACAGTCCAATTTGCATGACCGTTCTAAACGTGATCAACAACCACAATGCCACATGCATTTTTAATAGGCCAGAGATGGGAACCTTTAATATTCATAAGGGTCAAATAATTGCATATGACATTAAACTTTCTTTAACAAGGTAAGTATTTTTCAAATGGTAGACTTAGCAGTCTAAATGGCCCAGAGAGAAAAGGGATAATGTGCTGTCTTTAAGTGGGCAAAGCAAACTAGTGCAACATGTTTCTGTTGGTGTACTTCTGTAATTCAACATGAAATCAGTCCTGTGTTGGCCTCATTGTAAGTTTCATAATTAAATGCAATAGACTGGAAGTGGGGTTCTGTGGCAAGGTTGTGGTCAGTTATTATGGTCAACCTGTTGAAGACAGTTCTCTGAACAAACTCCGTTTGGAGAATCAGAGTTTTAGTTGGGACTGGACAGATGAGCTGATGGCTAGTTTGAGCAGGGCCAAGACCAAAGTAGATGGTTGCTTTTTCAAAACAAGTACATTCTAAAAAAAAAACTCACAGCATTTCATGTAAAAATATATATTTTTACAAACCTTTTCACGGTCTAAATGAAACTTTACACGCTTATCAGTTATCACTTTATATACATATATATGTGCACTATGTGTTGTCATCAGTGTATGTTTCCATACAATGGCAAAATTAGTTCTCTGCATTCAACCCATCACACCTGAGATACACCCAGGTGGAGCAGTGGGAAGCTATGTGGGCGCCCGGGGAGCAATTGGGGATTGGGTGTCTTGCTCAGAGACACCACGACATATGGGAATGGCGGGGAGTCGAACCGCAACTTTCTGGTCCCAAGTCGGCTGCCCTACCTCTACACCATCTCAGCCCAAGACGGGGTAAGATGGCAGCTGTTTATTGTTGCCGTGGCCCCTCTCTGACCAGCATCAATCCAGTCAGAATCAAACTTTATCTCTCCAAACTGAGGTTGTTCAAAATATATTTCTCAAACTGGTAAGATATTACTCAAAACTTCAAAAAACAAACTATCCCTTTGAGTTTTCCCACAGAGCTAACGATAAACATTTGACTTGAAAGCAAAAATGTTTGCAGCCCAACAAACCTCCAGTTATCTTCACAGCAAAATGTTCTTTTATCGATTTTGATAAATCTGTAACTGAGGTGGGTTTCTGCTCTGGGCTTCATCTAGCGTTACTTTGTGGTCATTTTTTCCTAATGAACCTGGTGACACGTCTAAAGATTACTAACCTCAAAGGGATGTTTTTTCATGTATGAGGTGTAACAACAGTAAATGTAGCCGGGAAGACCATGGCAGTGTCTTATTGCAGATTGGTGTGTCTGAGGTGTTTCTAATTGCAATTTTTGTCAAAGGGCTTTCAGAGAAGACCAGACAGTGCTAGACTATATTCATATTGGTGTTGGAACCCTCTGGGTCCTCATCGCACCGAGGACGTCTCAGGGTGTCATTAGCAGAGTTTTAGAATGGTGTAGATGAACCAGGCCGGCCGGGGTAAAATGACCTGGTATTGACGAACAGTCAGGTTTTTCTGCCTCGTTCCAAGGACAGAGAGGTGGAAAACAGCTCCACAGTTCCTATCAGATAGGCTAATGGTCACATTTCTCCCCATTGAGACCTCATGCATTATTTAACTGGAAAAATGATAATACAAACGTGCAAAACAGGTGAAATTTAGATTTAACTACGTGCTTACGCAAGAAACCATGCAACTGAAGTGAAGGGCAGGGTGGTATAAAAATGGTAAAATGGTCTCAAAATGTCTTTCATATTTGATAAATGCCATTTATTTAAATATTACTTAAGAGTTATTTACAGAGTATTGAGGGGGGGGGAAGTAGATATTATTCTGGTTATAAAAAAGACTATTAATATTAATAATAATAATAAATGTGAATGTGTCGTCATCATTTTATGTTCCCATACAATGGTGAAATTGGCTCTTTGCAATTAACCCATTCACCCCCAGGTGGAGCAGTGAGCAACAATTGAAGGCGATGGGGGAGCAACTGGGGATAGGGCGTGCTGCTCAGAGACAGCACGAGATGTGCAATGACTGGGAATCAAATCAAAACTGGAGCTTTCAGGTCTTTGGTCGGCTGTCCTGTCTCTACCCCATCCCCCCCACCCCCCCAATATTAATTGTAAGAGTAGAAAATGTAAACATTATTTTCACGTAAACATATTTTGACGTCACTTTTATTTGTTTTGATGAGTTTTATGTTCATTTTTCTTTAATAAAAATTCTTCTGCTTTTAAATATTTCTGTGTTGAGAAGCAGTATAAAATGTGAAAATCAAAAACTGACAAAAAAGTTTTGTTGAACACGTTTAAGTGCATTCATGACTTCCCTCTGGCAGGGATTTGAAATGCAGCGAGTGTCTAATCCTCGTGCGGTGGTTGGCAGTTTGTCAGGGAGGGGTGCTGTGATTTCATCTTGAACTGGCTTCAAGTCTGTGTTTTTTTTTTTTTTTCAGCATTAGTGAATTCAAAGCAGATCACATATGAGAGAAGGAAATGATAAGCAATGGGCTCATGTTGTGCCGCACCCTGAGGAAACCCTGCCTCCTTTGACACCTCATTTCTACAAATGCAAACCTTTGAGCAGAACCACAACCTTTTTCTCTCCTGCAGAACCGTTCACTTTGATATTCTTCATTTAAAGCTTGATCAAAAATAGGAAAAATGTGGTGTTTTTCAGTTCCTCTTTCATTGTTTCCTCAGTGCTCCAGTTTGAGCCGAACCCCTGTATGTCCATCTGTCACAAAACATTAGCGTTCCTTAAACGGCGACATAAACAACCACATGAAGTGCACAAGGAAGAGACACAAATAAGGTATTTCTCAATGTGTTGCATCAGGTTTAAAGCTGCACCTAAATTCAGAAAACAATACATAAAAACATGTTTTAAAAACTCACAATTACTATACTTATTAGTAGAGATAAAAACATAAACTACACAACTATAATAAGCCACTGTTGAAACAATGCATGGCCAGTCTGGGGGTCAGTATCCCCTTATTTCCTCCACTTCTACCACTTTTCTACTAGTTTATATTTTTCTGTTTGTTTCTTCCGTCTGTCCTCGACGTGTCCACGTGTTAGACGTTGAACTATGTGGAGCTGTAACACCGCAATGTCAGCTTTGGTTAGCTTTATGCTGGTCAGGATCTGCCACTCAGTCCAATACTCAAGGTCAGAGTGGCCTGAATGCTCAATGCTCAGAGAGATGGATCTGAAAAGGCACGACTAAACAAATAAAAACACACTTTTCACCAAAATAAAAAAAAAAAAATATATATATATATATAACAAGGTGCAGGTAGTTTTAATATAATCTGTTCTCGTGTTTTGTTGTATATGGTTATGATTGATACTGTTGAAATGTTAAAATATGTTTAAATACATCATAATGAGAATGAGATGAAACCGTCCTGCATCGGATGTGCTACACCAGAGTTGGGCTGTGAACGACGAGTGATGGAGGGGCATGGTTTTTCATTGGGTTAGGCGAAATGCCCCGCTGCCTTCAACTGTCCCGACCTCACATTTTTTTGACAAATTGGTTGTGAGGCTTTTACGACTGATGCACATATCGCAAAAATCATTTCTGCCAAGCTTCCTCTATGACCTGCCCGTAGGACACGACAAGCCCCTCCATGCATCACTCTATCAAGCCGAATCTTTCCAGGACAATGCAAATTATGACAAATTCCATCATCCTGCATTATGCGCTTTCCTGCTAATCTCCCTAATTCGAGAGAATCGGGGAGGGTCTCGCTGTTTCAGCTGAGGGGCATGTTGTCTGACTGAATGATGCTGAAACTGCAACCCTCATCTTCCCCATTCTGTCTCCCTTCCCAGCTGTGACCATCTCGTCTCTTCTGTCTTTTTGTATTTGTTCCTGTTTTAATGTGAGGCTCTCAAAGTCCAGCTGGTAAGAAAAGCACCACCTTCACCTCGACACAAATACATATATTCATATAAGCTTGCAGGTGAAATATGAAGGATGGCTTCACAGTCCGAAAAATCGATTCTGCACAGGGAAATTATGCACATTTATACCTTATTAGCAATATTTAGCAAATGTTTTAATGGGATGAGACATGTATGCTCAATGAGATTAAGAAACACGTGCACACTTAATAATTTCTGCCTTATTGATGCTCTATGCGTGTAATGGACAGAGCATGATATCCAGTATTCACAAATAGAAGATGAATAACACAGAAAATATAAAAAGGTGACAAAATGACAGAAATATGATACAGAAAATGTAGACCGCAGTTCTCCTTCTTCTCAACAGATGGCAGTGTGGCTGCATTAAAGAGACTGAACATCAGGAAGACTTTTACTCTCTGTTGAAACCACAAACAGGCCGGCCAGACAGTGACGAGAGTCCACTTGGATTTTCTTTCATCCCTTTAAAAATTTCAACACAATCCCAGAATCAATCCATATATTTCTTCAGGAAAAAATAACAATATATACAAAGAAAAATTACACAATAAATGAGACTTAACTAACCATTGACGTTTTTTTCCCCCACAATTTATAAAGTTATAGTGTCTGATGTTCTGTTTTTTTATTTCAACAACGAATACAGCAAACCTCAGCATGGTTACAAAGTATTACAAATGAAAGAAGTAAAAATAAAAAAAAGCTGATTATATTTGTTTTTATAAATATAGTTTTGCTACACATAAACAACAAAAAATAATTTTACTGCAGTAAATTGATGTGTTCTTAAAATGTTGTAAATCTCACATGAAAATACAGAAAATATCAACAATCATGTCAACACACTGCATCTAATTCAATAAATGTTGACATGTAGTAAATATTCTATAGTTCATATCCTCTGACTGAACTCTCAACATCTCTTTATTATATTGCCTGCACTGGTGGGACTAGAAATTTCCTACATTATGAACCTACGTCGATAATAAATTTATTTTTCAAGTGAACATGCTGACACACCAAAGACAACAGAAATATGTGGCTGTAGATTATTCATCTCCACGAGATTTCTCTGCAACAAAACATGTTTTAATAACAACAGCATCTGAAACCAGAATGGCCCAAGTTAAGAATTAATACTCTGAAGAATTGTTTCATGTGAAATTTATGGTGAAGCTGGAGGCTGAAAATCAATGAGACATCAACACTAACCCTCTCCTGAGTCATTTGTAGTGCTGCTAAAAAAAAAAAAAAAAAAGCTTAGTAAATAAAGACAAGGCAGAAATGCTATTATTTTGTTATACGTGAAGGTAATTTCTTCTCGGTCCTGGACGACTGCTTTAGATGTAAGCAGCTTGTAGAAATGCATATATATAATTATAGAAGTCACTTTAACTGCAGTGATGTGGTAAACAGAAGAGATGCTGGCTAAATTAAACTTCTACATCTGGGCTGGTTGCAGTTACAAACTTTTATTGTATTAATTAAACCTGCCCAGGTTTCTCTTCATCACACTTATGCTATTTTAGCGTTAGTTTAACCTACATCTTAGATACTGGTTCTTTTAATACTTTATATTTTGCTATTTTTGAATGCAACTGAGACCCTGTGCACATAATTTCGTCCCACCTCATGCACCACATGTGATGAGAATGACAATAAAATTGACTTGAACTAAAGCAAAATCTACAAATGACTTTCTACTTAGTTTTGCCTTAGCATTCGTTTTTGTTCCATTTTAGATTTCTTAAAAATATTGTTTTAGATAAGAGGATTAGAAGACAGGTATTAATGTCTGCACATCAGCATGTTACAACGTGAGATTCGGTCGTGTAATATTTTGCTTTCACCAGAAGCCTCTAACGGATCCTTCCTATCTGTGTGTGAACTGTGTGTGCAGGCCCTGTCAGCTATGCCCTCTCGTCACGGCAGGGGGAAGAAACACACCCAGGCAGCTCTGAATATAGTGGCTAGTTACCATAGTAATGGGATGGTCATACATCTCTCCTCTCTCAAGACAGTGATGGTAGTGGACAGGACACGCCGCTATGCTTTTTATCTATGCATCTAGTATTCAGTTATTTCATCCTGCAAATAAAAAGCCCCCTCTGCTTTTACTGGATTCAAATATCGGGGTGAAATGAGAAGTAAACAGTTGGATATGGGGTAATAATTCACACATGGGACTACAAATAATTGATGTGTTTTGACTGAGTGTTTGTGATTGCAATTGTAACAGCGCGAGTGTCTCGGCAGATGTCTGCAGTGGTAGGATCCTTACATGATGGTTTTCAGATGCTTTCTTGATGTCGCTGAACCGTTCACCCTCCCACTGCTCATCAGCAGTGTCAAAGTGAGAAGCAAACAAGAATGCTCTCATATACACTAATGTAGCATGCACTCCTCTCAAATTAAAAACCAGCGTCTATCATTTATCAAATGTAATTATAGTCAAACGCTTTAACTGGTTACAATAATGTTTTGGTACATTCTCCAAATAGACTCAAAATAATAACATTATGCGTTTTATCCAGACAATGCTTATTTGTGAATTTGCCAAGCTTCTTGAGGGACACTTGGTCCTACAAAGATCAAAACAGGAGTAAACTCATTTACACATGTACAATTAGGCCTGTCACGATAATACATTTTGCTGAGCGATTAATTGTCTCAGAAATTATTGCGATAAACGATAATATTGTTTGAAATTTGACAATAATTAGTCATCTCAAATTTAAGAAAAAAATGTTGGTTAATTTGTTTTGAGCGTAGTACCTTTTTTGACCACTGGATGGAAGTACAATACTGTTTGAACCGAAGGATGGATAGTGAGGGAGTGAGCAGCGTGTCTCTTTAAGAAAAATGGGAGGGAGGTCCCTTGACGTGACGTGGTCTGTCTCTCTTTGGTTCTCAAAATGGCGGACGCTCTGTGTGGTTTGAACTCTTTAGTAATGCTAAATTAACATAGCATTTTTCACACAAAGCTTTTAATAAATAAAAAAATCAGTAAACAAGTTCTCAGCTTCTTTTGCAGAGAAAAACAAATTTTACACGAAGGCACGGGTTTCAACTGTGAATTTTGGAGCTTCGACAAGATGGAGGTTTTTTTTCCCCTGAGGTTGGTCTGTTAGCTTAGCTCGTAGCTTAGCGTCTCAGCTTAGCTGCTTTTAACAATCCAAAAACGCTATTTTGTACAGTTAAAATGGATTTTAAAAAGAAAAGAGAAAGTGAGGGGTCAGTGAAGAGCACCGGAGTTGAACCTTTTGTCATCCAGTGTCTTCAGAAGAAAGACAGAGACATGAAGAAACGATAAAGCCGATAAATGAAAATGAGGTTGATAATTTTCATTTATCATGTGATTAATTGATTTATTGTTTATCGCAACAGGCCTACGTACAATGCTCGAATACTATAATGTGTATCTCTGCATATTTGTTTTTGCCTTATGTGTGAAAGAAAAATGGACGATAGCGACCCTGTTCCAACTTCCAATGGCTTGTTGACATAAACCACGGCAGTCAGGCACCAATAAAACATGAAGAGCTGTTCAAAGACAATTAGGATCAGTTGTCATGGGCCCGGGCCCATTATTGAGTGGGAGTGTGGCAGTGGCCAAGGCAGAAGCACAGCACAGGCGAAGGCGACCGCCTGAGAGCCGATGAACTCTGACAGATCCAGTCCTTCCCCTGTCCTCGCCTGGTACAAGCCGATACCAGCCTGCACCCACGTGGAGCGGCAGCAGCACAGGATACTGTAGCCAAAGACGCCAATGTCTCATGGAAATGACGAGCGCCAAGGCGGGTCAGCCTCCACGCTGTCACGGCGGGTAAGCAAGGGAAGACATGGGCCTGGGAGGACAGCGCTGGAAGCAACATAATTACCCTTGCTGTTGTCTACCACTTCCCATAAAACTGCCCCCTCATCAGATTAAAAAGGTGGTGTGATCTGACCTCTCGCATAGATGTGTCTGCATTTAGAGACACAAGCTCCCATCCCCCGTCCAGTAGCTCAACACTGTCCCAAGATGAAGCGAAGACCATGTGTCAAAACAAATATATTTCTTACGATGTGGGGGTGTAGAAGTGGATGGGGTAGAGTCCCATACTTGTTGTTGCACTCTGGCGTAAAAGTAAAAGTATCATAAACATACACTTGGAGATCATGTGTATTTTGCATGTGCCTGTCATTTGAATATCTCATACATTTCCTGTTAGACATGAGTGCGTTAGAGTGACTCAACCATGACTTATTTTAACAATCCCAACAGCTAAGCTTGTCATATAGAGCACAAAGGTGTATGTGTGTGTCCACATGTGTCCCTGCGTGACTCGGCCTGGGGGCTAACAGCAGACGTGTTTCTGCGGTCAGGTCTTACCCAGTTTGATCAGCACGTTTACCATTTGTCCAATTCAAGTGAAGGCGGTTAACCCTGGTGTTTGGGAACGAGCCTACAGAGGCGATGTGCAGAGATAGGAACTGAATAAATGCTCTCTGCAGAAAGGCTTTGAGGTGAGGCTCGACTGTCAGTCAAAACCCTCTCAGACTCTCTCCCCAGACAAAAGGTTCAACTCGCTGCACACAACTCAGGCATTCAAGCAAAGAAACAACGAGCCTATTCTGCTAGTGCCTTCAGTAATATGAAAAGGAAAACAAATCTGTGTTAACATCCTCTGCTGCAAATAGGAGCAAGTAACTACACGTGCCGATGAATACCACAGCTCTGTGTAGCTTTCAATCACATAACTTCTCAAACCGCAAAGCCTCCAAGACCTCGTTTTTCATCAACTCAATTACTCGACAACTGTTCTCCTCCTGAACCCACCCCATCCCCCCTGCTTCGTCTCCCCTCCTCCCTAGTTGGAAGTGATCATTTGTTCTTTTATTAAACTTGATAACATCCTTTGCATTGTCTGAGCGTGCATGCTGGAGAGCCGCCCCTACTGTTCTAGCCTCCAGCGTTTCATATTATTGGTGCATTATTTCACGCATGCCCTCCTGTTTTATCAAGCGCTTTTGAAGTAATGTTAATAGACTAGAAAATTGAGACATTTATGAAGTATGGGCCATGTTTATGAAAAAAAATCCATAACGCATGACAAGGGAGAGGTGAGATAAAAGCAGGGTTTTAATAGATTATGGCAAACAGGGGGAGAGGCATCAGATGCTGACAGGCACCTCCTAAGAGACGCCTCATATTTTATGGGATTAATTTTGTTGTATTAGAAATGAAGTTAAACGTCCTAATTAATCTGCTCGTGCTGCATGAATACCTCCCTGAATGCAGATGCGAGCACACACACCGTTTTTTAGCTAATTACTCTTCTGTGATAATTGAGGAAGATGTAGTCTCTAGACATGAGCTGAGGAAGTTGGAAGATTTAAGGGTGGGAAGATTGTGGTGAAGGGAATTGTTACTTTTTTTTTTTTTTTTGCAAGCTGGCTTTAAGCAGCAAAAAGCTTTCTGAGCGAGAACAAACGTTAAAGTAAAGCAATAACTTTAATTTCTGCTGTTCCTCACACTTTTTCTGTTTAGATGCTTAACTGAAAAGACAACTATATCAGCAAAACTCTCCAAAAAAGATAACGATCAGTTGAAACATTTATTGAAACTATTCATATATACCGTATTTTCCGGTGTATAAGTCGCAGTTAGTTGCATAAATTTGCAAGCCCTGCAAATTATACAGCGAAGAGACTTATATACGTTTTTTTTTTCCATACTCATAACGCAATTTTTGACTGACGCTTGAAATGTTCATTCATTCTGACAGGAAACGGAGCAAGCATTGCCATTTGCAGCCGTTAGACACGGGGGATCCTGTAGAGCCGCGAGCCACCTTCATCCCCACTCCGGCGGCGGAGCGGGGAGGAACACCTGGAGCAAACATGTCTGTTTGCTCAGGGTCATCATTTCGCCAGGGAGACGCAGCAAAATGAAGCTGTTTTGACCATTAATGTGCATTTATTAAGGAAAAGTTAAAGTGAGACTCACCTTTGCTATAATGTTGAGACAAAATAATTGTTTTTAAGTGTTAATCTTGTTAAATTTTGAAGAACTGCAACAGCCAGTCCTCCCGTGTGTGCTCACTTCACTCAGCTGGTGCAGGCGGAGTAACTCTGGAAAGCTTGCGGCTCTGGCCGCGATGGATGGATGGATGGATGGATGGATGGATGGATGGATGGATGGATGGATGGATGGATGGATGGATGGATGGATGGATGGATGGATGGCGCTGCGCCACCCAGGCAAAATGAAGCTGTTTTGACCATTAAATAAATGCATAATAAACACGATGGGTCAGCGGTGATGCATAATAAATGCGACTTATACGCTGAAGTGACTTATATATGTTTTTTTCCTCTTCATGATGCTTTTTTGACTGATGCAACTTATATGCCGGAAATTTATTTATTTATTTTTTTTTTCCACATTTTTACTTGTAAGCAGGAGCTAAACTCCCCACCAACTCAGCATGGCTTCTTAACTTCAGCTCAAAAGGGCCAAACAAAATAAAATCCATTGTTTTTAGATATTTAGAGTCCTGTAAGAAGATTATTTAAATTCTACCACTTGCCTCAATAACACTCCACTATTTGATGCTAATGAGCACCGTCAGATCCGCTTCGCTCCTGATGCCTCACAGTCCACTTTGACAATTTTCAAAATCCAATGCAAATCCTATCGCCGGCGTGTGCAAGACAATCTCCCACAATATTGACTGTCACTCACAATTAGGGGATTGAGGCGAAGGGGTCGGTACTAGCTCGCAACCCACGGCTGGTGCAGGCAGCTCCCTAAACACACCCCACAGAATGTGATCAGTGAGTATAATTTCCCCGGCAAATATCCCAGGGGTGAGCCACTTGCCTTAACAGGAAAGCGGAGATGTTTAACAACCATTCAGCTGATAGTCCTTCTATTCAGACCTGCTTTAGCTATTGTGTTTGCCTCTGTAAATGTGCCTCCAAAGGGAACGTGACCAAATAGGCAGCATTAATTTGAATAGACATGGGGGGGAGAAAAGAAATAATTCGGTTTTAGACCCCTGTTGCTAACTCTAGATGATCGACCAATTTAACGTATCTGCTAACTCATTGATGTAATCTTTTGTTATTAGTTCAAACATATTTCAGCTAAAAAAGAGAAAGTGGTGGAACAGTGAGGGCTCAAAAATGCAGCTATTTTGTAATTGTAAGAACAATTTGTTTAAAAGCTTCAAACAGAAAATGCAGCAAAAATACGTCAGTTTCTTTAAGTGTGCTGTTGTAAAGCTATAATTCGTTCTGACATGCTGTGAAAAACATGGATGTCTAGAAACGTCATTTGTTTTTAATAAACCGATCGGTGAAATGAAAAAAGTTAAATTCTTTACATTTTAATTCCAATATGTAAATATTATCAAATGACAGAAAAATTCTCATTTGGTTTGTGATAAATAAAACAGCAAAACAAAACAATGAGTGTCAAAAAAATAATTCCACACCAACAAATAATCTGATACAATTATGCTGAAATACTTATTATAGCGCAGCTTCTAAGCACATGTCAATCAAGCAAAAAAAAAAAAAAAACATGACAAAGCAAAAAACAAAGCAAAAATTAAATAACAGCCTTTTTCTTTGTAGCCTGAGGCTTTAAACTAAAGCGAAGCAGGATTATATATCAAAATACAATACATCAAGAGCCCCCCAGCTTTGACATTAAAAAGGTTAACTAATTCTCTAAATCAAGTCAGATCTGAATCTGTCATCTTGCCAGAGCAAGTAGACATTCAGTCAGCTTGCCATTTCCGAGAGCTGACACTGAGAGACGTGACAAGCCAAGCAGACAGACGAATAGATGGATGGAGTTTGAAAGTCCAGCATCCATCACATGCCAGTCCAATAAGCAGTTCCTCGGCAGCAGCCCTACATGTGGAGACCTACAGCCGTTATGTTCTGTAAGGCCATTTTCTGTCACTGGCCATGTGCTGTCTCTCAAATCATTGAACACAAACAAATAAACTAGCCTGGATGCAACTGGACAATAAACATTGTGCTCATAGCTTAACTGAACTAAACAAATGACTGGTTAGCATTTCTAATTTCTACCTGGCTGGCAGACAACAAAGTAAACAATTAACCAGAACTCTATGATGGAACTTGAAGTTTCAGCTACGCCTGTCATAATAACAAATTCTGCTGGGAGATTGTCTCAGAAATTATTGCGATAAACGATAATATTGTTCGAAATTTGACAATAATTTGTAATTATTGTCAAATATAAGAAGAAATGTTGGTTAATTTTTGTGTGTAGTACCTTTTTTTAACCACTAGATGGCAGTATAAGACTGTTGGAACTGAAGGATGGATAGTGAGGGAGCGAGTAGCAGGTTTCTTTAAGAAAAATGGGAGGGAGGCCCCTTGACGTGACATGGGCTGTCTCTCATTCTTGTTTTTCGGTTTTCAAAATGGCGGACGCTCGGTGTGGTTTGAGCTCTTTAGCATAGCATTTGTCACACAAAGTTTTTAATAAAAAAAAAATCAGTAAACAAGTTCTCAGCTTCTTTTGCAGAAAAAACAACTTTTTACACGAAGGCACGGGTTTCAACTGTGAATTTTGGAGCTTCAACAAGACGAAGGTTTTTCCCGAGGTCTGCCTGTTAGTTTAGCTCGTAGCTTAGCTTCTCAGATTAGCTGCTTTTAACGATCCAAAAACGCGATTGTGGACGGTTAAAACAGATTTTAAAGAGAAAAGAGAAAGGGAGAGGTCACTGAAGAGCACTGGAGTCGAGACGTTTCTCATCCAGTGTCTTCAGAAAGAGAGAGACACGAAACGATAAAGCCGATAAATGAAAATGAGGTCGATAATTTTCATTTATTATGCGATTAATTGATTTATTATCGCTAAAGGCCTAGTTTCAGCTGTTCAGTTTCATGTCTAGCTACCAGTAACTGCTTTACAGTCATCATGTGAAAAGCACCGGTGCAGAACTCAGTACACTCTGGAAAAGGAATTGAATCTTTGGTACATTTGAAACCATCTTTAATTCACTAATTATTTTCAACAATGCTGTTTCGTCTCAGACATTTTTTTCTCTCACTCCGATTGCCTCAGTCCTTGTCTCTGTGGTGTCACACGGCAGTCACCAAAGAAAAATGTCATTAAGATGGAGACAACGTGGCAGTGATGGGGGGTCGGGTGGGGGGATTTGCATGCTTTCTCACAGCAAGGGGGTAATTGTATCAATATGTAAAAACTCTCTAGCTGTGCTGAAGAATTGTTAATATAGTTTTGATCAAATTAAGCCATTGTTGCGTGGAGGAGGAGACGTATTGAGAGAGACCGTGCTGGGGACGTATGAAGTGCCATGCAAGCAAACTCCCTTCATTGTTTTCTCAAATTTCTATGAATATGAATGACAATTAGAGGAATGAGAGATTAGACTCTTTTTTTTTTTTTTGAGGCAAAATCACTAACACACAGCAGATTTAAATTTCATGTCTCAATGAGGCTTCATTGAGGAAATCAAACACCGTTGCAGACTGAAAACAAACTGTCTGAGTCTGCAGGTTACATTTCAAGGATCCAAACTGAACTTCAGTGACACACTGCTGAGATATGCCGTCAAGCTCTGAGCAAACGGCTAATCCACACATGTTCTCACTCATAGTTGGATTTGGCTGGAGGATCAAGGACAGTGTGGAGGAGATGGACACTATCCTTGTTGACAGTACCTTGACAAGTGTAATCCTATATAATACACACTGGGTAAACACAACACCAAGCCAACCGTGCAACCACGGCCCACACTTCCTCTGCTCTGCCTTTGAATTTGACATTCTTTCAAGGTTTGAAACAATGTGAAAGACACTCAAGATGGTGCTATACAAACAAGTACAAAAGTAGATGCAGAACTATAAAAAGAATGCATATTTGAGTGGAAAAATAAAAGCAGTCATGAGAATATTATATTACTTAAAACACAATTATATGCATATACAGCAGTCCCTCAATACTTCACGGTTCGACTTTTGCGGACTTGCTCTTCCGTGGTTTTTCAAAGTACAGAAGTCTCTCGTGTATCGCGAGAGATCCGTACTCTGAAGAGCCGCGATAAGTGAAAAACCGCTAAGTTGGAATAGTAGTACAAGTAGTAAGTGGTAGTTTATTTTAGTATTTATATATTAAGGCATTTTAAACCCTTCCCACACTCTTGCAGTATTCTAAACAATGTTTTTAAACTCTAAATGCTCTAAAAGAGCACAGAATGTCATGATTTCAGCTCCCTGCCTCCTCTGCTCTTTGCCACCTGCAAGCACTCTTGGCCACGCCCACTTCTCAGCTCTGCATGCGAACAGTTGATCAGCTGCAGCAGGAAGTTTATCCTGCAGTAAAGGCTGCACAAAGGTGCAGGAGCAGCTTTTTCCGTAGCTCTGGGCTGCACAAAGGTGCAGCAGGTGCTAAATATTTTAAAATAATTGATTTTAAATAAAAATTCCATGCCGATCGTACGGCTCATCCATCAATCAGCCAGTTGTGTGTCATGTCCAAGTCCAATCTTATTTTGAAAAACCGCGATAGAGCAAGTCCGCGATAAACGAACTGCGAAGTGGCGAGGGACTACTATACCATACAGTACTGTAAAGAGTGCACAACAAAAAACGTGTCATTTTGTAGTTTTCTCTCACTAAGCTTACACTATTTTGCCAGTCAAAAGAACTACGTTACCCAGAAGTCAACACTTGTTTCCAGCCGCTGCTTGCTGTAAATGGAGGGAAAGTTTTGCAGCAAAGTCAGAAGTTCTGTAAAGATCAGCTCACAGGACTGACAGGAAAGTTGTAAATAATCCTGAAGCTGAACTTATCCTTCAAGGTGTATCTTCAGTGCTGAGTAGCTGGGCCGCACATGATCTGGACTCAGTGTGACCCGGATCCTGGGAGCTGCAACGGCTGCGGGGTTCAGCCTGGTTCTGGTCATGCAGTGCTGGTCCAGATCGGGCCATAGGTGGTGGACTAAATCCTGGGCAACCTTGTGCGCGGAGTGTCCTTCCTGAAGTGGCATGTGCTCATCAACCTGAACGGGATGGGCTTCGATCATGCTGCAGGGTAACCGAACAGAACCGAGCCTGACCAGAACTGAGCTGGTGAGTACTCATGTAAACTTTTGCAGTAGCTGTTGCGCAGTACATATCTGTATGTTGTTAAAATAATGTAGGCTTAAGAGTTTACAACATTACGAGAGTGTGGGAAGGGTTTATAAAGCCATAAAATATATATAAAAGCTAAAATAATTATAACGTTGCTACTTTGCGGGTTTTCACGTATTGCGGGGGAAGGGGTGGGGGTCCAGAACGTAACCCCCACAATAAATGATGGACTACTGTACACGTATTTATCACTGATCGGGACAAATCTATAAGATATTTCTATGTGAAAATAAAGGTATACAATGAAGCATGTAAGCTGTCACACTGAAATGTCCTTAGTGAAGCGACACGTCACGAAGGTCAGATGCAAGTGGGATTATTTGGCAGAAATAATGAATAATAAAAACATCAAACTAAATAACACGCTGTTCAAAAAATGTATCCATTTCTTACACTCCTCTTGAAGAAAATATTTCTGGATGTTTCATCTTGCGTTGCAGCTGTGCTAAAGCTGCTGATGTCTGGCCCTCAACTCTACGTTCCTGAATTTAGGACCGAGCATGTGTATGTGCACAGAAATAACAGGAACAAAAATAACAAACAAAAAAATGACAATACAGTATAAAAAATGGAAATAACTATTGGGCCCTATCAACATTATTAAATTAGATAGCAAAGCTAAAATGATCAAAGGTAAATAAATAATAATAAAAAGAAATAGTGCCTCAGCCTCACAAATATGACAGTACATTGGTTATTTGTTTTGTTTTAACATAAAAATATACACTGTATAATAAAATAAGGGCAGCACGGTGGCGCAACTGGTAGAGCTGCTGCCTCTCAGCGAGCAGGTCCCTGGTTCAAATCCCAGTCTGGGAGCCTTTCTGGGTGGAGTTTGCATGTTCTCTCCGTGCATGCGTGGGTTTTCCCCGGGTACTCCGATTTCCTCCCACAGACCAAAAACGTGCATGTTAGGCTGATTGGTAACTCTAAATTGTCCCTAGGTGTGAGTGAGAGAGTGAATGGTTGTTTGTCTCGTTTGTCTCTATGTGTCCCTGTGATGGACTGGAGACATGTCCGGGGTGTACCCCGCCCCTCACACAGTGATTGCTGGACATGGGCACCGGCGACCCCCGTGACCCAAAATGGAAGAAGCGGGTAAAAGATAATGGATGGATGGATATAATAAAATAAAATAAAAGATTTTAAAAATTTAAAAAAAGATAATTAATTCAATGCTATTCATGAAATATTCCATTTATTTAAGCAAACCGTTTCCTTTGTTGTCAGCACATTAAATGTGCCAGCCTTGCTACCTGTTTCCCTGGTGGAGTTTGTGAGGCTTACCCTGAGGGCTTGGCTGTATGGTCCAATGTTAGCCGGAGCCCAGTGGGACAGGCTCTGGACATGCAGAGCTTCCTTCTGGTGGAAGCAGCCTTCCTCCAGGGGCTCGATCCAGTCATGGAGCAGACAGTCCATCTGCAGCAGCTGACCAGCAGGGAGAGGTGCCTGAACACAAACCCTGCACAAATACAAAAGGAAACCCAATAAATGCTGCACTGACACCAACTCAGACATAGAATGAAAATGAACAAGATAAAGAGCAAGTTTGAACAGAACGAAGAAAAACTCGAGTAGACTTGTGCATGTGTCTGCACCTATACCTGGCTGGAGGGTTTGTGTCGAAGTGCCTTTTGTAGACGGCATTAAGAGCAGCAAAGTCTTCCATGCTCCTCACATACAGATGAACCAATATGATGTTCGTCAGCTTCCAAGCTCTGTTGTCCAGCTCATCTGGAGACGGACAGCTCATTAAAAGCAACAAACAGACATACAACATCTCACAGCTGTGCTACACCTACATTACACAGTGATCATCTAACTATAGTCATTTCAGTGTCACCACTGTTGCATTTTAAAAGTGGTAGTAAGATCCTGAAATGCACTCTTCGTAGAGAGAGCAGTCAAACACAGTGTTGTAGACCTCAGATGCAGTTGTAGACACAAGTGCTAAAAGCAAAGCCTTTCTCCCTACAACCGTCTGAAAGAGCTTCGTTTGTTTTTCCTTTGCCAACACTAGCGCCTCACACTACTTCGCCCTCATACAAAGAGGTTGTTCATTAAATATTAACTTGTTTAATATTGTCTCTGCACTGTGAAGGCTGTTAAGACAAGCACCACCATACACATTAAATATGCTTTTCATCTTTTGCTCTTCTATCTCCATCAAAAAGAGAAAAAAAAAGCAAAGCATTGTAAAAGTGTGCACTTTTAAAGTTCTGCAGGGCAGAATCATAGCCTGTCCAACATGACTGCACAATGTGTGTGTGTGTGTTAAAAAAAAAGCTTGGTTTTTGAGTTCATTTGAAATGCTCATCCTTGCACGGTGGCCATCTTGCTTTCTAATTCTTTGGACAGAGTTTCTGACACACAGGGTTCGCCTGCCGAGTTGAAAATCACTTCTGAGTAGGGAATGAGTTCTACGGAGAAACTGCAGAGAAAAACCGACAACCAGACCGAATGACCAAGAGAAGCGAAAGACAAGCATGAGACAAAGAAACCGGATCTTTTTTAACAATCAGTTTGTAAAAAACTGAGTAACATAAATTACCTCTGAAAAAAAGTGATTTTAAAACATGTTTTAGTAATATCAGATGTGATTTTTTTTTAATAGGAAAAAAAAGACACCGCCATATAAGGAGCATCAGTCCAAATACGTGTAATAAAGTTGAAAAAAACATAAATACGTCGCTTCACTGTATAAGTCGCATCAATTATACGTCACCGCTGACAACCAGGAAATGTGGGCCGGTGTGCCAAAAAAACAATTGGCTGCTAAATGGCGGTCGTGGGAGCGTGCACGGGAGGACTTTAACAAGAATTTAACAAGTTTACCAATTAAAAACAATTTTTTGTTTGCTCGAAATTTCAGCTGCATTTCAGAAGCCGATTTGCAGCTGCGGGAGCGTGCAGAGGGAAGACTCGCTGTGTATTACTTCCAAATTTAACACAATAAGCACCTAAAATCATTTATTTCTTTGCTCGACATTATAACAGTGTGTCTCAGTTGAACTTTTCCTTAATAAATCCACGTAAATGGTCAAATCAGCTGCATTTCACCTGGGCAGTGCGGCAAAATGCAGCTGATTTGAGGTTTGCTCAAGGAGTTCTGGAGCAAGAAGAAGGTGGCTTTGTATGGCAAGCCAAGTGTCTCATTAATAGCCACTTTTCCCTATTAATGAGACACTTGGCTTGCCAAATAATTTGAGTGCCCTCTAGCGGATGAAAATGGTAGTGTTCAATAATTTCCATGTCTGAATGAATGAAATTGTCAGATTTCAGCCAAAAATTGGGTTATATTATAAATATGAGAAAAAAAAACATAAGTCGCTTCGCAGTATAAATCAAAGGGAATGCTAATTTATGCAAAAGGTGTGACTTATGGTCCATTGTTTATCACGGGAGTTTGTAACCACGCCCACCTGCAATCTGTGAAAAACCGCGATGTATGGATACAGTAGTCCAAGTTCAAGTTCAGTTCAAGTTCAATAAACTTTGTCATGACATGTGCCACGCTGCAATCACACTCCTGTTACTCCCAATCTCCCTCCTTAAATAAACAATTTAAATACTGTAACATTTTAAATAAACAA
>NC_056518.1:9467914-9470427 GCF_014905685.2 Nematolebias whitei | reverse complement strand
TGTCAACAAGGAAGAGGGCCGGCAATGGAGGAGGGGCGTACCAAAGAGACCCATCTAATCACAAGCAGAACTGGTTTGTTCCACTTTGGAGTAAGCTGTTGGGGGAAGAATCAGTTTTGTTGTGTGTTTCCTTGACTGATGAAGCCTTCCGGATCGAAGGCGAAACGTTTCAGCACAAAAAAAGAAACTGTCCAGATGACCTGACTGAAAAATGTTGAATACAGGATTGTGTTGAGGCACAAATCTGAGGATAGATAAAGAAACATTTCTGATGCTGTGAAGGTCCAATGAGCCCAGTGGCCTCCATCATTTGTAAATGGAAGAAGTTTGGAACCACCAGGACTCTTCCTAGAGCTGGCCGGCTGTCTAAACTGAGCGATCAGTTGAGAACGGCATTAGTCAGGGAGGTGACCAAGAACCCAATGATCAATCTTTCAGAGCTCCAGCATTCCTCTGTGTAACGACTGGCGGAACCCAGATTAGTACGAAACCAGAGTGAAGCAGACTCAGACGTAGAAAAGGTAACAGTGTTTATTATATACAGTAGAAATATTCTATGCTGGTTCTCTGGAGTGCCTAGGGAGGAGAACAGGGTCAGTAGGTCCAGTTTAGGGTGATGGTTTGTCAAAGGTAATTTGTTTGTTTGTCTTATAGGTGGAGACGTTGTGTGTCGGTGTAGAGAGGAATCCACAAAGAGCTCCAGAGAGAAGGGACAGGATGGATGGACAAGGCAGTTCTGGCAGATGGGAAACGGGCAAGGCAGGTCTGGCAGGCGGACAACAGACAAGGCAACAGGAACAGGACTCGAGCAGACAGGATACTGTAAGCATAAAGAACATGGTAAGTCTAACACTCACAGGTTTCAGGCTGAAGGCATAAATACCAAATAAGGCTCAATGCTCCAGCGTCGGGTCACACTTGGCTGCAGCCTTAAGTAGAGGTGTTCCTCATTAGGTGGATGACAGTCAGCTGTTGTTAATTGGTCGGCCATCTTGGAACAGGGCTACAGACAGTGCGACTCCTAAACTCTGTGGGGAGAGGAGAACATTCCAGAAGGACAACCATCTCTGTATCATCCACCAATCAGGTCTGTATGGTAGCGTGGTCAGACGAAAGCCACTCCTTAATAAAAAGCACATGGCAGTCCATCTGGAGTTTGACAAAAGGCACCCGAAGGACTCTCAGACCAGGAGAGACTCAATTCTCTGGTCTGATAAGACAAAAACTGAACTCTTTGGTGTGAATGCCAGGTGTCATGTTTGGAGGAAAACAGGCATTGCTCATCATCAGACAAACACCATCCCTACAGTGAAGCATGGTGGTGGCAGCATTATGCTAAGGGGATGTTTTTCAGCAGCAGTTACTGGCAGACTAGTCAGGATGGAGGAAAAGATGAATGCAGCAATGTACAAAGACATCCTGGATGAAAACCTGCTCCATATCCATATCACTCGACCTCAGACTGGGGCGGCAGTTCATTTTTCAGCAGGACAATGACCCAAAGCACATAGCCAAGCTCTCAAAGAAGGGGCTTCAGTACCACTCTGTGAAGGTCCTCAAGTGGCCAAGCTACAGTTCAGACTTGAATCTGATTGAACATCTCTGGAGATATCTAAAAATGGCTGTGCACAGACGTCTCCCATCCAACCTGATGGAGCTTGAGAAGTACTGCAAAGAAGAATGTGGAAAAACTGCCTAAATATATCAACAAAGTTAAGTCATGTCCTCTGGATGGTTTCTTTTTGTTGAAATGTTTCATCTCTCATCCAAAGGACTTTGGATGTTGTTTGTGGCTCCTTGGATTGATGAAGTAATACATACAAACATATTGCATATTTTTATTATTAATAATTATTATTAGGGATGCACGATACTGGATTTTTGGCCGATATCCAATATGCCGTTATGTTAAAACTTATTTACCTCAACCACATAGACTGAACTTCTTGAGAACGTCGCCCAATGTATAATAACGCCTTTAAACATTTATCATATAGTACAGTGGTGCCCAATCCTGGTCCTGGAGGGCCACTGTCAAGCATGTTTTACTTGTTTTCCTCCTCCAACCCACCCGATTCAATGGTTGAATTACCCTTTCATGTTCTGCAGAAACTTAATTACCCAGCCATTCAAATCAGGTGTTTTGGAGCAGCAAAACACCTAAAACATTAATTCAACCTTTATTTAGACAGGTTAATCCTATCTGTAAACCTGTTAATCCTGTCCTGTAAACATGCAAGTTACTGGCCAGGATTAGACACCCCTGTTGTAGTATATGACATGTACAGTTGTGTTCAAAATAGTAGCAGTCCAACTAGCCTAACCAGATAAATCACACTTTTGGTAAAAATCATATTACCACATGGTAAATAATTTACTAGTAGTAGAGTCATAGAAAACCAACAAAAGCAACATTCATTATATGCAAGTTCCTGAGTCTGCATAATAATAATAATAATAATAATGATAATAATAATAATAATAATAATAATAATAATAATAATAATAATAAT
>NC_056518.1:9465924-9467904 GCF_014905685.2 Nematolebias whitei | reverse complement strand
AATAATAATAATAATAATAATAATAATAATAATAATAATAATAATAACAATGTGTTATGTATTGTCATCATTGTATGTTCCCATACAATGGTGAATAACTGAATAATTTAGGTGTGTTCCAAATAATAACAGTGTGGAGTTCAATTACTGAGGTCATTCTTTCTGTGAAGAAACAGGTGCCAATCAGATGACCCTTATTCAAGGATGAAGGCAGCACACGTTGTACATGTATTTCTCTCTGAAAACCTGACAAAAATGGGTTGTTCCAGGCATTGTTCAGAAGAACAGCGTACTTAAGATTAAAATGTTGATTGAAAAGGGGAAAACAGATAAAGAAGTGCAGAAAATTATAGGCTGCTCAGCTAAAATGATCTCTAGTGATTTAAACTGGAAAGAAAAACCAGAAAAACGTGAAAGAAAATGAAGACTACCATTCGAATGGATCGAAGAATAGCCAGAATGGCAAAGACTCAGCTCCACGGTGATAAAAGAAATTCTGAAGTTAGCAGTGAGTACTGTGACAATTAGAAGACACCTGTGTGAAGCTAATCTATTGGCAAGAAGCCCCTGCAAAGTCCCACTGTTAAAAAAAAGGCATGTGCTGAAGAGGATAAAATTTGCAAAGAACACATCAACTGGTCTAAAAAGAAATGGAGAAACGTTTTGTGGATTGATGAAAGTAAGATTGTTATTTTTGGGTCCAAGGGCCAAAGACAGTTTATCATATGACCTCCAGACACTGAATTCAAGCCTCAGTACACTGAAGACTAAAGCATGGCAGTTCAAGTACCATATTATGGGGATGTTTCTCTTTCTATGGTGTCAGGCCTATTTATCGCAAACAAAGGATTATGGATCAGTTTGCATATATCAAAATACTTGCAGAGATGATGATGCCTTATGCCGAAAAGAAAATGCCCTTGAAATGGGTGTTTCAACAAGAAAACGACCCCAAACACACCAGTAAGCAAGCAGCATCTTGGTTCCAGACCAAGAAAACCGAAGTGGTGGAGTGGCCAGCCCAATCCCTGGACCTTAATCCGATTGAAAACATGTGGGTGACATCAAAAATGCAGTTTCAGAGGCCAGACCAATAACTAGAATAGAATAGAATAGAATAGAATAGAATAGAATAGAATAGAATAGAATAGAATAGAATAGAATAGAATAGAATAGAATAGAATAGAATAGAATAGAGAGAACCTTTATTGTCCCTTGGTGAGGAAATTCAGGTGTACAAACAGGAAAGTGACAGGTAAATCAAGCAATGCAGATTCACACAAAGGTAGAAAATGTAAAAACAGAAAAAGAAGAGTTGTGGAACGTTGTTAAATCTTGGACTGGATTACCTGTTCACAGGTGTGAGAAGCTGGTTGACTAATTGCAGCACAGATGTGAAGCAGTTCTCAGAAACAGTGGTTATACAAATAAATATTACTGGTAGTTTAGTGATTCACAACAATGATAAATCCTCACAAATTATCACTTTGTACAGTAACTATGAGTTTGTAAAGCAAAATGCAGACACTGCTGTTTCTGAACAGCCTAACATTCATTTTTCTTTATTTTCTGTAAAGTGATAAAAAATACAGTGCCTTGTGAAAGTATTCGGCACCCTTGAACTTTTCAACCTTTTGCCACATTTCAGGCTTCAAATATAAAGATATAAAATTTTAATTTTTTGTGAATAATCAACAACAAGTGGGACACAATCGTGAAGTGGAATGAAATTTATTGGATGTGTCAAACTTTTTTAACAAATAAAAAACTGAAAAGTGGGGCGTGCAATATTATTGGGCCCCCTTGCATTAATTGTCATGAATCACGTCCCTGTATTTTAGATCTTTATCACTCTGTTCACTAGCTCTGGTTTCTCAGTTCTGTTCTGTTCTTTTCATCCTCACTCCTTATCTTCTTCTACCTGGTTCTCATGTGTGTGTGTGTGTGTATGTGGAGAACCAGTCTGTCCACTCTGCATGT
>NC_056518.1:9461593-9465914 GCF_014905685.2 Nematolebias whitei | reverse complement strand
CTGTTGTGTTGTGATCTTGGTCCAAACCCTCACGAGAGTTCCTTACATTAATACTTTGTAGCGCCGCCTTTTGCTGCAGTTCCAGCTGCAAGTCTCTTGGGGTTTGTCTCTATCAGTGTTGAACATGGAGACACTGAAATTCTGCCCATTCTTCCTTGTAAAACAGCTCGAGCTCAGTGAGGTTGGATGGAGAGCGTTTGTGAACAGCAGTCTTCAGCTCTTTCCACAGATTCTCAATTGGATTCAGGTCTGGACTTTGACTTGGCCATTCCAACACCAGGATACGTTTATTTGTGAACCATTCCATTGTAGATTTGACTTTATGTTTTGGATCATTGTCTTGTTGGAAGATAAATCTCCGTCCCAGTCTCAGGTCTCTTGCAGACTCAAACAGGTTTTCTTCCAGAATGGTCCTGTATTTGGCCCCATCCATCTTCCCATCAATTCTGACCATCTTCCCTGTCCCTGCTGACGAAAAGCAGGCCCAAACCATGATGCTGCCACCACCATGTTTGACAGCAGGGATGGTGTGTTCATGGTGATGAGCTGTGTTGCTTTTACGCCAAACATATCATTTTGCATTGTGGCCAAACAGTTGGATTTTGGTTTCATCTGACCAGAGCACCTTCTTCCACATGTTTGGTGTGTCTCCCAGGTGCTTGAGGCAAACTTTAAACAACACTTTTTATGGATATCTTTGAGAAATGGCTTTCTTCTTGCCACTCTTCCATAAAGGCCAGATTTGTGCAGTGTACGACTGATTGTTGTCCTATGGACAGACTCTCCCACCTCAGCTGTAGATCTCTGCAGTTCATCCAGAGTGATCATGGGCCTCTTGGCTGCATCTCTGATCAGTCTTCTTCTTGTTCGAGATGAAAGTTTAGAGGGACGGCCGGGTCTTGGTAGATTTGCAGTGGTCTGATCCTCCTTCCATATGATTGCTTGCACAGTGCTCCTTGGGATGTTTAAAGCTTGGGAAATCTTTTTGTATCCAAATCCGGCTTTAAACTTCTCCACAACAGTATCTTGGACCTGCCTGGTGTGTTCCCTGGTCTTCATGATGCTCTCTGCGCTTTGAACAGAACCCTGAGACTATCACAGAGCAGGTGCATTTATATGGAGACTTGATTACACACAGGTGGATTATATTTATCATCATCAGTCATTTGGGACAACATTGGATCATTCATAGATCCTCACTGAACTTCTGGAGTGAGTTTGCTGCACTGAAAGTAAAGGGGCCCAATAATATTGCATGCCCCACTTTTCAGTTTTTTATTTGTTAAAAAATTTTGACACATCCAATAAATTTCATCCACTTCAAGATTGTGTCCCACTTGTTGTTGATTCTTTACAAAACATTTAAATTTTATATATTTATGTTTGAAGCCTGAAATGTAGCAAAAGGTTGAAAAGTTCAAGGGGGCAGAATACATTCGCAAGGCACTGTATATACCGGTAAAGTTTTCTTTTTGGTTTGATTTAGAATATAATGTGCAGTGTTCCCAGTGCATTGAAAAAAAAATCTATTCCAAGGATTTTGAGCTTTAATCACATTTTTAAACACACTGCAGTCTTTTCAAGCACAATAGTATGATGCCTTTCAAACATGTTTCATGCATCATATTTTATGTTGTGTATCACATATTGTGTATTGTATGTATTTATGGAGTCTAGATGGTGTAGAGGTAGGGCAGCCGACTTGCAAAATTGTAGACCTCCACAAGGCTGGAAAGGGCTACGGGGCATTTGGCAAGCATCAACTGTTGGAGCAATTATTAGAAAATGGAAGAAGCTAAACATGACTGTTAATCTCCCTCAGACTGGGGCTCCATGCAAGATCTCACCTCGTGGCATATCAATGATCCTAAGAGATGAGGAATCAGCCCAGAACTACAAGGGAGGAGCTGGTCAATGACCTGAAGAGAGCTGGCACCACTGTTTCCATGGTTACTGTGGGTAATACACTAAGACGTCATAGTTTAAAATCATGAATGGCACGGAAGGTTCCCCTGCTTAAATCAGCACATGTCCAGGCCTGTCTTAAGTTTGCCCATGACCATTTGGATGATCCAGAGGAGTCATGGGAGAAAGTTATGTGGTCAGATGAGACCAAAAACTTAATTCCACTCGCCGTGTTTGGAGGACGAAGAATGATGAGTATCATCCCAAAAACACCATCCCTACTGTGAAGCATGGGGTTGAAGCATCATGCTTTGGGGGTGTTTTTCTGCACATGGGACAGGACGACTGCAATGTATTAATGAGAGGATGACCGGGGCCATGTATTGCAAGATTTTGGGGAACAACCTCCTTCCCTCAGTTAGAGCATTGAAGATGGGTTATGGCTGGGTCTTCCAACATGACAATGACTCGAAGCACACAGCCAGGATAACCAAGGAGTGGCTCCGTAAGAAGCATATCAAGGTTCTGGAGTGGCCTAGCCAGTCTCCAGTCCTAAACCCTACAGAAAATCTTTGGAGGGAGCTCAAACTCCATGTTTCACAGTGACAGCCCAGAAACCTGGCTGATCTAGAGAAGATCTGTGTGGAGGAATGGGCCAAAATCCTGCTGCAGTGTGTGCAGACCTGGTGAAAAACTACAGGAAACCTTTGACCTCTGTAACTGCAAACAAAGACTACTGTACCAAATATTAACACTGATTTTCACAGGTGTTCAAATTAGGGATGGGGCCGATCCGATCCAGTATCAGTATCAGCCTCCGATACCAGCATAATTTACGTATCAGATTTTCCGATCCACCTGCCGATATTTCCGATCCATGATGCACGTTGACTTCAAACTATGGAATGGATTTCCTGAACGGCAGTGTGTAATGAACTCAGAGTAATAAGACCCGCCTCACATTCAGAAAATCCATTTCATAGTTTGCAGCCAGCTACAACGTGAGGGCTGAGTTAGCAGCACTGTGGCTAACAGCTAACAAACTTTTCATCTAAACATATCCGCTGTGTGGAAGTATTTTACACTAAAAACACCACAAAGCAATGCAGCAACGTGCAATGTCTGCAGAGCCATAGCACCACATTAAACTGCGGTAAAGTTAGTTTTACGATGGACATTCGAGCTCCGTGGCTTCAGCGGGGCGCTGCTCTTTGCTCAACCGGAAAGAGGCGACTCGACCCTGGCCAGCCACGTCCAATCTGCCCCGCTCAGTCTGCCCGTCTCTGAGGAGGGACAGACTGAGCGCGGCTGCCCCAAATCAGGCTGCCTGCTTCAGATTGAACAAGAAGAAGACATCGCTGAAACCACGGAACTCAAATGTTTACAGAGAAGTTGCTAAACTTCATCATGATTCATGAGCAACCACTATCAGAAAACGAAGGATTTCACAACTTGATACTTGCAGCCAAGATATAGTTTACCCTCCAGGAGATATTTATCAGTGCAACAGTAGACAATCATAAAAAACATATGATTTGAAAATTATATTAAAAACAAATTCAGCTACATTATAAAGTGATGTAAAATACTAAAAACGGGAACATGTCCGTTGGTTTATGCCATGAATTTAGCAGGTGTTTGAAGCCATTTAACATTTAATTTAATTCATTCATTTAAAAGAAACAAAATAAATAAATAAAAATCATGAAAAAGAAAACATTGAATGAAAAGAGTGCGGAAAGAAGAAAATAATTCTTATATCTGCCCCTTATTTAAAATAATATAAAATAACTTTAAACAATCACTTAAATTAATCACTTTAATATCCACTTTAAAGCTAGGAATAAAAAGAAACATGTTTTGTGTTAGAATTTAATTCTAACTTTAAAACTTATCCAAAATTAATACAACTTACCTCAAGTTGCCTTTTTGGACATGCATGCATATATTTGTACAAATTGTACTTGAGAGGAGATTATTACAGCCTCATATAAAATCAATGATGATCATGATATTGGAACTGGATCGGTATCGGCCGATATTCAGACTTAGGTATCGGGATCGGATCGGAAGTTTAAAAAAGTGGATTGGTGCATCCCTAGTTCAAATACTTGTTTGCAGCAGTAACACACAAATTATTAAAAAAATCATACATTGTGATTTCAAGATTTTTTTTAAATTTTTATAGATTATGTCTCTCACAGTGGACATGCACCTAGGATGAAAATTTCAGACCCCTACATGATGTCTACATGGGAGAACTTGCAAAGTCGCAGGGTGTTCAAATACTTATTTTCCTCACTGTATATTGTGTATCATGTATTATGTAATTTTTCATGTTTTTTATGTATTGTGTATTATATATTGTGCATCATGTATTATGTAATTTTTCATGTATTTTTTTATGTATTGTGTA
>NC_056518.1:9439211-9461583 GCF_014905685.2 Nematolebias whitei | reverse complement strand
ATTTTTTTATGTATTGTGTATTATATATTGTGCATCATGTATTATGTGTCACACAAGTTTTGTTTATCAAGTGTCATTGAATCTGTCAAGTATTCTGGATGATGCTTCATTAATTATGTTCCATGCTTGGTAAAAACTTTCAAAGCATTAAAAAATCAGAATGTGTTTCTTCTGTTTTATAGCCAAGACATATCTAGTTTAAAATCTAAGGCATGCATATGTGATTTATGACAGAAATGAAATTAATCCAGAGGCTGTCACAAATGCACTCCTTAAATGACAGCTCTTGTCAGTTATTCACAAACAGCAGCATTATGATGCAGGCCACATACGACACAGATCCAGAGAGCACAGACCACACAAAGATATCATCTGACACACACAGACATAAATACACACTCATGCATGCATGTCTGCATGTGCGAGTCTCACAACAAATGAATCTCACCGTGGCCCCGCTGACAACTAAGGTCACAGCTTGATGTAAATTTGTGCTGGTTGTCTTCGGCTTGATCAGCATATTTCACCTCTTCAGTCATCTTGTCAATGGCACTCTGGCAAGGACAACTACCATGGGGCAGAGCTCTCGCCACCACATCCTGCAAAAAAACACCACAGGGAATTCACGAGGCCAAATGCCCACCAAAGAGCACAAAGCCTTTTGCAAAGACTGACAAAACGTTGTATAATTAGCCAACCTTTTTCAAATACGGTAAGTAAGCTGAATGTGTGTGTGTGTCATTCTTACATGACAAGGACCCAGACACACACAACTTCAAGGTGAATGAATATGAAACAACATGCTAACATATTCGTGGTTGAGGCGAGTAGAACGCGGTGTTTTCTGATACTGTACATTCAATCATGCTGCCTGTCAGTCAAAACTCCTGACTAGATGGGTAAATATTTTGAAATTTTAACACTTTTTCCCACCTATTTACTTGTACGTTCCTACATCTTTGAATAACAAATCATTACCATTCTCTAAGGCATACATATTACCTGCCAAATCTTGCTGGGGTGTCAAGCGTGTGAATACATATTTCATATTTACTCGATGCTTCTCTCACACTGTCCGACACTCATTCACCCCCCTCGTCTCCTGTCAGCCGCATTAGGCCATATGATAATCAAATTAATTATACTCCAGCCTCTCTCTCCTGGCCAGCATGAAAAATAGCTTGACTAGCATTAACGGAGGGCAAATGATGGTGGTCCATCCCCACCCCCTGAGCTTGGTGCCGTTTCCTCTAGTGCTGGTGTCACCGCGGATCTGTCACCCTGACGAGAAGAGCTTCGGAAGGCTAAACCAGGGCAGGTTCTCCCCTGGTTGCCCCCCCCCCCCCCCCCCCCCCCTTCCTCTCACCCATTCTTGCAAGGTCTGGTTTTTCCTTCTCTTCTCTCAGCAACCTAGGGGGGTTGCAAGAGCATGCAATGTCTGTGTGATGGGGGTGGTAGAAAAATATTTAAAGCTCAAGGGGCTCAGGCTGCAGGGTCACAGTTGTTGTGGGATGGGGGTATTTTTTCTGTCCATAACATTCCCATCCCCCATCTAACATGCAGATGTACAGTACATCTGTGCATAAGCACAAAAGCACATGTCCATAATGCTGCATGATTTTCAGTAAGGCACGCAAAGAAAGTAAACTTCAGCTTAAATGTTTGTTGATTCCTTGGTGAAACCTTTACCACAATTATAGAAAACAATTCAAAAATGTAGTTGAATTAAACAATCTGAAACAGAGTAATTATCAAAATAGGTTCTCTCTCTTTCTTTCAATAATTTAGGGATTCTTATCTTTCGTTGCAGGTCAAAGTGAAATGTCTGCCATTCTTATAACTTGTGAGGTCTTATTCAGCCTCCAGTTTGCCAAAAGCCAAATCCTGCTCCTTCCCTGCAACCCTTGCTTGTGTCCTATTAGCCATCTACCTGAATGCAAAGTGCCCTAATGTGAGCAGACATGTTTATTAAGCTAGGCCTAGTTTCAGGCTGCAGCAAATATTGCAGACGTCAAACTAGGCCACGTGGGGCTAGAGGAGCAAGAGGGAGGGATTAAATTAAAGACTAAGGGCAAGACTGTGTTTGAGTGAGCTGGGAAGGCCTTCAGGAGCTGAACCACTCTGCAGAGAGGAGTTTCTCCTCCCATCGACAAAGTTATCAGACACCTAGAGGTTATGTTTATGTATTTCGTGTTGCCTTGAGAGCAGTTTTAAAGTAATCATCCTGAAAGTGGGTCAAACTTTTGTTTGCAAAATTATTGAACAGCACTGATCTTATTTGTGAAGCGAGGTATATAACTGGAAGACTGACTCACGTCGTGTTTGCTCTCCGTGTGCATTTTGGTGAAGCGCAGGTAGCCAACTGGAGCAAAAGCATCTGCTGAGTGGATCACTGTCTCAGCTGCATCTCTGCCCAAATGGGATTTTTTTTTTTTATATATTTTTGAACAACGTTGGGGAAAAAAGTGCAACAATAAAAAGATTACTCACATGACTATCTTCTTTTTGAACAGAGGACAATCAAGTGTGAAGGTTTCATATTCACCTCCTTCACCACATATATGAACTCCAAACTTGTTGAAGAGCTGCTCAGGGAAAATAAAACAATTGAATTTCATAAAGTTGTGCACAAAAATTTATGTCACGTTAACCTTAAACGTATAAAAGTACTAAAGTCAACATTTAAATAGGGTATCTACGAGTGTATGACCTGTTTCAGAAGGGGTTCCATATCAGCAAGGGATTTCCCTAAGTGCTTTTCGGGATCCAGGCCTGGCGTTCGCATGGAGAACACACAAGAATATACACAAAACAACAAAAAAGGGAAAAACACACAAACAAATGCCATTGCACAGAAACAAACGTGTGGAGAAAGAGAGAGAGGGGGAGAAAAAGAGGTCTGATCAGAAACAGAACAGTGATTGAAGATGACAGGCAGGGAGGTTTACGGGCAGTCGCACAAACACTCATAAACCTGCACCCTGGTTCTATTTGTTTGACTTTGCAAGTAGTGTACACAGATCTCTCTGGGTAAGGGCAACAATATTCAATTGCTGGCCACAGACTCCCCTAGCACACCCATGCCTGCCAACCCCCCCACACACATCTAGTTCTCTTAGAGAACATAAACTCTGGAAAGAGATCTTGTTTATTTGTCTTATCCCCCCCCCCCACCCCCACCCCGAAACAGTGCATGGAAGTGACTCACAGGCATGGGAGAGAAAAGGAGAAGGATGGTGGGGAGTTTTGTATGCATACCCAGTGGTGCCACAATCTGAAAATACCGGATCACTGGCCCCCAGTCCTCAGACAATGAAACAAAAATAAGTCTACCAAAGAAGTCACCATCTAGAATAAGAGGCACTCTCCTTTTAAGGAAATCTAAATCAAAAATCTCTTGGCTCAAAGAAAGATTAGCACATTGATCAGTCTAATTTAGGGATTATGTACATAGTATTAGGAGGAATGAAAGAGCAGATGAAACAGCTTGTTGAGTATTGGATGTTTTTTTTTTTTTTTTCTTGTTCGCAAAAGTAAGTCCTGATTTTGTCTTCTAGATGCTTGTGTTTGAGGCTGTGAACATCATTGTGAACACCATCTCACCCTGTCACTCCTTCAGGGAGAAAGTGCAGCCTAATGATTTCCTACTGCCCATGCATTTCTGCTACCATAGAATAAAATAAAAAGCCCAGAGTACCAAGTGATCTCTATGGAGAATAGAATAATAAAAAGCATAACAAGACAGGAATCTAAAATGCAAAATTTGAGGAAATTCCAAATGCTGTACTGTAGTTATTTGCACTTGCCACCACAAAAAGCTGGTTGTTTTCCAACATTATAAGGACAAAGGTGTTGAAGCTAAGCTAGTGCATCTTGAAGCTTATTCGTAAGTTAGCCTTATTCCTTAACATGTTTCAAGTTACAACTCTGTAGCTGCTGAAGTGGACTGATGTCTTCATTAACAAGTAGCTGATGACCTATACTGAGTGATGTGCAGTTGTGACAGTGATGCCATCGCAATAAAAAAAATTGTTGCTGAATAGGCCTAATAATTTCCATGAAAATCTAGCATAGCTCTTCCACTTGTGGAGATCACATGGTTTTGTCCGTTGGCACGATCGTGTATTTAATTAGATGAATAAAGTTAATCCTAATGTGAGAATCTCTCTTCTCTCATGGGCTGACAACCTCAAAGGTTAATGTGTCATCTTCAGGCCCCCATGGGGAGCAATGGATGGGAGATGAGAGAAAATGGAAAGGAGATGTGAAGGAGGGATGTCGCATCCCATCCCGCGTTCATTTTAATCCCAGCTGTGTCTCTCCTCCAGGTCCCCGTGGTCCAGCACTACGAGAGGGAGGGAGGGACACAGGGCCACAGTCGTAAGGCAGGAGGGAAAGAAGGAGGGTGGAGAGGGTGCGGAAAGACGAAATGAGCCAACCCTTATTCTCTTCCCAGGGGATCTGTAGTCTTAATTAGTGTGAGAATATCTAATCTCAACATCCTCTCATCTTAACCCTGCCACAAAGGTAATAAGGAGGGTAAAAAAAAGTATTATAATTCAATCTAATTAAAATATCCTTTTTAATTAGTCATGCCTTTTAACATTTTTTTTTAAATGGCCCCAAGTTGCTGTGGATGTGCAATGTTTTTTAATATGTTCATTAACTTCTCAGCTCTTAAATTATATATGACACATGATTTGATATTTTCAATGTGGAAAGAGAATGAGTGAAACCCAGAAAGACAAAAGCGAGTGACAAAATGATGCAAAGATGGCATTAATGTGGAACTATTTCTCCAAAGACCACTTAGCACTTGTACGAGTGTTTTTTTAATTGATGTTCGATTCTGAATTAAGGTTAGAGGAACCATTTGTACCTGAAGATAGCGTGCACTTGTACAATATATGCTTCGCAAAGTCTTTAAGTAGCTACAGTTGTGAGCCTTTAGCAATCTAACACCACTCATTTACATGATCTTCACATCTTTGTCTCCTCTAAACCTGTTTTACAACTTGACCTAAACCCAATTACTAACCTCATTATGCCACATTAAACTCAAATAAGCCTACTAGAAGCTGCCATTAGTCTGCCACCGGAGACTGTAGGACCACACTTTGGAGAGACACAAGTTTCCCTAAGAGAGACTGAGAGGAATGATTCTATTTTAAAGGGGCTTTTGTCCTTATATTATCCTATAAAACACCAATTAAATTCAGTGAACTTTAAAACCAGAGATTCCTGTAATGAGAAAATGCATTTTTAGGAGACTGTCGGCATTTAGGAGGTTGATATTAAGGAGGAAGATAAACTAAATCAATCGAGATCATTTTGGTACCAAAGAGAAAACGGTAAAAAGAGATTGTGAATAACATTTATCCTTTCAATGCAATGCAACATTTGGTTGGGATATTTAGATACTGGCATTAAAATTGTTACTTCGGTATCAATAAGCCACCTAAGAATTACTTCAGGCTAAACGCACGCCATCTTGGCATCTCAAATATGCACATGTGCCCCCGCTCACCACAAACACAGCAAGGGCTCTAAGACCATAACAAAGAATGTCAAGATTTTATTGGACTTTCAAACCTTTGGGTCTTGGTAATGCTCCATGTCCTGTACAGCTCAAATATCCAGTACCGTTGTTCATGTTCCATAAATTGCATGATAACGGTTCAATATTTATGTCTCAAAAAGCCAGAGGTGTTTAAGCAACAAAACAAGGGGAGCAACCAAATGAAACACCTGGTTCTATTTTCACAACCTGTTATGTAATTAGACAACAAAAGGAGTACATTATACGCATAAAACAATGTTAACTCTGAAATAATGTTTTCTGCAGAAGTTGCTTCTCAGAACAAAGTTATCAAAAACAAAAACAAAAAACTTTTCTTTGCGCAACAAAACTCCACTCAAAATAAAAGGCTTCTCACACTTCTACTAGTACTCAAAGACAATTATCTCCAGACTATTATCTTGCTTCATTTCTTTTTAGCAACCATGATTGGTCTTTTACCGCTTGAAGAGGTTGTTTTTGTACACCGACAGCATTGGGTTATCTATTTAATTGAAACTGCTTGTGATTTTGCTTACAGAGCCTAATGCCAAATTAAAAGCGGGGAGATTCTAGATAGCATCAAAACTGAGCTGAGCACAGTATTACGGATATCTGCGGGCTGTCTTAAGATCTGGTGTGAAAGCTGACAGCTCTGCTTTAATCCCTGCCTTTAGAGAGAAAAGGCGGAGAAAATTGGATTCATGATGTGTACCATTTTAGACTTTAAATGAATGAAATAAGCATCTACTCCCTCATAGGTGAGCTGTGACGGCCTTTAAACAATGCTCTAAAAGACCCCTGCTAAAACAATGACTGCTCACTATCACCTAATCTTTGCAAGACAGACAGAGGAATACAGAAGGGAAATAAGAATGGGGAGGAAAGTGGTATGGTATAAAGGATGACACCATTAAGGCTACATGTGAAATTTGTCAAGCTCTTATCTGAAACTCAGTTTCTGTGAGCATAATGGGCAGCATGAATTGCAGTCACATCAAAATGTAATCTTACTTTTGAAAAATAAAATCACTGAAAAAAATGGGGCGATAACATTCTTGTAAAAAGTGACCAGAGTTAAACTTATAATAAATGAAGTTGGCTTTTCTTTAAGGAATGCATATCAACTAGAGCCTGACTGATATATTGGTAGGTTTGATATTTTAGGCCAATATAGGCATTTGGGGACCTATAGATATTGGTGATAATTGTCCCATTATGCGTCAATATAAACACTTATAAGTTTTACCCCTAAAATGCGGGAACCAGATGTAATTTTACAGCAGAAGGCGAATGCGGACAACTTTCAGGTCATGGTCGTTCACCTTAAGTTTCACTTCCAGCACAGATGAAGCAGCAAGCAATATTGTATACTGTATTTTTGCTGAACAACGCATGGTAAATTAATTTTAATTGATCTGTAAAAGAAAAATCTAAAATAATACAGTACATTTTCTTCAATCCTCCAATGCACTTGTCATTAGCTACGTGCATCTCAAGTTAGCAAGCTAGTTTAGATAACCTAGCATAGGCTATTGCCTTGTAAATCTTTATTCAGAACAATAAATCTAATGTAGCGGTAAAATATATCAGTGTTAGTAACGTTATCTTTGTCGTCCTCAATGAAATGTTAGTCTGAAACCTTAACTTCTCTGCAAAGAAAAATAAACTCTGCAGCATTCAATGCTATTAGGGCTTCCCCATACATGACTGACAGATCAAACAATGAACAAGGAAGGGTGTTTCTTTGTTTAATTTATATTTATGTAACACACTTGATAACTTTATAGTGAATAAATAATGGAGGATAGAAAATGTGAACGCATGTTAGGAAGACTGTTTTTATGACCAGTGACTACTTGTAAACCTAGAGTGGGACTACGTATAGCGTGAATCTGATTTGCTTAGCTTCATGGTTGCCAACAGATGCGCTAAATAAACAAGCCCCACTCCACTAACTTTATTTAGATTCTTGGGGATGGACAATACTCAAAAATTTTCAGCCATTATACAGTATGGGTTATCAGCATTATCCTTCTCCTCCCAATATTGGTACTGGCGATAGCCAAAATATCCATATTGGTCGACTCTAATATTAACCCCCACTTTGAATGCAAAGGTTTTTGAATACATTTGTAAAATCTGTGCTTGAAGTATATCATGACAATACCTCTCGAAAAAAATTTAATGAGTTATATCAAATTTTGTGTTAACAAGAGTTGATTAAATGGCAATTTTGAATTGGGCAACTCTAAAAGTCAATCAGTTGTAGATGTGCCCCCATTGATTACTTTGATAGAGTTTCATTAAAATCCATCTAGTGGTTTACAAGATATTTTGCTAATTAGCAGAAAACCAAATGTGTCTTTCTTGTTGGCTTTTTTCCATTTTGGAACATTGAATCTTGGGTCTAATGTGTGTGTTAAAGGTTTTACACAGAAAATCAAAAGGGGCTCATAGTTGTTTAACTAAAACTGCATCATTCCTTCATTTCAAATGAAAAACTGTCAAAAATAAAAAGTTACATGGAAATAATCATTGTTCATTGACATTAAAGAAGTAACAAATGGAAATGTTATTATGTGCTTGTCAAACTAATGGAATATTCAGTGAATCAATACCTGTCATTTTTAGCTCTTCTTCTTTCGGCTTTACCCTCTTAAAGGGGTCGCCACAGTGAGTCATCCTCCTCCATCTCACTCTGTCCTCTGCATCCTCTGTCCTCACTCCATCTACCTCCATGTCCTCTCTAACTGCATCCATAGATCTCTTCTTTGACCTTCCTCTTTGTCTTTTTCCTGGCAGCTGCATTTATAACATCCTTCTACCAATATACCCACTGTTCCTCCTCTGGGCATGCCCAATCCATCTCAGTCTGGCCTCTCTAACTTTATCTCTCAGTTGTTCAACCTGTGGTGTACCTCTGATGATCTCATTCCTAATCTTATCCATCCTTGTCACTCCTAAGGAGAACCTCAACATTGTCATTTCTGCCACTTCCAGTTCTTTCTCCTGTCTTTTTGTCAGTGCTACTGTCTACAGACCATACAACATAGCTGGTCTCACCACTGTCTTGTAAACTTTTCCTTTGACCTTTGCTGACACCCTTTTGTCAAAAATCACTCCTGAAATTTTTCTTCATCCACTCCAGCCTGCCTGGACTCTCTTTTTCACCTCTTTACCACATTCCCCAATTCCAAGTCCTTGAAGTC
Organism: Nematolebias whitei; assembly: GCF_014905685.2. Lineage (NCBI taxonomy): Eukaryota > Metazoa > Chordata > Actinopteri > Cyprinodontiformes > Rivulidae > Nematolebias > Nematolebias whitei. Next base: position 9,452,814 of record NC_056518.1, on the reverse strand, counting down.
CTGCACCTTTGTGACTGTTCCTTGTAGCCTCACTGTTCCACCTCCTCCCTCTCAATCACACATATTCTGTCTTACTATGGCTGACTTTCATTCCTCTTCTTTCAAGTGCATACCTCCACCTCTCCAAGTTCTCTTCCACCTGTTCCCTGTTCTCACCACAGATCACAATGTCATCTGCAAACATTATAGTCCACCGGGATTCCTGCCTGACCTCGTCTGTTAGTCAGTCCATCACCAGAGCAAACAAGAAGGGGTTCAGAGTCTATCCTTCATGCAATCCCACCTCCACCTTGAAATTATCTATCACTACAGCACATCTCACCACTGTCTTGCTGTCCTCCTACATGTCCTGTACCAGTCTAACATATTTCTCTGCCACTCCAGATTTCCTCATGCAACACCACACCTCCTCCCTTGGCACAGTTATATGCCTTTTCTAAATCCACAAAGACACTATGTAGTTCTTTCTGACCCTCTCTGTACTTCTCCATCAGCACCCTCAAAGCAAAGATGGCATCTGTGGTGCTCTTTCTTGGCATAAAACCATGCTGTGGCTCACAGTCAACTCTCATCTAAATCTAGCTTCCACATCCAATAATGCTCAGTCAGGTCATCTGGAGAGTTTCTTTTTTCTAGAGACATTTCGCCCTATATCCGGAAGGCTTCATTAGTCTGAGGAGTTCCAAGTAAACTGTTTCCCCACCAATCAGTAAACTCCTTAAGTGGACCAACCAGTTTGCAGAAATAAAATGAGCATTATTGGATTAGGTACCTGGATGATTGACCATGAACTTTGTTGCCTTGAACCACTTTGGCTGTGGCTGCTTGTCTAGGAGGAGTGGACGGGGGATGGGACAGCCTCCAGAAACCATCTTATCTCCAGCAAATGGATTGGTCCACTTAAGGAGTTTACTGCTTGGTGGGGAAACAGTTTACTTGGAACTCCTCAGACTGATGAAGCCCTCCAGATAGAGGGTGAAACGTCTCTAGAAAAAAGAATTTGCCCAGATGACCTGACTGAGCATTATTGGATTTGGTACCTGGATGATTGAGCATGAACTTTGTTGTCTACCTTCCACATTTTTCTCCCAGATCTTCATTGTGTGATTCATCAACTTAATTCCCTTGTAGTTGCTACAACCCTGTACATCACCCTTATTCTTAAAAATGGGCACCAGCACACTTCTTTTCCATTCCTCAGGTATTTTCTCACTCTCAAATATGTCATTGAATATTTGAGTCAAAAACTTCACTGCCATCTCTCCAAGACATTTACAAACCTCCACTGGTGTCATCAGGTCCTACTGCCTTCCCCTTCTTCATTCTTTTCAAAGCTTTCTGGACTTCAAACTGACTAATCTTTCCCACTTCCTGGTCCACAGTTTCTATGACCTCTACTTTTCTTTCTTTTTCATTCTCTTCATTCATTAGCTCCTCACCTCAAAGTACTCCTTCCATCTTCCTGTCACATTCTCCTCACTTGTTAGAACATTACCATTCCTATCTTTACTAAGCCTAATTTGCTGCACATCCTTTCCAGCCTGATCCCTCTGTCTCAGTACAAGTCCTTCTTGCTGTCTTTAGTGTCCAGCCTTTCATAAAACTTATCATATGCCTTCTGCTTTGCCTTTGCCACCTCCCTCTTTGCTCTACGTCCCATCTCCTTATATTCCTGTCTTCTCTCTTCAGTCCTCTCACTGTCATATTTCTTCATGGCTAACCTCTTTCTTTGAACAGCTTCCTGCACTTCACTATTCCACCACCAGGTATCCTTATCGTCCATTCTATGTCCAGATGACACACCAAGTACCTTCTTACTGGTCTCTCTAATTACTGTTGCTGTAGTAGCCCAGTCATTTGGAAGCTCTTTCTTACCACCCAAACCCTTTAACAGCTCCTCTCTGAATTTCTCACAATATTCTTCCTTCTTCAGCTTCCACCAATTGGTCTTCTCGATTTTACTCTTTTTCGCTTCTTCACAACAACAGTCATTCTACACACAACCATCCGTTGTTGTCATTTTGATTTTTTTAGCTATAGTATAATCAAGGATTCAAGGAGTTGCTTTATTTATCATAAGCATCACATGTGATACATGTGGTGGAACAAAATTGTGTACACAGGGTCCCAGTTACATCCAACAAAAGTAAAAAAAATTAAATGAAAAACAGTAATAAGATCTAAGATATTAACTAAAAAAGTTAAGCTAAAAATAGACTAAGCACTAGTAGTATGAAAACAATAAAAACAATATGTCGAACAGCAGCACAAACATGAGTCTGTGTAAGTGGATATTATTGTTTCTAACTAACCTTGTATTCATTTTTTAGTTATTAAATCAAAAGTAGGATCTAAATGTTGCTTTTACCTAATTTTTTTAAAAAAATCAGCTGTTTTAAATTATTTGTTTATCTTTTGAAACTTTCTAAACTTACTGAAAGCACTTTGGCTTACTGTGAGCACTACGCCAAACATGGTGTCAGAATTCATGTTAGTTATAAACAAAATATTTACTGCAGTGTTTTTAAATACCTCAATTGTGTATATGTAACAATAATGCAGTGCAAAAAGAACTGAAAAAAGTACAGTGCAAATTTAACTTAAAAAAAAGACAAAAAGCTAAAATTGTTTAGGCTGTTGAACAGTGTATGTACTAATATTATCTTGTGTTTTACTTTATTTTTTTTTTAATTAAACTATTTAATTTTGAAAAATACAAATATAAAAAAAAACCTCGCAGTATGACATCTTCAGTTTTTATAAAACAAAATATGATCTATGAATATCCTAGTTGTTCATAGTAAAATCATTTGAATATATTTTTAAATGTCTTTCATCATTAGTTGTCTTTTAAGGAAGAGTAAATGTCTTTTTTGGTTGCTCAAAGACTATATTCATGTGAAGGGTGAAAGTTCATTGAGACAGACCTTTATTTTCACACATGCCAATTATCCTTGGAGCTCAGGACCAATTAACTGCTGAACCTGTGAACCCTGATACATACCTGCACTAATCAATCAATTATCTAATTACATGAATATTTATTATTAGCTATGGAAATGCCAATTAGTGAGGTTAGCAAAAGAAACATTGCATTTTAAAGGCACTTCAACAACAACACAATACATTCTTCTTTAATTAGAAGCATCTTCTGACATGCATTTGCATAAACTGGTTGAACCTATTTCCCTCCATTAAATTTGGCATACTTGGAAAAAAAAGTTGTTGGTTTTTTTTACTCTGCCATCTGCAAACTTATGAAGAATTTACTTTGAGAATCATTTGGAAAGCTGTCTTTTTAGTGAAGGGATGAAGCATGAAAAGAAGAAAAAGAACCAATGAAAACATTAGTCTTTCAAAGGGAGTAAAAGAAGAACAATCTAAAAAATAAAAAATAATAACAGCAGCAAAAGACACATTACAGACTGAAGCAGGCTTAACCTTTGCTCTGTGAAAGTATTTTTTTCTTCTTCTGTAAAACTCAAATCTTTCAAACTCTTTCTCCTGCTCTGTCACACAAACCAAAGCCCACCAGGTACGCCTTTCTGTCACCCAATCTCCCCTAAACAGCACACCTCGCTGCTCAGACCTGCTCCCGCCAAAGCTGCAATTATAAGTGCCGCCTAAAACGCTTCAGGCGCTCGTCCCCCATCCAGTTCTCTTCTTTCTAATTACTACTGCCCAGGGACAGGTGAGAAGTCAGTGCTGATACGATCTGCTCTTTTTACTTGCAGCCAAAACACACATGTACACGTACTCACGCAGACATCTACAGTGCAGAGGCCGAGATACACGTTTAAAGGCACCCGAGGTGATCATCCATTCTAATTATAATCTTTCAAAAAATGAAGGGAATTTGCTTTTGGACAAAGGTGTGTTTAGATTTGAAAGCTTGGTAGAGGAACAGGGTTAGGGGGTGACTGAAGTCTTCAGTTGGGTGTTCGGTTACAAAAACAATAACTCAGATGGATATAATGACAATATGACGGATCAATCATTGTTAAATGAAGTCTTAGCTCTATTGTGGCTGTACGTGTGATAAAGAAAGACTTGGAAGACAGTAATTTTGGTAATTAATGCAAATAATCCAACAGTAAAAAATATCTTGAAAACATGAATTCTAACATCACTCCACTTCTGACGGGCATCTTATTAGGTGTACTATTTCTTATCAAAATGAGCTTTATCAAAACCATAAAAATAAAAAAAATGGCTGCAGCGACTTGGGTACCAAAGATAAATGGCCTAGCAAGTGCATTCCATAAGGGGTTATTTGAGCAGTGTTGAAAGATATGCTAAATATCTCAAACACGTTACTCAGCTCTGCAGGTCATCAGTCAGCCATGGCCCCTTTTCAACTGATTGCCTCCAAAGGTGACAACAAGCACTTAACAGCACACAAACAGTGTGTTTAAAATGATTCATCTCTGTGAGTAGTTAGGAATTAAAAAGGAGCATTTGTAGTCATAATGATCATTTATCAATGGCACAGTCAAAAAGGATCCAAACTGCACTATTAAAATAGATACAGTGATCATAACATGCACCTGAGAGAGAGAGAGAAAACTTGAATTTATATCTTCCATGTTCCACAGTAATCTGATCTTCTAGCCTTTAAGCAAAAAGAGTGTACGTGACACAGTGTTCACCTATCTTATGCTCCTTTTGCACCGCTCCTACTCTGCCCTACTCCGCTCTGCCCTGCTCAGATCGGCTCTTTACACGCTGCATTTCCACCGCACTTCAGGATGGGTTCTGGAGACGTGTCCAGAATCCAGAATCCTGCTAATGAACTTTTAATGAACATTAGTTCAACATTAAGAGAGAGTTCTGCAATGCGTTAAACTCAAAGCAGTCTGCTCCTCAGATGAATAATGTTAAATTATTATTTTTAAATATGAATGTTTTTGTTAATTTATTTTAAATATGAATATTTCTGTTCAGTGCCCTGAGACGACTTCTGTTGTGACTTGGCGCTTTATAAACCAAATTAAATCTGATGAACCAGATCCTACAAAAACATCTACATGTATATTTAAAATTCTATATTTTTCTTCATCATTTGATGTGTTTGCACTCGTGTATACTTTTATTGTTCAATTGAGATATGTAGTTTTGTTTCTTGTATACAGATTATTTTATTTTAATGATTTAAAGTGTAATTTTTTTTTTTTTAATTTGTACATCTGTGGGTTAAAATAAAGTTAATCTAAAGGCTGTAGCTCTTCTTTAAACATATTTGAGGGAAATATTCCTGCGAGAGCCAATAATTTTGTCTTTTTATCATTTTTCAGCTGAGTTAACTTTAATGAACAGATTTAATAAAGTCAAAGTGAAAACAGGATTTCATGATAAAGCCGGCACTGTTTATTTATTTTTAATCTTCACTGATATTAAAACATTTTTTTATATATAAAATGTTTTTAAAAAAACGTTTCCACCCTCTGTCCCAGTCCTCCCGCCTGCCAGGGCTCAGAATCTGGCCTTTGTGAGAACACGAGGCCGAGGTCCGGGCCCCAGCCTCGCGGGCTTCAACAGGTCGGCAGCTCGTATGATCCTCCGCGGTAATTTTGTCGTCGGTCACCAAACACAAAAAAACACCTGCACTTCAGCATTAAACACGGTGTTCTCATTATTGTTTTTAAAATACTAAAAATAGATCCAGCCGCAACTCCGAGTTCCGAATAATTGCAAATGGAGGATCGGTGAAAAGTTTCTGAGATCCAGTGACTCCTCCCCCCTGACCACTCAGTGACCGACAGTGTTCTGACGTCACGTTTATGTCCTGACTCAGCTCGAAGGGTCCCACCAGAGAAGCAGGGACAAAAAAAGGGGTCGAATCAGCTAAAAAGTACTGGTGGAAAAGCGCTCAAACCGTAGCGAGCTGAGCAGAGTTGGGGCTGAGTAGGAGTGGTGGAAAAGGGGCATTATCTGCGCTAAAAAAGTTGCAAAGGGTAAACGAGGGGTACCAGATTTTAATTTTCACTTCACAGATCACAGACTCAAAGCTATGCATATGTAGAGAGTTCTTGATATATAAGTCAACTATTGGCAGTTTGCATTAACGTGCAGGGAAATCACCAATTACCTGCCCACCCACTCTTCCAGTATCACAGTAATAACCCCAGTTCCTCCACGGCTCCTCCCTCTGCGCTTCTCATCTTTTCATATTGTTTTCTGCTTCGATACGTTTGCTGCTGGAACAAATCCCAACATCACTGCTAAAGCACAGATTAATGAACAGACTCTGCTTCTCTCACATTTTCTCTTGAGTTACAGAACTTGTTTTCACTGCTGTCATTCACTTATCCACTTTCAGACCAACATGGCGCCTTGAGAGGAAGTCTTAACAAGGGAAATAGAAAACTGTCTAGAACTGTGGTAACATCTAAGTGCTAGTATTCTAGCTAAGACACAAAGAGGGGAGAAACTCACTTACCTACGGCAGCTACTTTAATGAGGATAGCATGCAGGTTAGATGTTATCATCTCAGAGAAGAGCGACTCTTGATCTCGACGCCATAGGAAGGCCAAGGGCTGCAAACCAAGCCGCATACATCTATAGAGCAGGTGAAAAGGATGCAGAACGGTCAGTTCTTAATATTATACAATACTGGAACAAGTTCAAAACATCTTCAACAACTTTACTGAGTATTTTATCCATCTAAAGGCAACACTGATATCTTTAAATGGCATTTTCCATCTGCCATTGGAGCCAATGACTTCATTTAGGAGGACAATCGTAAAATAATCTACAGCTATAGCTTCTTTTTCAAAGGGTCGTGAAAAAATGACTTTTTTATACTACAGGTAACTGGAACCAAGCGGTTGACAAATGTCTACTGTTCACGAAAAGCTTCAGATGTAGTGATGGGATGTAACTAAGTAAAAGTACTTTGTTACTGTACTTAAGTACATTTGTCATGTACGTGTACTTTACTTAAGTAGAGTTAAACATGGGTACTTTTGACTTTTACTCCAATACATTTTACATTAAGTATCTGTACTTTCCACTACACTATATTTCTATAATGCGTTGTGTTACACGTTACATTCACGTTGCAGCTTTTGGATTTGTTTGTTACTTTGAAAGTAGCCGATGGTGAGAGGGGAGTTGGTCCACTGAATCACTGCAAAGTGGGGGGGTAACGTTAGGCCCGCCTTCAAGAAGAGCTGGACCAATGACGTATATTCTAGTATATATGTCATTGAACTGGGAGCACCACAGCACCACTAACACACCCAAAATGAATTCTACTGCGGAGAGTCAGCCAGAAAATATGCACTACCAATGACCTTATTGAAAGATTATTGAAAGATTATTGAAAGACTATTGAAAGATTATTGAAAGACTATTGAAAGATTACTGAAAGACTATTCAGTACAGAAGAACAGATTCTCTCTCTCAAAAGAGCCAGACTGGACTCAAAAACTTTGAAAACCGACTTCTTCTGAACTTGAACAAGAAATTCTTGTTGCAATATTAAAATGTGTCAGTTCATGATGTTAGGAGACGAGAGATGTTTCCAAATGTCTCGACACTCAGGTCCAAGTTTTGAAAATGGTGTCAGGAAGTTAAAATACTGTTCACTATTGACCCATTACAAGGTTGAATAGACTGTATTTTAACTGGAGTTGAAATGATCAGATCAGAGCCTGTTCCTTTGTTAGTTGTGTCTAATGCCTCTTTTGTTCAGGCAGACAACTTTTACTTAAATGTTTTAATGCAGTTAAAATGACAATGGTTTTGCTTTGTGTTAAATAAAAACTTTCAAAGGTATAATCATTTCTCTCATTTTGATTAATGACATTTAACTCTGCATGTCATCCCTGAAATTGTGATGCACAGAATCACAAGTCCAAGTGTGAACTGTGTCACAGAGTAAACACAATAAAAACATGTATTATCTGCAGCATCGTTCATTAAAATGGCTCAACACTATTAATGTATTACTGAAAATATACATAAGATAGGAATACTTATTGATATTGTAGACCATTGCATTAGATAATACATTCAGCAAGTACTTTTACTTTTTATACTTTAAGTATTTTTAAAAGCAAGTACTTACTTTTACTTAAGTAAAAACGTTAATGTGGTACTTCTACTTTTACTAGAGTAAATCTGTGTCTGTTTATTTGTACTTTTACTTAAGCGCATTGTTTGAGTACTTTCTCCACATCTCAGTCAGATGTGAGTTTGTTTCTTTAAAAAAAGTGGATAAAAGTTAAACAGCCACTAAATTTACTAATTAAATGCACAGATTCTAAAAGTTCTGCATTATGTGCATTCTGTGATATGTAAAAAATAAAATGCAAAAGAAACAAAGAAAAGTGTGGAAAAACTTGGAAGAGTAAAAATAGACGAAAAAAAACAAGGACACTGCAAATGTTTTATTTTTTAATTTTACAAAATCAGAACAATGCTGCAAATATCAGTTTCATCTCCATTCCATTTTGTGCCATAAAAAAACAACCACACCGTGAAATAAAAAACAGTCTAAATAAAGCGGCACAAAAAGTGTGTGCATGTGTCTAAACAAACTTAGTCCAAGTTTAGAACAGGCAGTGAGGTGAAGACAACAGAGGATGTACTCTTTTCCTTCAGTGGATCACAGAGTGTGCGTCACTCGAGGCCTATTTGCAGCGGATTCGTGCGCACTTTAGGCACAAAGTGTGCTCTGGATTCTGAGTGTTTGACTTACACATTTTCCACACGGATCCTCTGGTAATCAGACAGAATGGCCCCGACAGACACTGCCTCAACACCCTCCTTTTCCTGCACCAACAAAAAGACAAAGGAAACTGTTTTTGCCTTATTATTACAACATAAACATGCACTGTAGGAACACTGTTATGTGACGATCTCTCAGCATGTCTGGTCTCTCAGCTTGTATGCGTGGTATTATTCGAACAATACCATACAAGAATCCATGCAACCACACACATCAGAAAGGAAAACGGAGAAAACAGGCTCCTGACAGCTCATGCCTTTCATTGTACCTCAATCCCGTGGGGATGTTTACACTCTTGTCCTATCAAGGCCTCTCTGGTCCAGCCCATATCCCCTGGAGGCTTGCACACATACCTCTCAAAGTGAACGTGTGTGTTTAAGCTCCATTTGTGTATTACTAGAGGCACAAGACCTGCCAACGGTGGTTTCTGTATCTTCTCAACAGTCTGGACTAAGTAGGAGATTATCTGGCCACAGCTTCTGTCTCCTGCACACTCAACCAAAAGATAGAGCCACAGTGACAATCCAAAGTATCATTTGAACGTTTAGTCTGTGTTATGCATCTTTAATAATGCTAATTGCTTTTCAAATCGTATTTCATTTTTAAAAACAGTGGGACAACAACACACTTGAGAGTTATTGATAGACTTGAGATGGTTTCCATCTTCTTACGTCAAAACACGTCTGATCTGAGGTGACACATAAAAAAATCAAACAGGAGCTTCATTTTGAAGCGACTACCGGTACATACTTGCTCTTTAATGCCATCGTCCCCACCTCCACCCCCCCCCCCCCCCCCCACACACCTGCAGATTCATTAGAACATTACATGGACTGTAATTAGAATGAAAGGCAAGGGTAGGAGCAGTGGAGGGATGCCCGAGTCTCCAGCAAATTACCTTGTAGCCATTATCAATTTCCCTGGCTACTGGTCCTTAAGATAACCCCCTGCCCCTCCCTCTCCCTGTGGTCCCTTCCTGCAATTTTTCTCTGCCTGATAAACATGCTGATTAAAGCGAACACGGTGTAAACCTTTGATACTTTCCTAAATGAAATCCATGCCCTGCCTCAGGCCTGATGCTGAGCTGAGACGCAACGCGCCTCGTGCACACAAACACACATAGGCGTTACAGCTAATCAGATAAAGGATGTGCTCTGTGTGCGTGCATGTGTGTGGCAGTATACGTGTGAGCTGCCTTTACTGTGCAGCAGATGAGCAGTATAAATCTAAACACGTCCAAATAAGCCCAGTCAGAAATTAACTCTTTGACCCAAGTTAACTACGAAGGTGTCTTAAGGTGGGATTTTCCTCAAGTTTTAATATCTCTCCAGCGAGTCTGAGACTGAAACATACATTAGAGCCAATTCCATTGCTCAGTGACAGTAATTAAGTCAGACTGATAACATTTCAGTCTAGCACAGAGCGAAAGGGGGCTGCAGGCAGTGTCATGTAATTTGAGGTAAGCCTCGAGGAAAACACTCTATTCTAATACAATGATAACCTTTTCTCTAAATGCAACTGTCATTCTCTAAAGAGGCAAATTAGTAAGTAAAGGGTGGAATGAGGACAGACAGAGAGAAAGAGGCAAAGATTTATAAATTACAGAGTTGAAGAAGTGTGCAATACCAACACCAATTGAGTCCCTTGGCTTTAAACTTGGCAGGGCCTGACAGAAGTATCAGAGCAACAACAAATAGCAGCTTCTTTGTGTGTTTTACTCTTTCTCTCTCCCTCTATCTGCTTTCTCTCATGAGGCAGACTCTTGTACATACTTGGACCTCTAAAGTTGAACTTGTCTAATTAAATGGATCATCTTTTTTTCTGGCTCTCATTATATCCTATCACATAAGCTTATACCCCCACAGTCTACTCAACACTAATGATAACATTAGATAAATATCTCATCTTCCTTTTGTTGCAATGGAGACTCTTGGTGCAAGAGCGTTTGGCAAATGCTTTGGGAAATTATTATTTAAAGAATATGGTTATATATTTTTTGTCATCATCAGAGCTACCAACAGTAGATGGGCAAAAATGAGAGGGCAACTATTGCTGCTCTGATTATTATTTTACAAATACTGATCCTAAATTCTGGGAGAAGGAATAAATTATTATCAAGAAAAAGTACATCTGAATTGATACATATTTTGACAATTATGCGTGCGTATTCATACTGCCATAAAAAGAGCAGAGTTTGGTTTTATAGAGGCTGAAAAATATGGTTTAAAGTGAGAATTTGACAAAGCATCATGATAGCTCGTAAAGCCTTGTATAAAAATAGGAAATGATAAAAATATTTCCTAGAGCTATCTAGCTAAATAATGTTTTGCTTGAACCAGAGGTAGGATCTGGGTAATATGATGATAAATCAGGGCTGAGGAGCTCAGAAGGCCCACAAACCTTTTTCTGTGTACTGTTGGCACAAGATCTGCAAAAGGAACTTGCTGCCCTGATTCCATGTCACTTTTTCTTTTTATGTTTAATGAGCTTTGTTTATTAAAAGAAGCTTTACCTGGTCAAAGACATGGGGTCCGGCATGAGCTCTTGTCCACAGAGGGACTAATTCTAGCATGATGTTGTGCAAATGGTCCAAAGCCCTAGCAGCTCCATCAGAGGCAGACTAAACAAAGGCACTGCCTGGCTTCCCATGTCCTCTTCAACAGGCAGAGAAGCTATTAATGAGGATCTATGGCCCACAGCAATGGAAGTCCTTAGTCCCCCAAGCTATGTCCATCAGGGTACTTAGCCCCATGCAGTCATTAACTTCTGTTACTAATTGTCAAATTCATTAAACTAATCTTTCCCCCACATCCGGATGTCTCATGTGGAAATGGATGGAGAGGGCTGAGTTATTAAGATGTCAGCTGTGGAGAAGATTAAGGCCAGCAGACATGCTCCACAAAGAAACGATACGGCCATTAAACTCTATATCAAGGTGGTGCGTGTGATATATTTTGTAATTATATATACATTCATCTTTGTAAAGGAGCAAAGGACTGGTTCCAATGTTTGCACAGTCACAGACATGCCTTCAGTCAAGAAATGTATTTGTGCCTCAGATATGTGCAGTAGACAAAAATCATAAAGAAAAGAATTTGACTTAGCTTTGAGCTTTAAAAGGTACTTACCCTTGTTAAATATTCACTCAGGGCAATGTTTAACAGTCAAAGTCATTAACGGCAGCCAAGGCAATTAGAAAGCCATAAAATATTTAAAATTCAATATTCATATTCATATGGAATACATCAGAATCCTCATTAATGTTCTTTCAATGGCTGTCACAATGAGGTCCTAATTATACACCCTAACAATACAAAGCTACAATTTGCAAAATGGTGGGTTTCCATTTTCCAAAATTCTTGCTGCAGTCTGTCTTGAAAAGTAAAAGCCCAGAGCTGCCAGGTTGTACCTATTACAACCAAAAGGCCATAAATGTCCATTACAAAATTCTCCTTTTAGAAGGTTGTTGCATGTACAATGTGTTGTATTATATAAATCTTCCTCTTGTATGGAGTGTGTTGGCTGTGGTGGCAGAGAGGTGGACAAGGTAGGGATATTAATTAGAGTGCTTTGAATGACAGTTTGCTCAAGGGCACCAGGGTACTATCTCATCCATTCCATTGCTGCAATCACAACATCACATTATCACTATGCCCGACCCCAGAGACTTCAATCCTATACCCCTCGTCTTCAACATTCTACTCCATCTCCCACCCCTCCCTTCCTGGATCCATCAAGTAAGTGACTGGATGCGACATGGTTTTAATGTTCTCTGCATTAGCTCGGCTCTGGGCCTGTTGTAATGTAATGGGATTGTTCTCCTTTTGCCAGCATGTTGGGAACATCGAGAGGGGGCTTTTGTAGTAGCTCAAATAGATGCAGTACAGGAACAGGTCCTGCTAAGGTCAAGTAATAGTGTTTAATGTAACATTGACATGGTCCTGGGGCGTGTTGGGGTGCCATGCAGCTTAGACACACCAAATTGGAAGAAAGTTCAGTCTGTACTAAGGACTATCTATTAATTTCTTATTATCAGTTTCTGTTGTAGAGTTCATAAAAAAGTGATAAGAAGAGGAAACAAATGCACAGGACTGGAAGTAAACATGCAGTAAAAACTTGTCATTCTAATATTGTTCTAATGCGCAATAATGTAAAAAGCCATAGACACGATCTCCATGCCAATATCATATTTGGCAATCAGAAAACCACCTTAAATACCATGAGCCAATTTAAATTACAACGGCCAAAATGTCAAAGCACAGAGAATGTTATGAGCATCATTATGAAAGAAGAAAAGAAAGAGTGAGGAAAGTGTGATGTTTTCAACAATTCAATTCAATTCAATTCAAAAATACTTTATTAATCCCAAAGGGAAATTAGTTGTTGTTGTAGCTCATCTTGGTTTCATTAGAGTTGTTCTAGATGCTGATGGCTTTGGGCAATTGGCTGCAGATGCCGATCCATCCACAAAGACCCAGCAGACCTCTCGGTCCTCTTGGACAGCAGGACTGCCTGAATGCCAGGCAGAACTCCTTCCCGAGCGATGGCCATTTCTCCCAGCAGCCTGCCGAGCCCCTCATCGCTGCGGACCTAACTGCAGGTGCCGGGGATGATCTCAGTCTTCCCGCAGTCATAAGCCGCATTTCCTGCCACTTCCAAGATCTTGGCGGTCAGGCACTCGAGCACAGCCTCCATGTAGATGGTAATGCATCCACAGCATCTCCTTTTCAACTCATTTGGGATTTAGGGCTGTAGTTGAAGTATTATTTGAGCTTTTGAGATGTAACATAAATTAAGAAGATTATGGATTTGGTATGGGCAGCACGGTGGCGCAACTGGTAGAGCTGCTGCCTCTCAGCGAGCAGGTCC
>NC_056518.1:9423635-9438811 GCF_014905685.2 Nematolebias whitei | reverse complement strand
CTCCCGACGGCCTCGGAGACAGGCCGACTATCAATTTCTCCTGGGACGTGAGTACCCAAGGACAAAAGCTTCATCTATCCCACCCCCACTCCCCGAGAACTTTCTGTGCAAGCTTATCAGAACTGTCCACTGAAACAACATCTTCAGAAACTGTAGCTGATCTGAAAAAACGCTCATGGACAAATCTCAACACCTTGATGTCAAATGCAAATGTAATCATGTTTTAATTGTGCTTGCTGGTAGAGTTTTTTGATGTCTCAAATCGTGTCCTGATAGACAAGATGTGAAAGATCTTTGTTTGTAATACCACTATCTACCCTCATGTTTCTACCCCTTTTCCTATCTAAGATTATTATCTGATAAGGACAAAAATGGCCGCGCTTTCTACAGTTGCAGCTTCGTGCACTTTGCCCATCTTTCGGACAACTGTACGTACATATTAGTGTTGTACCTCGGTGCAATTCCAATAAAGTTTCTTCTGATTCTGATTAAATCAGCAGCTCCCAGTTGTAGAAAACCACCTTGCTGTTATGGTTATGCATCAAAACAAATGTCCAAATGTAAAAAAGGTTTCAGTAACAATCCTTCCAGCGGCACAGCATCGGACAGCAGAGGAAGTAATCATCCGAAAAAAGCGATTTACATCCAGAAAAAAAGAGTAATTCAAGTTTTCAAAAGCAAAATCTCAGAATGAATGTAAAAGAGCTGCTCCAACATGCAGCCATCTTGAGCAGTGCAATTCCGGAACAAACAACTAGTTTGTTATAATAATATTCCACATTAATATTGCAACTGAAAATATTGCAGATTCCTAAATGTATTAAATATTTCACACTCAAAGTTTACAAAACTCAAAGTTGCTTCAAAGTATATATAGAAGGAAAATCCCTCTAAACAATCTGTGATCCATTGTAACAGCATAAAAAATGGACACGGAGGCTTAGCAAGCATCTTTGTAAAACAAACATCAGGCAAAATCTTGCTCGAAAAGTCTTTCAAGACACATTCCCTTTGGTAAATTGGTGATGCTGTGTGTTTGAAGTAGCCGATGAGTGACGGGATCTTCCTTTGTGCTTGTGGACGAGCTGGCAAGATGATTCAACATGTGTCAGTCTTTAACTATACACTGTGTCGCAACAAGAAAAACAAAGTTCTCACTAAGCCTAAGGCTCATAAAGTCTAAATGCCTCAGCCAGTTTCAGAAAACACGTAGGTCAAGGCATCAAGAAGTGAAGAGAGGAAGTAGACTAGAGGATAGAATTATCCTCTGCTTAGGTCACTGCGCAGGTGTGACCAGCTAACAGAGGATTGACTTGACACATTGTCTCCTCAACATGACGAGTGAGGCAAGATTATGAAGCCCACAGAAATGTGACGAGTGACATGCAAGTGTATACCGGAGCTTGCTAAAAACTGAAAGAAGAAACAGATTTGATCCATGAAGGCGCTCCTCCAGAATTACATTGTCGAGTTTGTATTTTGTACCGTTTACTAGACTGAACTTTACTCACAATGACTGAACTGTTTTCAGCAACAGAGCTCGAGCATAAATATGTCATGACGCACAGCTGGAAAATGTAGAAATTCATTGGGGTTAAAAATTTAGAGAGATTAATGTTTCCTGGTTTTCCTTTTAGATATATATGGTTACGTAAACACAAGCCCAGCCAGTTGTCAGACAAGGAGGAATGGAAACGTAGCCAAAACAAGCACAAAGCTCTAGTTTCAGCAGGCCAAGGACAAAGAGGCTTTCCATATTAACATACACAAAAAAATCAATGTCTGGAAGACAAAAATACACAAGACTGTTAATTGATGTATGTGAATGCATGCAATTCAAGCGAACACGCTTAATTATTACTTGGTAATAAAAATTACAACATTTTAAATAAATCAATGAGACGCAAAATGTTTTGTTTTTTTCATTTAGCTGATTAACAGTTTAATGGGGATTTTTGACATGACAAATGATCACACAACTTCCTCTGAACTTTCAAGGTCCTCTCTCCATTAAAAGGATAACAAATAAGTACTAGAAACGACGTTCCCTGGGGGATAAAACAAAGTCATGATCCCGGTTGTGTCGTAGCAACATTCCCACTTGGCTGAGGTAAAGGTTTGTTTGAGCCTCTCAGGCAGGAAGCTGAGTGAGTGGAGCAGAATCAAAGAGCAATGTCAGTTTTTTAAGGTCCAAAACAAATGCCTAGTCCACAGAGTGTATTCACACACATGTACTAGTGTCCATGTATGCACACACACACACACAGAAAACTAAATGTTTTTCTAGCAAGGTCAGATTCCAGGCTTTTGGCATTGTGGCTCTCCTAGCTGACATCCTCCATAGATCCAAAAGACATGACAAACACCCCCACCTCTATCCACTCCCCAGTGAGAGACTGGGGAAAAATATAGCAGTGATGCTGGTTTAACCTACTCTCCAGACTCCAGACAGTGTTTTTTTTCTAAGGACGGTCATGACTTTAACTGCGGGAGGTGATGGGGCCTGCCACAAATATTTCTTGAGGGGAATGGTTCACAGAACGAAACATAAAAGAGCTCTTAAATTTGAGTAGATGAATGGCAAGGAGTGAAAGACTTTACACCACCTGTTATGAGGCAGACTAGCTGTGGAGAATGGTGAATTTAAAATATTTAATAGCAACTGTTTACATTATTTTTGCTTCTCTTAAACACCTTAGATCATTCATTCAGTTTTATGTTGCTTAGACAATTTGAATACATAGCTGTCATGAGCTACATATAAACCCTTAAAGTCATCTAACATTTTATCTTTAAATAAAGTCAAAATGGAACTTTTAAGAATACATTAGGGTTGTAATATTAATTGATGTGATAAAAAGGCTACACTAAATAACGGTTAACAATAATAAATAAATAAATGAAGAAATCATAAGCATGTGATGACATAGAGGGGACAACACATTAACGATTTTACAGAAAATGTTAACAATGCAATTTTTATAGTAATACTGTAAACGTATATTTCAGTGGAGATCCTAAAAGCAAATAGGTACTAAGCATCAAAATAAAACGAGAAGGAAAGAATAGTGAAACACACGTTCTTCACTGGAACAATGTGCACCCCAGCAGTCTGAGGTGGCTCATGCTTTTGGCAAAGTCGAGATAAGGCTATCAGCTTCCATCATCACTTAACAAGATGAAGCAAAGTACATTAAGCAGACAAATACAAACAAATTTGAAAGGCTTGAGGCTCGACTCTTTATCTAATGTTTGCTGGGACTGGTAGCGTCAGTTGGTGGGAAATGAGCCTGCATCTAAAAGATCCTGTCCCGCCACTTCCACACAGCCAGCGAACAATACACAGCCCCATTATCTCAACACTAATGCTATCCTTCCTCATGTGCAAAACAAGCCTGTAATCTCAAACCCACTGCCACAGTGCTGACCAACACAAATACAAGAACTTCAGACCCAAGGAAGAGATAACAATGGCTATCACAGAGAGGCAATGAACAAATCTATACTCGCTCATGCCCTAATATATTTTTAAATAAAGCACTCTGAACTTCGCTGAAATGAAATGATAAAATAAACATGTAGAAATGATTGTGCGTTTGCCATAAACTGCTTGTAACCTTGGTCCAATAACACCATTTAGAGGTCTCTGTGCACCGCAAACCACCTACAACAAGCCTGCATTAGCTTTGTTATTGATCTGATCCTCTAAACCCTGGCTGTGACCCCAGAGGTCATGATTTATGTATTAAGCAGCTTTTTAAAGAAATCCATTTTCCTTTGAGCCCCCGATGTACGTCTAATGCGGCACCATACTGGTAATCAGAGAGCGCCTGGATGTTTGATTTTGAACCCCCCTTTTCCTTTCATGGTTCACACCCCTCCTCAACATCTTGTCTCACTACACCTCAGCTGCCTAATCAATACTACAGAGCTCCTGGTCCAACTAGAGATTCCTCCCCCTCCTCCTCGCTGCTCCTTTCTTCCTCGTCTCCCTTCTGCTCTTCCCTCCTCTCTCCTCTCGCAGCAGGAAGCACCTCCATCAGGACACTTGCTACAAGACATCGCAGTGCTTCTGAAGGGTCGGGATGAAAGTGTGACGACAGTACAATAGAGGAAAAGTTGATGAAAAGAAGGAGGGAAGAATGTAAAAGAATGCTTGGACTTGTGGACAGACTGCCTCGACGATCTCAGAGGGCCCCGCTCTTGTGTGCTGATGTCAATAATGGAGCAGAAGTAGCAGCGGAGGACGGTATGGGGGAAGAGTGTGTTTAATAAAGGTCAAGAAAACATGGAAAGAAGGAAAGAGAGTGTGTGAGTTTAGGAGAAGGATTGTCTCACTAAACATTTTAGCACACAACAGAGGAAGGGAACGTTTCATCTGCATCTCAGGATGCCTCTTCAGAGCATTTTTACACATCGCAAGAAAACAATACAATTAAAAAAGTAATTAAACATGTTACTTGACCTGTGACAAAATTATCCACGAGAATAAAACAAACTTTTATGAAAAACTAGTTTCTGAAAAGTTGCCGTAGGATAGTAAATTAGATGTTCTGAAAGTAGGGCTGGACAATAATTCGATATCGATATAGATCACGATATACTTTTATTCAATAATGGTGATATGAGGTTTAAGCACATTTTCGATATGATTACAGCGTTTCACTGAAACATTTCTTTTTCTGTTCGGGTTGAAGCGGCCACTTCAGTTTCAACCTGAACAGAAAAAGCCGCAACACAACTACTTCAGTGCGTGATGACGTACACCACAGCTCGAAGGAGTTAGCGGTAGCAGGCTAGGCTAGGCCAAGATTTAACACGCGGTAAGTTTTCTCTTCAAAATGAGTTCCCATGACCGTCAGAATGTGACTGAACAACCTTTCACAAGCGAAGAGAAAGCAGATGACATAACTGATAAGAGAGGAAAGACTAATTCAGCGGTGTGGAAGTGGTTCGGCTAAGTGTGCTGCAAAATGTGCCGGAGAGTCGTTCCAACTAGCGGTGGGAACACATCTAACTTGTTCATCTGAGCAGTTTCCACTCGATAGAATCTGCTGAAAGTCAGAAGATGAAGCGCAACAAAAGTTTGAGTCAACGTGTCCCTGAAACAACAGCCTCAGCTGTATCAAAAGAGAAACCCAGGCAGCAAACATTAGTTTTAACTTTAAACAACAACATAATAAAAGGTGAACATTAATTTGTATAGTTTGTACAGTTTTTTCTAAATATATTGTTTATATCGATATCGGAATTATATCGTTATCGAACGAAATTAAGAAATATATTGTGATAAAAGTTTTGGCCATATCGTCCAGCCCTAACTGAAAGTAACATTTCCATGGCTCACAAAGCTGTGTCTCAGTATGTTAGAGATGTTGCAGCACTGCTAATTATAGCTGGTGGAGTAGAGCATGAGCATGTATCTTCTATTATCACTCTAATGAGTTTAAGTGTCTTTATTCATCAGCTCAAAGGTTACACATTTAGTCAAGATAGAGCGGATTTCTTTTTTCATATATATTTTATCTAATGTTACAATAAGTGACTTTAACTAGAATTTTCAAAACTCACTTTCAAACAATTTGTTACTTTTACGAAACATCTTTGTGTTTCCTAAAACAGGCGTGCTTGTCTGAACAATGTATAAATGAAAACGCGTGTGCACGTCCAGTTATTATGAACTCAAGTCGAGCGTGGAGAAGAGAAGTGCACGGAGGGGCGAGAGGAAAGAGAGCATCTGTCTGAGCAGGGGTGCTGAAAGAAAGCAAACTGAAGGAGAAGAAGAAAGGCAAAGGTGTGTGAGGAGGACAGAGATGGACCTGTTATCATGGAACAGAGGCCCGGACCGAGCCGGCCTTCAACACACGGGCGTGCATGCAAGCAGACACACACGAGCCAGGTCACGGGGCATAAAGAGCCACTGTGTCAGGTCACAGAGCGCAGGGAGAAGGATATAAGACTTGAGGGATGTGATATGACTAACATGAGGGGGTTTCGAAGGCTTTGGGCAGCAGGGGACTGGCGTTACAGCCAGGGGTGACTGACACTGTTGATCTGTATCACACATCAGAGCAGATCATAGAAAGAAGAGCAGACCGACCGCGCACTAACAACTTATAATATATTATTTAAAAAGGAGCACGCCTCCACACAGACACCAAATAAACAAGTATTTAAGCCCTTAAACAGCAACATAAAATTGTTTTGCAGTTAGTGTTTACACCCCGGCTTATTTCGAAGCCTTGCGGTTGAGAAAGATGCAATTTCTTTTATGAAAATATAGCCCCAAGCCCTAAAGCGGTTCCCTAAAAATGCTGCTCCTCTTCCTCAAAGAACGGGGTTCAAAGATCAGCAACTGGCAGGATGGGACAGGGTACGGTGCAACTTGCAGGTCTATCAGGTTACACACTTCAAAGGAGCGCGGCCCTCGCACAGCCAGCGATGAGAGCAAAGGGCCCTAAACGCCACATTGTCATTCTGCTATTATCACTACTGCCAGAAAAAGGATAGCTTTTTTTATTATAATCATAATTAGTTGTTTCAACGATCGTTCTGAAGAATATGATCTTTTCCTTTGAAAATGTTAAAGGGTTCATTCTCAGGCAACTTTGTTGTTTCAGTGAATTGGAATGATCCATAGATGGCACTGTTGGCTCAGGCTACAAGTTTGTTGCAGGCACTTCGGAGGAGGAGGAGGAGGAGGAGGAGGGAGGCATGTTCACCTAAAACACAACTTTGGATCTGAAACAAAAAAAGAAACTTTAATCTACAGTCAAGTTTTTTTGTGTGTTTTTTTTTTTTTTTTGCCAAATATAATCTTATAACTACTAATTAATTAATTCAAAGTTCTGGGAAAAGATCACACTTTCTGAATAGAGAACACTTATTCAAGTGAAAACAGATCTTTTTACAGCAAATTATCAGTTTTCTTAACACTCCTCCATCCATTTCTTCTATACCTAACACCTATTAAATATCAAAACAAATCGTACTAGACTGAAAGTGACAAGACTTGGAACTTTAAGCAAATCAATTTTTATGTTTTTTTTAAGGCAGTCAACAAAATTAGTAAAACTGACTAACATATGCAGAGCACAAGGTCTAAATTAGTCAACATACTGATTAGTGGGAAAGCAAAAAAAATCTGCTTTGTAGAGCAGCGACTGAAACTGAAATCTGAGACATCAAGTCATATTCTTATGGTCGCCATCACTCAGTAACCAAAAGAGGAAGCCTGTTGTTTATGGTGCAGGATTGTTGATGACAGTGAGAAGGGTAAATGGGGACATGACTCCAGGTCTGCAGGCCTGTAAGGGTCCCGTGGGAGTCCAACTGCCCTGATCTATGGCCTGTCTGAATGCCGAGGTCAGGCCAGAGGAGCCCTGGAAATGGAAAATTAGCAGGCTTTTGCAATTAGAGAAATGCCCACAGGCAGACATGGTGTTGCATCACATGCAACAGAAATATCTGCTATTTAAATTTTCAGTCACAAGACGTTAAAATACTAGAAACTGGGCTGTATTCAACAAAACTTCACCAGCTCAAGAGATTCTCCGTAGTAGTAGTAAAATGTGTCAGGCTGAAGATTTTTATAGGAAATGGCAAAAAAGACAGGAAGAAGGTGTGAAATGCCTTCAGGTGGCCTGACTTGGCCTTGCAGTGAAGGCTGTACGTGTGGACAAGTCCATGCCCTGGAGCAGCCTTACCTTACGTCTCCAAATCAGCCTTTAAAAAGGACCGTTGGAAAACCTTATCCCTCTTATTTCCACCACATCAAGCCAACTCCCACCTCAACAACAAACTCCCATCCAAAATCCCAGCGGAGGCGTTTAAATTTTGATGTATCTAGCTAAAATATGAGGTTGTGTAGGGGTGCAGAGGGGATAAAACGTAACACAGGATCAATCCCCACAAACAGCTCGTGTTGACAGCAGGAAAAGCTCTTGGAGCTGTTGAAGTTTCTGTCCAGGTAGCTTCCTCGTGGCTGCAGGCGGTCAGACAGACAGGTAGTGCCAGCGGTGAGTTAAACACACACACGGTTATCTCAGAGCTGTCAGTCAGCCACCCTGCACCACACCGGACCACCGAGGTCTCATGCATAATTTGCCATCAAATGAATATTTTCTCAGCGTCCCGGCAAACGTGGTGTTTGATGAAATATTAATTCAGTGATTAATTTTTGTATCTGATCTTCTGTCAAGTGAGATAAAAAATACTGAACTTTTTCCTGTGAAGCCATTGTTGAAGGGCACCTCTCTCCAACTCTGCTCATTAAACTTTAATCAAGTGATACAGCAAGCACACTAATGTTCCGAGGTGAGGCCAAAAGAAAACTTACTACATTTAGAAAGGAAGTTGAGGCATACTAAATGAGGCTAAAAGCACTAACATGATTTTTTACTTTTACAAACAAATCGACTGAGTTTGACAACAGGAACTGTGCAGCAGACCAGCTGATGCTACAGAAGCTCGTTCAGAGAGTATGATGGGCTACCACTTGACTATAAATCCAAAATATCCAACCTGTTTGACTTTGTTTGTTTTAATGTCCTTTTCAAACTTTTGGAGTTTTTAGTAGTCAAACACATTGCAATCATAAATAAAATGTGCTTTTTGTGCACACTGGTCTTATGAATGAAGTTGTTGTGTATCAATGCTAAGCATCTTTTCTTGTTTCGGGCGGCTGTGGCTGAGTGGTTAGAGCAGTTATCCTCCAATGCAATAGTTGGGGGTTCGACTCCACCAGCAGTCACATGCTGAAGTGTCCCTGGGCAAGACACTGAACCCCTCGCTGCCTCTGATGTGTGTCCCATCAGTGTATGAATGTGATCTAAAGCACTGATAAGTCTCTTTAGAATGATTTGTTCAATTATCTTTGTAGAGATCTAAAGAGTGCTGTATGAATGGATAAATGAGGCACAGAGTGTAAAGTGCTTTAAGTATCTTGATAAGATAGAAAGGTGCTATATAAGTACAGTCCATTTTGTTTCTGGGTACCAGTTTATGCTGGTCAGGGATTACAGTAAATTACTTGTACTGTAACCTTAATCCTATAAAATGTTATTTTATTTATCGTATTTTTCGGCCTATAAGTTGCAGATTTTTGCATAATTTACATGCCTTGCAACTTATAGGCCTAGGCAACATATTTATGGATTTTTTCCCATATTTATAAACCAACTTTTGGCTGAGATATGACCGTTTCCATTCATTCTGACTGTAAAAAAAGAGAGCAGTACCACTTTCAGCCACTAGATGGTAGCAGAGTAGTAATAGCTGTATGGCATGTCGTTGTATCATGTAATACGTAAACGTGGCTATAATAACAAATTCAATACAAAAACAACTGGACTTTATTATACTATACTGTATACGTTATTGTTTTTTTCTTGAACTTTTTGAATTTACCATGTCCTGGATGACTGAGAATCTTCAACAGCCATTAGTGACACAATCGGCTTGCCATATACCCAACTTTATTCTGCTCACTGCTTGGAACGGTCAAACCAGCTGCATCGCCCTGGCAAAATGCAGCTAATTTGACCATTAAAGTACATTTATTAAGCAAGCGTTACACTGAGACACTCCTTTACTATAATTTAGAGCAAACAAATAATTGCGTTTAAGTGTTAATCTTGTTAAATTCTTGTTAGAAGTCCTCAAGTGCACACTCTCGCAGCCGCCATTTAGCAGCACATCGATTTTTGGCATAACACCGGCCCACATTTCCAGGTTGTCAGCGGTGACGCATAATAAATGCGACGTATACGGCGAAGCGACATATTTATGGATTTTTCCACTTTATTAGACAAATATGGACTGATGCAACTTATAGGGCGGAGTGACGTGTACGGCAGAAAATACGGTAATACAGACATTCTGGAATAGAGAAAAAAAATCACTTTTGACTTGTCAGTAACCAATCACAGTTGTCCAACATTTTTCAGTCAGGTCATCTGGACAGTTTCTTTTTTTTTTGTGCTGAAATGTTTTGCCTTCGATCCGGAAGGCTTCATCAGTATAAAAAAAAAGTAAAAAAAAAAAAAAAGAAACTGTCCAGATGACCTGACTGAAAAATGTTGGATTTTATACCTGGATTATTGAGCATGGACTTTGTTGTCAATCACAGTTGTCTTTACAAGGATGCACAAACCTACAAAATGTTAGCGGCTGAGATTTTGCTTCAGCACTGGACGTTAATAAAACAGGTGAAATATCACTGGCAGGACTTTTTTTTTTTTCCCTAAATTATTTTTAACAGAAAAGCACACCTTGACAAGATGCAGCAGCTGGTACAGGTCCTCCACCTCGTCCCCCTCTGTTATACTGTAGTTTCTGCTGGTGTCCAGGCTGCAGCCCTGGATGGTGCGTCTATAAAGAGGCAAGTCCATGGCTTCAGCATACAGCTCTATAGCTTGGTGGCCCACGGTCTGGTACATGTAGCTGTCCAACTCGTCTGAAGCACAAGACAAAATATGTCAGAGTCCAAACCTGATGACAGTATGTCAGTCATGTGTTTGCAAAAAGAGATGAAGACTCACTGAAATACAAGAAAAGGGTGAAGCTAACTACAGACACCGCCACAGGCTTCACTTAGTTTAAGGTGCCATGCTTCAAATGTTATAATTATTTGCAAATACTTTTATATAACTAATTTGTTGTATTCTTAAAATATGAAATATAAAACTCCTATACCAAAACAAAAAAAAAGATTTCAAAAACTATTAATAAAAATTGTTGTCACTGTGAAAACCTTAGAAACAATAGAAGCACAGCAATATCAGACAAAGTATATTTATGTTTTAATTATTGCTTCAGTTTACTTCCAGAACTGTGACATCATTGATGTAATCTTCACACTGACAAGTACATGTCAACATATAAAGAAAAAATACTCGTCAAAATCACTTGAAAAAAAAAAGTTTGATTTGGAAATTTCAGTAGAGCTCATCTGTCACCAGATAAGAAATATAATAAACAACTTCCTGCTGTGAATGTAAATAACTAATGAGGCAGAATCAGAGATACTCAATTTATCTGTAGTTTCTCTTGTTATGAAGAAGGTGGGAGTTCCTTAAGAGCATAAGGAATAAATGGAGTTAATCAGAAAACAGGCACAAGAATCCCAGCTCAACAAGCATGTCTTCACCTTTTATCTGCACATTTACTTTTTGTTTGTTTTACACAGTCATAAAAAAGGCAAATGTTATTGAAAAAGTTAAAACTACAGCTAGTTATACATTAAATTGGATTATTTTTAGTAAGAAATACGTGTAATATAAATAAAGGCACTGTCAGATATGCAGAAGAAACATCTCCAAACATTATAATTGACCATTTGCTAATTAAAACAAATGAGCCAATACAATTCTGTAACTTGGATAAAAAGTATAATGACAGAGAGCTGATCCACATACTGCAGCTAACTTCAGTGGCTCATGGTTCAGTGCATTCTCTCACCTTTGTGAGCAGGACGCAGGTTGGCCAGAGCCACAATCCGGTGACCTGCAGCAACACACTGCATCATGTTGTAGCAGCTGTCTTTGCCTCCACTGGATCACACACAAGCACAAAGGTAAAGCTTTTTATGCAGTTAAAAAATGTGTAATAGCTTTGAAAATCAAAACACAGTTCATAAAGTGTTTGTTTTGGAGCTTTGCTAGCGCCAAATATCAGCGACAGAAGTCAAAAAGCTGCGGTTACCTTATCAACGCGACCACTTTCATCTTTTTATATTCTGTTTCCAAGTCTCTCTGCACAAAAATAAATGGTAAGACGTGTGATAACTTCGCTTAGCAACCCATGGATGTACACAATAGCATGTGAGCAAAAGTCTTCCGGGTGCAGGAAGGACCCTGTTTGCATTTTAAGATGCCCCTTAATATGCCTGAGAGAAACTCCGCACCGCTTCGGTGTCGTTGAACTCGGTCGCACGTTTTGCTCAAAACTGAAACAGCAAAGAGAAATACATAAAAGTAATAATGAAAAAAAAAAAAAAATACTTAAAAATAAATTAGTGTACATTTGTATCAGTCACATACAGGACCCAGCTTCATAGAAATTTTAATTTAACTAGTAAAATAACATTTTACATATTGTACTTGAAATAAATTGAATAAATATACAACCCTATACTGAAAAAAAAACTGTCATTCTGACTTGCCCTATTTGTAATCTATTTAAATATGTAAAAAAGTATTTGTTTTGTTTGATTTTACATGTGATATGTCCAGTAAAAAGTTTTATACACTCAGCCTGTCTTAGGTATATGTTGGTTATTGTTTTACACCATTACCAAGCTCCACTGTACTTTTTTCATTCTAGGACTCAAAAGAGGACAAAAAGTCCACGCACTGTTATTCACACACAGGTTGTGCGTTTCCTCTGAGGGAGCCCTGTTCTGCTCAGAGGAAAGCCTTTGATGCTCCTTTTGCTCTGTGTTGTTGTGCCAGAGCAGAATAATTGCTCTGCTTTTGTGTGCTTCCCTCACCTTCTACCCCTAAGCAGGCCAAAGGCAACTGATTCTGTCTGAGAGTACAAAATTGAGAAAGACGTCGTTTCATCCCATCACTTTTAACTAGATTCTCTTTTTTGTTTTTGTTTTGTTACAGTTTTCCCCTTCCATTCAGAATAATTGTAAAAACATACAACCTGCAGATCAGCATCATTTGAATTGTTAAACAAGGGGCATAACTTGAATAAAGTGGTGCTTTTATTGATAAGATAAGGACTTGATGTGATTAATGTGATTTAAAATGACAGATTTTTATTTTATTTCTAAGTTTAACACAAAATAGGTGCATAATTGATACAATTATTTAACTTACTTTTATATATATATATTTTTTATTTTGATTTAAAATGTTATTTTTCTAAATTTGCATCTTACAGTAACTTTTTCCAGTTTTAATTACAATTAAAATTTCTAAGTTTTCCTTTTCAGTTTCTCATAACTGGAGCAGCCCATCCTAAGAGCACGCAACTGCAAAAGAAATTGCAATATTAGTATTTCATCATCGCCAAAAACAAGAGATTAAGTTTTTGAATATTTCTTTGACATGTTCGTTCGAACAGTTTGATCCTGAAAGAACACATTCCTCCTGAATCGGATTGTCCTTCAGATTTGTAAATTTAGTTATATATCACCAATGTCACCCATTTTTTTGACTTATCCTATATATAACAGCCTCTTTCCCACAGGCAGTTTCCATTAAAGCCCAAGCCTAATGCCTATGACTAATGCAAATTGTGTCACTTATCGCTTTTAATTTATATAGTTTATTACCCAGACAAATAAAGTGGTGTGTTGTTCACGTTTTATTTGTGGCAGCATTTTGCTGACATATAGGAACGTTTTATGTCCATACTGTTTGTGCGATGGGGATAAAAAGTGTTGATGGATAGCCCAACTGAGACACAGCCAGTGGATGTGAATATGAGGCGCATAAATATGAAAGCAAGGCAGCAGGAATCAAATGACACCCTTGGCCTTTCCTTAAAGGAGCATGTGCATATGACAGGTGATTTACACGGACACACAAGCTAATTTTTGCTGCACAAGGACACAAAAACTTTGGGTGTAATGAGAAACTAAGGCCTCAAATCACAGGACAATAAATTGAGTGTCAGAACAGGCTAGCCAAGGTTGCAAGCTGAGTGGCCAGAATACAAACTCACATTCGCAGTTCTTTCAACAAAATGACAAAGCAAATCTTCTTGCTTATATTGTGCATCATACTGCTTCCTAAATACAAAATACTTAGATTTTTGAAAGAAAAAAAAAATCTTATAATTTTTTTTGTGATATTTTTTAATATATAAAATCATAAAATATGTCTAAAGAGCATCAGATAAGGCCCCGCAATTGTATCCAGATTTGTCAGGTTTCTTGTGTAAGACTGAGTCCAGTCATGGTTGATAGAGTTTAGTTGCAGAAGGACGTATTGATCAGGTATGTTGATTAGATTTTTTACATTTTTTATTTATTGCTTTTATATGTGGTTTAGTTTTATCCTTCAGTCTGAATACAATGTAGTTTGGGCAGTTCTTGGAAAACATTTTAATTGTACAAGGCCCTATAGTTTCTTTAGGAACGCCAGATTTGAGCCTCTTTGACAACTTGAGTCGTACTCGACAAGGTTAGAAGATGGGCCTGTGATCGGAAAGTTGCAGGTTCAACTCCCGGTACCGTCAACATCAAAATATGGGTGGAAAAGATGAAACATCCACACCTGCCTCCACCTTCATTCACCCCACTCTGAGCCCCTAAGCAAGGCACTCAACCCCCACTATCTGCTCCCTAAACAGGTCTCTCTTGAAAATGAGTTCTCGTGACTCAATGAGACTACCTGGATAAATAAAGGGTCAATGAAACATTAATATCCTGATTCATGCTCAATAATCCAGGTAGAAAAATCCAATGGTTTCTTTTTGTTGAAACGTTTCGTCTTTCATCCAAAAGACTTCATCAGTCCGAGCAGCCACAACAAACTCAGTCTTATATATATCACCTTCTCATAGTGGGTCAAGCAGTTTGATGGTGCTCAGATGCAGGTGCTCAAACATCCAGAGGACCTGACTCAACTTTGATGGATTTTTCTACCTGGTATCAGGATATTTTGAACCACTTTGGCCATGACTGCCTTAAACAAGTCAACGGGGAGATGGTGGACTCCAAAAACCACATGAGCACCATCAAACTGGTTGAGCCCTTATGAGAAGGTGCTATTTATAAGACTGAGTTTGTTGCAGCTCCTCGGACTGATGAAGTCTTTTGGATGAAAGATGAAACATTTCAACAAAAAGAAGCCATCCAGAGGACCTGACTGAACTTAGCTGGCTTATTCAACAATGTTTTAGTAATTGTCCCAGTGAGAACTGTACCAGTCAAGTCAATTCACAACATTTCTTCTGATTCATGGCAGAAGCTAAATCAGATTGGGCCTGCTTTTTTTTTTCTTCCAGATTTATGTTTTCAGTAAGCGGCAAATGTAAAGCAGGCGACATAAAAGACGTAGAAACTAATAAGCCTTTGAACGGTTTTGTCTGTTTTCCAGTCACAACATGGTTTTAGACTTTTCATTGTGGATTATCAACTATCAAACGGAACTGATTTCATTGTGTATAATGTAAAGGGAAAAAATAGAAAACTTAATTATAGATGACGCTGAATGAGC
>NC_056518.1:9398154-9423235 GCF_014905685.2 Nematolebias whitei | reverse complement strand
CATCCATCCATCCATCCATCCATCCATCCATCCATCCATTCATCCATCTCTCCATCATCTTTACCCACGTCTTCATTTTCAGGTCACTGGGGTCACTGGTGCCCATGTCCAGCCATCACTGCACGAAAGGCAGGGGACACCCATGACAGGTGTCCAGTCCAGCACAAGGACACAGACAAATGAGATAAACAACTATTCTCTCTCTCACTCACCTGGGGACAATTTAAAGTTACCAATCAGCCTAACATGCATGTTTTTGGTTTGTGGGAGGAAACTGGAGTACCTGGAGAAAACCCACATATGTGCAGAGAGAACATGCAAACTCCACCAAGAAAGACCCCCAGGCCAAGATTTAAACTGGGACGACCTGCTCGCTGAGAGGCAACAGCTCTACGTGCACCACCGTGCTGCCCCTGTACTAGCTTTGTGCAATCAGGTAAACAGGCTGAAACTGAGGTGAGCTGCTGTGTGAATAAGGGAAGATCCAAGCAAGTAGAATCTCCTGTAACTAATACATGCACTTTGTGAAAAGAAGGCAAATACCAGATTTAAAAACTAACACTGACCAGATAAACTTCTGCATTCTTTTATTATTTATCTCCCCTTCTATAAAGTTATGAAGCCCATTTTTAAAGTGTGACAAAAAATGTCAGCACTGACCAAAACCTTCAAAATAAATAATCAATAAATCTAAACTTTCTGATTCATTTCACAGCAGAAATGAGAATTTTCCAGTAACCAAACTTCATCCCTAAAGTACCATGTATTTTCCTTAGTGATCCTTCTTGATATTCAATATTCCTGCCCTGCGTTTTGCATCTTAGAGTCACATTGTGGCTTTTTTTTTGGTTGAGGCTTGTGAAGCTCCAGCCAAAAGGATGTGGTCCATTACAGTGCACCACCATTTTATTAATTATCAAGCAGCCAAAGCAAACTGCACGCACTTTACCCTGCTGTATAATGCCTGAAAAACCCAAACCATTGGTCATCTTGTTGTTTTGTCCAAGTTCAATATTAAATATATATTTAAACACATGTCTACCTGTCTACAAGCCTTAATTTATTACATGAAATCCTCTATAAAACAGGAAAAATATGATTTTTTTTTAATTGTATCAAAGCATATTTTCTCTCCTCGTATTTATGTGACTGAAAAACAGAGGGAAACTCGTCACAACAGAAAATGTTGGTGAACTAGTTTATAATCTGCAAATTGTTCTGGCGGGCTTCTGTAATTAGCTCGTCTCCTCTCTGATATACAATCCCAGGACAGTTTCCCTTTCAGCCGACAAACACAATCCTAATCCAGGAAATAGCCTGCAATCAGAATATTGAAGTTGACATCAGAGGTAGCCACAGAGGCAATTCCCACACACCCCTCCCAAAGCTTCAAAGATCTTCCTGGGCCTGTTATGGGTTTCCCTCGTGATGAAGTGTGACACTCCACAAACACAAAAGCCCCAGCCCTCTCGTGGGTCTGCTTTGCTTTCTTTGGATCCCTCCAGTTCCACCACGCCAAGTCAACTTGGCGGTTGTCAGAACGGGCCCCATATCTCGAAGAGAGCGCGTGTGTGTTGCAGTGTATGCATGCGGTTACATGTGCAGTGTGTGTAGATGGCTTGTCACTGCCACAGAGCCCCATCTGCTTGTGAGGGCTGTGTGTTTCCACCTTCAGATGATGTCACTGGCACCAGTTTTCAAAACCACCATGGTAGTTGTCAGTGGGAGTTTTGATTTGAATAATAGCACCAAGTTTCAAGATGTCACTTTTTTCATTTATTTCTTGATATACAATCCTTTTTTTTTTTTTTTTTGCATTTCTGGTTCTTTTAAAATTTGCTTCCTTGCTTTTCAACAAGCTGTCCATTCATTCATTCTGCTTATTTTATTTTTTATCCACATGCCCTCGTGTAGTCTCTTCTTTTGAATTTATTTCAGGAGTAAGACGTCACCTTTACTGAAACGCTGGCCACAGCTAAGCCACACCGGCAAAGTCACTGCCAGAAACACAGCAAGTTCAGGTCTGCCATTTGTCTTGTGGTTTTGAGTTGGGGATATTTCTCTAACATGCTGTCCAAAGTCAACACAGGCTCTAAAATACTCTCGGTGCTCCACGAAGTGGGCTTCCTCAGGGAGGATGAGGATTAACGTTTAGTTGGAGATAAAATAAAAGTAGAAGAGGAGGAGAGAAGATGACAGAAGAGGATAAATGTTGAGGGAAAGGACTGATCAAAGCAGGTACCAAAGAAGAAAGAGAAAAATCATTTGGTAATGGAATTGTGGGATTATTTCTTACCTAATGTGGGAACAATTTGACATAAAGCACCTCTGTCTTTAGAGCATACTCCATTTCTTCTGATTTTGCTCACAGCTAGAGTGTACAAAAGGGTTAACCACGGTAAAGCTGTGACAAGCTGTGTGTAAAAGACAGCCTGCGATCATTCTGAACCATCCCTAAAGCTGTGACTAACCATAAATAACAAACAAAATCCAAGGCCTCCATCACCATCATCACATGCATCCCAAGATGAAAAACTGTCAGCTACGTAGGAGGTGACCTCAAGTTTACAGCCTAAAACCTGTTGCTCCTGAGCAATTGACTGTCATCCCCCACCATCTTTTTAGCCCTCCCATCAACAGCCCTCTCAGCAAGAAGTAGATGAATTCACGCTGGGATTCTGCAGGAGAATCAGCGGTCTGTACCTTCTCGTTTACGAGGGGAATTCCACACACTGGACCCAGTATTCCTGGTTACTAGCCTGATGATTAAAGTGTATTAAAAAGGGGGGCAGTACCACTTAAAGCCAGTGATTTAGTGAGCATTCACCCCAGTTCAGATGGGCCAGCAAGTTCAAGTCCCTGTAGGAGGGTAGTAATGAAAATGAAACAAGGGGAGCAGCAATATTAAAGGAGGGGTTGGATGGCTGGAGGGTTAAAGGGTTAGGCGGTTCAAGGTGTCGCCAGGAGACGTGGGGTCATCTGGAGAGTACGGAAAGTTAATGTTGACTACTCGGTGAATTTAAAATCAGTGTTTTTTCCTTGGCTTGTCTCACGCAGGTCTTAAGTTATTTTAAAGCCATTTGACAGTGTTTTATCACGATTGCAGTAAAACAGCTCCAGTATGAAACCTGAAAAGAAGGAATTAATCAGTCCCTGACCCCTTATTAACCTTGTCCTGACCTTGTAAAAATCCTGATCCTATCATTTCCACCCATACAGGATTCATCTGTAACTAAACCGCCTCCTTCTCATCTCAAGGAGTGACGCTGGATGCCTTCAAATACCAGCCGGCTATAAAAGACACATCCTGATGCGCCTTCCTCTGCTGTGTTTAATGGCCGTCTGTCTCCCCCCGCCTCCACCATCCTGACCTCTGCCACCACACCCACCCTCAGTCTTGGCGCTGGCCCTTGGCTAACCTCTTGTATTCAAGGTTCAGGGTCAGGGCAGCAGACTCTTTGCCAATTGGGTGATAGCCCAGGAGGAGCTGACGCAGCCAACATACGTAAAAAACCCAGGGACCCCTCTGATGTTCCTGAGAGCTTCCAAAGAGAGCTTGAGTGTGTTTACAAGATCTTAAATTTAGTGAGGGAAGGAGTGCTGTGCAGACTTGTAGACTGACAAAGAGAAGGGCAGCACATACTGTAAATAAGTGTCATGTAAAAAGAAGCAAAACTCAGTGCAGTCAAAGAGCTGAAGGAAGGCAGGTAGAACAATGAGACACACGTGAAGTTCAGCCAAAGTTCTAAAATATATAGGTCGGTTGTCACAGTATAAACAAAACGTGATCATACAATGAATAACAGATGAATAAAGAGAAAAAAAAGTTTAAGAAGCTACTGATGAAAATGTCTCACATCAAGATTTGTTTCATTCTATGAATTATTGCTTCAATTTCCAAGATTTTCTCCATTTAAGGAAGTCAAATCTGTAAAATCACAAGTTGCCATGTATTTGTTTCTAACTGCTGCAGAACAACGGTCCTCACACACACTTTCATGAGTGTGTAGTTTTCCACCGCACACTCTTTCTCTGTACATCAGGGGTTCTCAAACTTTTTGGGTTCAGGGACCCCCCCCCCATAACCCTCACGTTCATTAAATAATTTTCTTCAGTTTGTCTCTTTAATGCAATGGAAATATTTGTGTTAAATACATTCTTAAGACCTGTTCTTTAATGGTGTTAATTCAATTTTATACTTTTAAACATGGGTTATTTTTCATTCAAGAAACTTAATTAACAAAATTTTAAATTTCAACTTTCAAAATGTACAGTTTTGAGAAAATTAACAGTATAAAAAACACTTTTAAACTTTACCCATTCACATAATGAACATAATAAATGTAGTGTCACTTCTTCAAATTATTACAGAAAACTCTTTACATGAAACTGAACAGAATCATAACAGCAGTAGTCAAATCAAGAAACAGAACTTCTTTTGTAAACTGTTCAATGCCGGAATGCAAATAGTGAGTGGGGGGTGGGAGGTGGGGGGGGTTGCGTAGGTCAGAAAATTTTGAATAAAGTAGATGTGATTTACTGCATTTTGGTTTATTTTAACAGCTTGTTAAACATCTACGTGCTTGTAAAAAAATAATAACAATAAAGCACCGGCTCGTGGACTCTGGGGGTCCAGGGACTCCAGCTTGAGAACCACTGCTGTACATCACGTGTCACTGTCTGCATCTTGTCGACTTAGGAATCATCACGTGACTTGTTCCAAATTGAACTACCGGACAGTGGCCCTCACTCCTATAGTCACTAAATGCTTCGAAAAACTGGTCATGACCCACATCAAAACAACCATCAACATCAACGAGGACCCTCACCAGTACACATACTGCAAGAATCGATCAACAGAGGATGCCACCTCCTCTGTTGTCCACACTGCTCTCACCCACCTGGAGCAGAAGGACTCCTACGTATGATCTTTGTGGACTTCACATCTGCCTTCAACACCATGATCCCCCAAACCCTGGTGGACAAACCACTCACACTAGGATTAAGCCCCTCCATTTGCAACTGGGTTCTAGACTTCTTAATCAACAGGCCGCCGTCTGTGAGGATCCACAACTTCTCCTCCTCCATCATAAATCTCAGCACTGGCTCCCCTCAGGGCTGTGTGTTGAGCCCTCTCCTGTTCACTCTGCTCACATATGATTGTGCAGCTGCCCATCCAGGCTGTCATATTGTAAAGTTTGCAGATGATACAGCGGTGATGGGATGCATCACAAACAATGATGAGTCCAGCTACAGGCAGGAGGTGGAACACCTGGTGCAAGGAGAATAACCTTCACATCAATGTGAAGAAGACAAAGGAGATGATTGTGGACTTCAGAAGGAACAAACACACCTACACTCCGATGAATATAAAAGGATCTGCGGTGGAAGTGGTCTCCAGCTACAAGTACTTGGGTGTACACATGAAT
This sequence comes from Nematolebias whitei, assembly GCF_014905685.2. Taxonomy (NCBI): domain Eukaryota; kingdom Metazoa; phylum Chordata; class Actinopteri; order Cyprinodontiformes; family Rivulidae; genus Nematolebias; species Nematolebias whitei. Next base: position 9,417,806 of record NC_056518.1, on the reverse strand, counting down.
GACAACTTCAGCTGGAGCAACAACACCACCAGCCTGATCAAGAAAGCTCATCAGAGACTCTACTTCCTCAGGCAGCTGAGACGAGCTGGTCTGGGAGGCTCAGTCCTCACCTCCTTCTACAGGTGTGCAGTGGAGAGCATCCTGTGCTCCAGCATCAACGTGTGGCATGGAGGCTGCACAGCTGCAGAAAGAAAAGCTTTGCAGAGAGTGGTGAAGGCTGCACAGAAGATGTTGGAGTCAGCCTCCCCACCATCACAGACATGTACACCTCTAGATGCAGGAAGAGGACCACCTGCATCATGAAGGACCTCACTCACCCAGCACACACACTTTTTGCCCCACTGCCCTCAGGAAGGTTGAGGAGCATTAAGTGTAGAACAACTAGACCAAGGAACAGCTTCTACCCTGAGGCTGTTAGACTCATGAATCTCTAACCAGAATAATCACTGTCAATAAATCACATCATGTTGCTGCTGATCTGTTTCATGTTGATGTGTTCATGCATGCTCAACTGCTCACACAGACTCATGTTCGTGCTGCTGTTCGGCGTATTGTTTTTATGCTACTAGAGCTTAATGTATTTTTAGTTGATTTCTAAGGTCATATCTTAGATCTTATTACTGTTTTTCTTTTACATTTTATACTTTTGTTGAATGTAACTGGGGACCCTGTGTACACAATTTTGTTCCACCACATGTACCACATATGGTGTGAACGACAAATAAAGAACTCTGCATCCTTGAGTCCTTGAATTAATTTGATGATCCGACCGTTTTCTCACAAGCAGCTACTGATGCATGTTTACAGCTTCACCTGATAAAAATAGAAGTACCTTTACAGTTCATTCTGGACTGAGGTTGTATATTGTATGAGGCTAAATGTGATTCAAGTTCATTGCGCTGGTTTAAACCATAAATGTTCTAAATCACAAGAAAACAAATTGAGTCATATTTCAGTGTATTTAGCTGATTTTCTCTATACTTTATAGTTTGATACTGTCAGTTGAAAAGGTTTGTGTGGTGGTATGAACATTCTCATGACAGGTCAAAATTGAGCATATCTTTTCACACAGTTTGTTTTCATACATCCAGATGTTTTCGTTGAACATGGCATCCGCAACCTTTTTGTGCATACAAACCTTTTCTGTGTACACACTGTTTAGACACACGATCTTTTGAAGTGGGGTTCTGCAGAATGGATATGACCATTTATTATCTTAGCTGCTGTAGACAGCTCTTTGAAAGGCCTCAGTTTGCAGAAAGAGTTCAGTTCATTGACAATTTAATGGCTGGTCTAAGTAAGATCAAGAACTAAGTGAATTGCTATCGTCAAAAAAAAAAAAAAGGTTTATTATTTTGTTTCCAAGCACAAATAGTAGCCATTCCAATAAAAATCTCATAATATTTCTGCCAGAAAAGTCATGTAAGACTATGGAAGCCCATTTCTGCCATGAAAGAAAAAATAAAAGCACAAGAGGAAGTCATAATTTCAACTTTTAAAGTCATAATTACGAGAATAAGTCGTAATTTCGACTTTTAAAGTCATAATTACGAGAATAAAAGTCATAATTATGAGTTTTAAAGTCATAATTATGAGAATAAAAGTCATAATTTCGACTTTTAAAGTCATAATTTTGACTTTTAAAGTCATAAATATGAGAATAAAAGTCATAATTATGGGTTTTAAAGTCCATCCATCCATCCATCCATCCATTTTCTTTACCCGCTTATTCCATTTTGGGTCACGGGGGTCGCTGGTGCCCATGTCCAGCAATCACTGTGCGAGGGGCGGGGTACACCCTGGACGGGTCGCAAGTCCATCACAGGGCCACACAGAGACAAACGAGACAAACAACCATTCACTCTCTCACTCACACCTAGGGACAATTTAGAGTTACCAATCAGCCTAACATGCATGTTTTTGGACTGTGGGAGGAAACCGGAGTACCCGGAGAAAACCCACGCATGCACGGAGAGAACATGCAAACTCCACCCAGAAAGGCCCCTGGACCGGGGTTTGAACCAGGGACCTGCTCGCTGAGAGGCAGCAGCTCTACCAGTTGCGCCACCGTGCTGCGGGTTTTAAAGTCATAATTACGAATTTTATTCTTGTAATTATGACTTTAAAACTCATATATGACTTCCTGTTGGGCTTTTATTTCATAGTGGAAATGAGCTTCAATACTAAATGCTATATAAGTGGCAATGAAAAGATGTATACATTACATACCTTTATTTAAAAGGATTGATGTTTGAAGGCAGAGGGACATACATTGAATGAATGAATCCATGTGCTATATGCCACAGATATCATAAAAACACTTTTATATACTTTTATATGATAGCTACGTGCTATGCAGGAAAACTACCGGTGTCTGACAGGAAATTTGCATCCCTGTAGAGTCATGGTGTCCGGCAAGAGACAAACCTAAAAATTAAATTAGAAAAGTCGAAATTGTGACTTTAAACTTGTAATTATGACTTTAAAACTCGAAATTATGACTTTTATTCTAATATTTATGACTTTAAAAGTCGAAATTATGAATTTAAAATTCAAAATTATGACTTTTGTTCTCATAATTATGACTTTAAAACTCAAAATTATGACTTTTATTCTAATATTTATGACTTTAAAAGTCGAAATTATGACTTTAAAACTCAAAATTATGACCTTTATTCTCGTAATTATGATTTTTAAAACTCAAAATTATGACTTTTATTCTCGTAATTATGGCTTTAAAACTCGAAATTATGACTTTTATTCTCATAATTATGACTTTTATTCTCATAATTATGACTTTAAAACTCGAAATTATGACTTTTATTGTCATAATTATGACTTTTAATCTTGTAATTATGGCTTTAAAACTCAAAATTATGACTTCCTGTTGGGCTTTTATTTTTTCTTTCATGCCGGAAATGAGCTTCCATATAATACAGAGCTGACAAAAGTGGAACGTTTACAGAATAGCATTGATAAGAAATGCAATAACTCTTTTTAGATTAAAGTTGTTTTAAGACGGCAGCAGTCCCTTCAGCCCTGCTCAGATTAGCTTGTCAATCAGAACTAATCACCATTTTCCAAACTATGATTGTTCAGTGTTATTTATAGCAGGTAATACATTAATTATTCATTAACCTGCCATTGATTCCCCCTTAAAAAATCTGAACTCTTATCTACGGTGTGAATCTACACGTCTTTTTTCCTGTTTAATTGTATTTCACTTGTTTTCTAAGGAACACTGGTTGCGCAGTGGGATGCTGATGGTTTTCCTTCAGCTGTTTCCTTCAGCAGGGGTTGTCGAAGTGTGCAAACAAAAAAGTTTGCCAATTGTTTTTTTTGGGGGGGCTGAAACTTATGGAATCAGAAACTGAATTTGAATTGCTGTTTTGACACTGAATTTCACTCAACTGAAACACAATTTAATGGTTTGAAACTGAATTCATTTGCTTTGAAAATTCAGTTTTATAGTTCACTTTCAGTTACAAAATTCATTTTTTTTGTGTCACACATCCGGGTTCTTATTGTGTGCATATTGCTTTTAAACTGCTAGTGCTTAGCGATTCTTTATTTTAGCGTTTTTCTTAGTTCATATCTTAGATCTTGTTACTGTTTGTCTTTACTGTACAATATGTACTGTTGTTGGATGTAACTGAGACCCTGTGCACACAATTTTGTTCCACCACGTGTACCACATGTGATGCGAATGACAAATAATAAAACTTTGACTTGGTCTCCTTCCAGAGTAGAGCTGCGATTTTTGCCCCGACCCCAAAATGATGTGCTTGAAGGGCGGGCCGTGTCAAGCTCGGACTTTTCATGCAGTTTTAATTGTGCATGTGGCCTCGCCCGCTCTTTGCTCTTATCACACATCTGAGGATTTGCACACAGCAAAATCTGCAGTGTTGTTTTTTCAATGTTAATAATTTTGAGTTGATGGTGTTGATTTGGGAGTTGTTTTAACACGTGGTGATCAAAAAGCTCTGTGAGCAGCCAAGCAAGTTAAATGTTAACACCTGTGACTGAGTTAGAGTCACTCCAGGTGGAGTCGATACATGTTTAAATTGTGACTGATCTTATTGTTGTGCTAATTCCTATGGTGCTGGGTAGTGGTTTTATTTTTTGAATAAATAAAAAGATAAAAATGTTTTTTTTATTTTTATTTATTTAACTTGCTCACTTTTGCTGTTCAACCCATTTGAACTTATGATGTAACTGTAAAGTGTGTGTGTGTGTGTGATTGTGTGTGTGTGTGTGTGTGTGTGTGTGGATTTTCAGATTTGGTGACTTGCATGTTAGGCTAGTAAACACACAATGCACTTTGAATGTTAAAACATTAATGAAAGGAAATAATACAATTTTAGTGTAAAAAAATACACTTTGTTTCATAAAATAACACAATATATGTTAAAAAAAATAAACACTTACATATATGTTAAAAAAAATAAACACTTACAAAAGGGGAAGTGGTGGTGCAGAGACTAAAGAGGGTGAGCCTGTGATCCGAGTCCCCAGACTGACAACATCAAGATGTGGGTGGAAAAGGTGAAACACCCACACCTCTACCTTCACCCTCATTTGACCCACCCTGGGCCCATGAGCAAGGCCCCCAGCACCCCAGATGGCAGTCCCCCACCCCACACACATGTGCCCACATATGCAATGGGAAAAATGCAGAGAATTAATTCCCCATTGGGGATTGAGTACAATTAAAAAAAGAGAAATAACACAATTTTAGTTTTAAAAGCACTTAATTGCATCATAAAATAACAATGTATATTTAAAATTTACAGTGAAAGAGAATAAGACTATTTTGAGTTTAAAGTGCACATTAAGTGTTGTCATAAAACAACACCAAGTGTATCAAATATTTAACACCATTAAAGAGTTAAAATATTAACACTTTTCAAAGTGTATTTTTAACTCAGAGTCTGTGAGAATTACATAAACTCAGAAAAAGTGTCAAATTTAACACTCTGTGAGTTGAATTAACACACCGGTTTTTATTGTGTAATTGACCCACAACAAACGACTTAATGGAGCTGGAACGTATTAAACAAAAGTTAAAAATGGGAGAACTCACTCTACAAAGCCAGCACAGTGAAACCTGTTGATGTGTTTCAGGTCAGGTGCACGCTCAGGTCTGACCGGCCGGTTCAAAGAAGTTAAAAAAAGTCATATTAAGCTTCAGATGGGCAACCGGATCATCGGCCGCGTGCATCACGCGCCACACCCTGCTCCCATCAGCGGTGAAGCATCTGAAGCTACAAAAAAACTAAGCAGGCAGCGCATTTAATTAAAACAGCCTTGTTCTATATTTTTACAAATAATTTTGCTCTAAAAATACTTTTGTTTATCTTTATAATAGCCTATCTTTAAAGCTGATTATTTAGGCTATTCGTTTTGTAGCTATGTTAATATCCTTGTTAATAAACAAGAAATCTTATATCTTCCTTTCATTACATTTTTAAATTATCATGTCAAACTGATTTGCTTACAAAAGCAGTAAAAGCTTAATTAAAAATAAAAAATAAAAAAATTTCCGGGTCCAGGTCTGTAATTACAGTTAATTTACTGGGTCGGGTCGGGCTCAGACAAAATGGCTACAGGCTGGGGCCAGGTCAGGTCGGATTTTTTAGGTCCGAGTGCAACTCTATTCCAAAGTAATCGAACGCAGATTGGCAGATTTACGTTTCACGTCAGTAAAAGTTTCTTTACGGAGATGTGGCCATGTCTCAAGGAGGCAGTAGTGCAACAGAGTGGATACAATCCGCCGTAAAACACCAAAGAAAAAAGAACTGATGGCATAAGTTTCAGTCCATATTCCAGACACTACCTGGACTTGAACCTGCACCTTCAGGACTGCAGCACTGACCACTGAGCTACCATAGCCCCTAAAAGTTGCACAGTGGGTAATATTAATAATTGTAAATCAGTTAGAAAATTCAGTTTGCAGTTAAAAAGGACAATAATGATAATAACTCGTTCAGTGTCATCTTGTGAAATGATTTCTTGGGAATAACAAATGTTGGCAGATTATGGCTGTCTGATGGCTCCATTTTTCACTCCATATAACCTGCAAACTTTTACTGCTCGACGTCCTTCACTCAGGCTGTGTCACTAAGTCATAAGACGGCTGCTCATGGCTGATATATGGGCCGACACGATGATGTCACTGAAGAACACTTTCAATAATTGCTGTGATTAATACTGTCAGCTTTCCGACACCTTCCCTTCTTCATGCAGCCACACATCCTTCGTGAGCTTCATCTATCAGTCTGCTCCCAGTTTGTTCCAGTGCACTCTATTCATTTAGATTATCAGTCAACCAGCCTTCTGTAAATTAAACTAATAAGAGCCACAGAGATAGAAGAAAAAAAGAATCAGAGTATTTACAATTTAATTAATTCACAAAATCCTCAACAAAGAACTTTCCCTCTTTGTTTCTTACACGTTATTTTTTTAAGACTCAGTGTGTCTTCATTTCCAAATAACTTTGTTTTTAAAATTCATTAGAAAACCGTTGATCTTTAGCATCTTACAGCTGTTTGCACTAACAGGAAAGTATGTGGAACTCACACAGGATGGGTTTCCTCTTGGCCTGCTCGCAATCTGTTTGGAGAGGAAAAGGGTGAAACAGATAAGTATAAACAGAGGAGCTCTTCCAGGGGGGTGGGGGAAGCCTCGGGGCCTGGGACAGTAGCTGAGTGAGGCCTGACATTGTCTATCAGGTGGTGTCAAACGAATAAACTTTATTTCACACGTTGCTGATGGAAACACCTGTTGTTAATGCTGGTGTTCAGAGGTAAATGACTACCGTACTTTCCACCGTACACGTCACACTGCCGTGCAAGTGTAAGTCGCATCAGTCCAAATATGTCTAATGTGGAAAAAACATAAATAAGTTGCTTCGCCGTATAAGTTGCATCTATTATGCGTCACCGCTGACAACCTGGAAACGTGGGCCGATGTTGTGCCAAAAATCAATTGGCTGCCAAATGGCACAAGAATTTAACAGGATTAACACTTAAAAACAATTGTTTGCTTGAATTTATAGTAAAGGTGTGTCTTGGTCTAACTTTTCCTTAATAAATGCACTTTGATGGTCAAATCAGCTGCATTTCAAAAACCGATTCACAGCTGCGGGAGCGCACAGAGGGAGGACTCGCTGTGCATTTCTTCGAAAGTTAACGAGACAACCACCTAATAACAATTATTTGTTTGCTCGACATTATAGTAAAGGTGTGTCTCAGTTGAACTTTTCCCTAATAAATGCACTTTAATGGTCAAATCAGCTGCATTTCACCTGGGCGGTGCAGTGAAATGCAGCTGACGTTTGCTCCTGGAGTTCCAGAGAGACGACAGTGACACTGTATGGCAAGTCAAGTGTCTCATTAATAGCTGCTTTTACCGATTAATGATACACTTGGCTTGCCATAGTAGTCGAGGGTCCTCTAGTGGCTGAAAATGGTAGAGTTCAATATTTTCTGTGTCTGAATGAATTAAATTGTCAGATCTCAAAATTGGGTTATAAATGTGGGGAAAAATGTATAGTCACTTAGGTGTATAAGTCGCAGGACTTGCAAATTTAAGCAAAAAGTTGTAACTTATACGGCGAACAGTATGGTACATACAGTCAGATGAGCAGAATGTTTGCTTATCTCGTTTGTCTCCATGTGGCCATATGACTGGATGTACCCTGCTTCTTGCACAGTCACTGCTACCAGCGATCCCCACAACCTGAAAAGAAAGAAGCTGCAAGTAAAGATCATGGATGGATGTTTGATGTAAATACAATGTTTGCCTAATGCGTAAAAAAAAAAAAATCATGACACAAACTCATAAAAATAAACATTTCACATTTAAATGTATCTTCACCTCTGCCTTTACATCTTGTTAATGTGGAGATTAACTACAGCAGAATATATTAATCATTTATGGCCTTAATTGCTTTGGCTTCTTTTAATGTAAAATTGCACAGTCTTTGTGAATCCCAAATGTGCTGATCATAAAAAAAGAAATGTAGTCGATGCGGGGAATATGAATAGGATCTTTAGACAGTGATGTTCAGTGTAACAAATTGATAGGAGTCAATTAAGCATCTATTATTAACCTCCTATGGTTCACTATCAATTATCTGTCCCATTAACTCTGTAATACTGTACGCAGTATGTGTTTAAGACTGAGAAAATCTAGCATGGCTCATAACTAATCAGCTCCTATAAAAAAAGAACCAGAAAAAATGATTTTAACGTCAGCTCACTTTAATTTGATTAAATGAAATAGCTAAATCCTGGCATATCTCTGCAATGCGGTTATTTAAAGTTACTGCAATAATAAGGTGCACTTCCATAGATTAGTCATAAATTTACTCTTCTTGCACAAAATTAAAAGCAAGGCACAAAGACGTTTTTCAGCAATAATTACAGGTAAAGATGATATTACTGTCTACTTCAGAACGTGTATAATAAATCTATTTAAAGATGTTATATAAAACTTGTACGGAAATCAGTAAGCAAAGCTGGTAATGATCATGTGGGAACGTTGCAGTTCCTCCTAATGTTCATCAGAATAGCACTGCACTGTGGTGAGAGGAAATCATTTTATTGCTGCACTGACTGAGCTGTGTTTACACAAACTCCCTGAAAACACTTTAAGACAGGATATTTAACTGTGAGAGGCCTTTCTGTGCCGTTTTTCCCACCACTGATTGTCACCATGTCGTTGGCTCTTACGTAAAATAGAAAACTGGCAGCAGAAAAAAAAAGTATTTATTTCAGGTGTCATACCTTCAGTGTAGCATTAGCAGCTGAGATCGGAAAACAGCACTCTGCAACAGCAACAAAACACAATGAAGGACAAGGATTTCTGTGAAACTTTTATTTGTTTTAGATCTGGGAAGGAAACCATCCCAACCACAGAAATCTTAAATACCAGCTGGTTTGTTGCTGACATGAAAGGCATGGCTGCCAAACCAGACATGCTGTCATCTGACCTCAGTGAGAGGTCTGCAACTGCATGGTGTGTGTTTAGGCAGCTTCTGGACTTCATCTGAGCTGAAATAAACCAACTTTAGTGCACGTTGCACAGGTCCTGTCAGCCTTTTTTTTTTTTGGTAATGGCTCTTCCCTGAGAAATGTATGGTCCTGAGGCAATGAAGCACAAAAGCCAGAAGGATTTATCATTAAAAAGATACGATATTTAATACTGAAAGTGTGATCCAGCAGAGGACTCTGTTGTATCCACAAAGTCAGGTTCGCTCACTTAACACTTGGCCTCATTCCATCCTGTCTCGGTCTTTAGTCCTGTGCGGAGACAGACGTGTCTTGTTTGTTTGCTCACTGTTGTGTACCTGTCACTGGCATAAGCAGATGCAATAAATGAGAATGATATACGGCGTGATGGCGGAGCTTTGTTGGGGGAGAGAGCGCCACCACATCACTGCTTCCACCAGTGCCTTTGCATGTCTTTCCACTCAGGAAGTGAAGCAGGAAACACTTGTATGTGACTCGTATTGCAAGACTCCAGGAACCCGAAGTCCTAAAACACGGTGAGAGGAAATGGGAATGTGTAAAGGGGGTGAGATGGAGGTGAAAACGAAACAAAGAGGAAAAAAAAAAAACAAATGAAGAAATGGTATAAAATAAACCAAGCTAACCATTGTTTTTGCTGTTCTACTTTCATTGCAGAGAATGGTACTATCTGCCAACCTTTCTTCTGGTCCTGCAGCTAGAATTGACTGTGAAGCTCAATATTTTTCCACAGGATATCCCAAAGAATTACTACAATCAGAATACTTAAGAATATTGCTTACGACTGATTTTTAAGCAGATTCATGTGTACCCAGCCACTATCATTAGAAAATCCCCCAGATTCCTTTAATAACACTAATTTTGGTGTAAGCCAGTACATCTTCTTCCTCTCTTTCAACATATTGCTCAGTGATTGTGTTCTTTGATTGTCCATGTTTAATGGCAACGTCCATCTGCCAGCCCTCTGTGTCTGCAGGCAAGCGGCCCATGGCGCCCCACATTAGAGCCTCTTGGCGCAGGCCCCAGGCGCATTCCGCTTCTGGAAGTGTGATTTTTGAGGCCTAATTACAATGTCTGCGACCAGGATAACAAACCAACCCTCAGTGAGTGGTTGGCAAGCTTACTGCAAAACAAAAACGGCTGGAGGATTAATGATGCTTCACTCGGACAGGTTTCTTTTTTTTTTTACCACTGATAATCTAGATCTAGGGTAATTTGTGCCAATTGGTGGCATATGGTTTGGTTTTGGACATAATATCCAGCAACACATAGGAAATCTATTTGACTGAGAAAGCTATGGCTACATATTATCAGAGTCAGAGTCAGAGTCAGAGTTTCTTTATTGTCATTCGCACCTCATGTGGTACATGTGGTGGAGCGAAATTATGTACACAGGGTCCACAGGGTTATCTGATCCAATCAAGTTCATTTACAGTGATTTGATAAACAGTTTTAAAAGCTGAACAAGAATGAACAATAAATCAAAAAAACAGATTTAGCAACTTCTTAGACATAACTAACATAAGCTCTAGCATTCTTTGAATGAATGCATTTTATTCCACATTAATGTTTTAGACTAAAAATATCTTATACTGAGAAATGACAGTTTGGCTGATCCTTGAAAACAACTTGTATGTGTATTCTCATGCAACTATGCAAGACGTCACACTAACAGTATGTGTTACTGATGACTCTCAGCTACCACTAACTAAAATGTAAGCTCATTTGACAACTGACAGAGCTATAATCATTTATGTGCTGGCCAATGTTGATTAGCTTTTTGTCATCAATCTTGAATTGGACAGGCTCCAAAAATAAATAGTTTGTATGAACACATGCAATGATTACTTTTTGAAAGTTTAATTTATTGCAAATCTTATTGAAATCATAGATTTATTTTGCTAAGGAGATCTAGACCTGAAAGCAGCCTAAACATGTCATTGACAATTTATTTATACAGTATAGCACATAAAAACAACAAAAGTTGACCAAAGTGCTTTACAATTTAGTTAAATTAAAATGAAAACAAGAAAAAATATCAAGAAAATGCATCTTGAATCACTAAGGAAACACAAGAACGTGAACAAAAAAACGCAACAACAGTCATCTCTAACTGGTTCTCAAACTTTGCATGGATCTACCTGGATGCCCACAAACCTTTATCAAATACCAAGGAGAAAAGGTGAGTCTTCAGCAAAGATTTAAAAGCCTCAACAGTCTCAGTGGTCTTTAAATGACCAGATACAGTAGTCTCTCATTTATTGCAAGGTTTAGGGGACCACGTCCCCTGCAATAAGTGAAAAACCACAAAGTCAGTTGCTTCGGATGTTGTCAACCCATTAAATGAGCGTTATTAGTTGTTATCATCCCCATAGGTTGCGTTCAGACTGGCCTTCCTACCTCCTAGTAGTTTTAAAGGTACGTTCTTATCACTGATAATATGCAGCTTTGCTCGCGTGTAAAAGAAGAAGTTGCTTCCACCCCTGAACTTAACCTCCAGACCCTTTACTTTTAACCTAAACACGTGACCCTATTATCAGCGCTAACAAAGTGCCTTTAAACCTAATAGGAGGTACAGAAGGGGCAGTCTGAACGCAATCTATGGGGATGATCACAACTGATAACGGAAATGAAATGGCTGATAACATTTGAAGCAGGTGGCGAACTAGGGATACAGTAGTCCAAGTTCAAGTAAACTTTATTGCCATTACCTTCTTGTGTGGTACGAGATGGAATGAAATTATATACACAAGTAGTAGTAGTAGCAGCAATAGTAGTAGAAAGTAGTAGTAGTAGTAGTAGTAGTAGTAGTAGTAGTAGTCGTAGTAGTAGTAGTAGTAGTAGAAAGTAGTAGTAGTAGTCGTAGTAAGTAGTAGTTTATTTTAGTATTTATTAATATATAGAGAGCAGAAAAAATTTCCGGTGCTGCATGAAAAAGCCCACCGCCCCATCCAGCTTGATATGCACATGCTGCTGCTCCAGGAGTAAGGCTGCCCAGGATTTAGTCCACCACCTCCACCACCATGGCGGCTGTGGCTGACTGGTTAGAGCAGTCGTCCTCCAACACAAGCATTGGGGGCTCAAATCCATCAGCAGTCACATGCTGAAGTGTCCCTGGGCAAGACACTGAACCCCTCATTGCCTCTGTGTTCCATTAGTGTATGGATGTGATAAAGCTCTGATTAGTCTCAATAGAATGATTTGTTCAGTTGGTTTTGTAGAGATCTTGTAGAGTGCTGTATGAATGGGTAAACGAGGACACAGACTGTAGTGTAAAGCGCTTTGAGTATCTGGATAATATAGAAAGGTGCTATATAAATACAGTCCATTTACCTTTTACCTCTGGCCCGGTCCAGACCAGCACAGCGCAACCAGAATTAGGCCAAACCCTGCAGCATTCTGTCACCTGCAGCTCCCAGGATCCGGGTCACACTGAGCCCAGAACAACTGAAGCCCAGTTACTCAGCACTGACGATACAACTTGAAGGGTGAGTTCCCCTTCAGGATTATTTGTGACTTTCCTGCCAGTTCTGTGAGCTGATCCTGACAGAACTTCTGACTTTGCTGCAAGTGGTTGGAAACAGTGTTGACTTCTGGGTAACGTAGTCATAGTAGACTGGCAAAAACCATGTTGGCTTCATAAAAGAAAACTACAAAATGGCGGTGCTTTTTTGTTGTTGAAAATATTATGTACAGTACTGTATGCCCACAAACTGCGACAGAGAGAGTCCGCGAAAGACAAACTGCAAAGTAGCAAGGACCTACTGGATTCCTCAATTTTGAAGCAGCAACCGTAAATGCCCAATCACCTCTGGACTTCAGTTTGGATTAGGGGACATGCTAAGAGAAACTGGTTGGTAGATCAGAGCGTTCTTTCTGGAGTGTAGGTGTTCAGAAGATCATATAAATATGACGGGGCCAGACCTTTTAAAATTTTGAAAACAAGCAATAAAATCTTAAAATCAATCCAGAAATGGACAGGAAACGTGCATGTTTTGGACTGTGAGAGGAAATCAGAGTCCCTGGGAATAACACACACAAACACGGGGTGAACATGCAAACTCCACACAGAAAGATCCCATGCCCAAGCTGGGGATTGAACCTGGGACTTTCTTGCATGTTAGGCTGCTATTAGGCTCAGGCCTCCCTTGCAAAAGAGGTCTGTGATCTCAATGGGTTTTGTCTTGTTAATTAAAGGTGATTAAAAACAACGCTAACCACCAAGGTATCGTGGCAAAATTTGAAATTTGTCCATTGATTTATGAGCTGTTTTGCTAATAGACAGACAAAGCAGACTTAAAATGGTTAATGGCAAACTTTTGAACACAGTATTTATGTAATTGGTTATTGCTCTGAAAATGTATTGAGGATTAGTCTCAGGTACGACTACACAAATTTTAAGTCAGTGTCTGCAAGATTCCCTAAGAATTGACTGACCAAGTCTATAAGACTTTGCAGGCTGAAGTCTTCTGGATGGGAGACAAAGCATTTCTCACTTAAAGAAACTGGTCCAGATGACATGATTCAACCTTTTTTGTTATCTACCTGGATGATTGAGTTTACAAACCTTTTTTCCCCGAGATATAGGTAAGTTTGTGTTTTCAAGGTCAATTGACCATGGCAGCCACCATACAGTATCTTGGCCTAACTCCAATGCCTAATCAGTGAGGTTGAATGAACTTTGATTGAATTAACTTTCTAATCAGGTCTCTCTTGTAAATGAGTCCTCGAGGCTCAATGGGATTTACCTGTCTAAATAAAGGTTGAATGAATGAAAAAGTTATAGATCTATATCCAGTGATTACTTTCTTCAAGTCTTAATAAAAGCTGTCCAGTTGTTCATGAGATATTTTGGTAACAAACTCATACACATACACACGAATGAATAAAGCTTCTTGAAACACACTCTCAAAAACAATTTGTTTGATATGAAATTTCATGACAGAGCTTTTGTAGTTTGGTTTAGCCATGAGAGGAAAAAAAAAAAAAAACACCCAGAAAGAATGGTGTGTTTGACACACACCTGAAAGCCCTCATTCCCCCTCTGTAGAAGTGCCTGTGGTGGTCTCCAACTGCCTGATACTTTTTGAGGAGTACTCATTGCCTCATCCCTGCCTTCAGGCAGAACTTCGTCCCCCTTCCTACCTCCTCTATTCACTCTGTTTTTTCCTACTTTCCTCCTCCCCTCACTCATCACTTCCTTTTTTTGCTCAATCTTCCCTCATTTCTCTGTTTTTCCCCATCCTTTCATCCCCTCAGGGCAGCAGGTTCAGCTAGAAGTCTATTGCAGGGATCAGAGCTGATAACCTCTGTTCTGGACAGGCGAGCCACACGGGGCCACACCTTGCCTGAGGATAGGTCGATCCATGCTAGGGGCAACAGAGGCACAGGAGCCGGGGGGTACTAAGGCCAGGGGCTAGGTTTGGAGTTGGAGTTGAAAACTTGAACCACGGCAGGAGCACGGGGGAAGTGGGCTGCATGCTGGAACATCAGCTGAATGACCCTGAAAACCAGGGCAGGTGGACACGGGTGAGAAGGAGGGGTTGGAGGTGAGGGGCAATGCCGTTGAGCCAAAATAAGGGGAGAGGGTCAACATTAGTGACAGGGGTCTGGGCAGCTGGGCTGAGGATCTACTGATCCATGGTGGAGTGGAGCTGACAGGTGAGAGAGCAGAACCACCCCTAATGATGGCAGCCAAGGTAAGGGTTCAGGGAAGACGCTGGTGCCGGTTGGTGTGATGAGTTTGATGGTAAAAAGACGATGAGGTGAAAAGTAGGGAGGAGAAAGTTGGACAGGAAACTGATGCTTCATAGCTCGTATCAGCTCTTTAAAGCTTTTGTTTATACTGAATCAGATTAAGTTGAGAAAACTGCTTGTTTCTTCTATCACCCAACACATCATTATTCATATTTAATTCAGTTTCACTATAAAATACATTTGAATGACATTTTTAACTGTCATTTTTAGCAATATTGTTCAAATTTTAAATGTTGTTTTTGCTCACTGAGCTGAATCCAAGATGTGTGAAAGTGGGCCATGTTGCGGTCGTGGAACTAGAACTCCATGTCACTTTGTGAAAGGAGCTGAAGTCAAACTTACTGGACTGTGCATGTTGTGCATCTGTGCATGTACTCAGTTTGTGTATTGGAGAACAAGACCATGCAGTGGTGCTCCATCTGCTTTGCTGCCTGGATTGCCCTAGACTGTGCTGCCCCAATTCCATCACCTTTCATGGGTTTGGGAGGGTGGTCGAATGGAAGGGAACGAGTGGCGGTAGGGAGGGGGGAGAGTGTACACAAAAGTCACCCTGAATCTACCAGCTGATTAATCAAGGGTGATTCGGCAGCAAGCGGAGCCTTCCCACTCCTTCCTGGCTAGTCCGTGTGTATTTATTTAGAGTAACCCGTGGCCAGTCACGCCTGACCTCAAACCATCAGGAGCAGCCACAGTTGCGCCCAAGCATAAACAACAAAAAAAAGAAGCATAATGAAAGTAAAGGGACAGCGGACAGAGTGGTGAAAAGAAGAGGAGGGGGGAGAGAAGGCGCTCGTTTCTTTTCACTCTGATAGGCATCTCCAGCTTCACAGCAGAAGCCATGGGTCCAGACGTTGAACTGATAGCTGCCTGTGTCCTGGTGTTTACTTCTCAGCAGACATGGGAAGGGAAATCATTGACCTTTGTCAGAGCAGGCAGGGTTCATCAATCTTCCAGGCACACTTTTTTTTTCTTAGGATCAAATGTCTGCCTAGGGAAGATCCCCCCCACACACTATTACATTTTTTAAAGTTTCACCTTTATACAAGTAATTGCACTGAGACACAAGGAGTCCTCAATAAATGACCTGTTTCAAGTAATTGCACAAAATATCAATGACAGACATAATAATTAAAACAATGCATTCAAAAATTAATAGAATGTAACAAAAAGGCATGATAATGTATAAAAGCAAAATTGATAAAAACAGGAGCAACCTTCCAGAGAGGCTTCCGTTAAGCCTTTGAAACGAGTTCAGAATTATTGAAGCTGGTCTTATAGCCTCAATCACGATCACCTATGGGCCACAGAAGTGGTCAAAAGCTGCCCTTTGTCAATTTCCACATGGTCCTCACTATCCTTACATGAAATTAACTTTTAAAATAAGTTCAAGAATTAATTTTATCCATGAAACTTGAGGAGGCCTAAATTAAATTTCTTAGGCATAAATATCTAAAACGTTTGAAAAGAGATAGATCGAGACTTTTCCTTTGCTTCATAAGTCATTGTTTGTGTTTCCTGAACTAGACTAAACCTAAAAGACTCAAAAAGCAAACAATATAACATTTTATGCACATTTTAAACTAACCCATATTTTGTCATGAGAGCCAGTTTATCAGGAAGAAATATTCTGACCAAGCATGGCAGCTCTGCTACAACTTATTCAAATAAGAACAATAGAAGAAAAGATTGGAAATGTTTTCAAAATTATCTGTCTGAAAAAAGAAACAAATAAAGCAAATAATTAACAATCAAACAAATGAACAAATAAACAAACAAGCAAACAAATAAAGAAATAAGCAGTCCATTTCACTATGGGGCCTTTTGAGTGCTTTAAATAGCTCGATATGGCCCTCTGGAAACAAAATACAGTAGTCTCTCGTTTATCGCGGGGGGTCCGTACCCTGAAGACCCGCAAAAAGTGGAAAACTGCAACGTGGGAATAGTAGTAAATAGTAGTTTATTTTAGTATATATATATGTGTGTGTATGTATAAAGCTGTTTTAAACCCTTCCCACACTCTTGCAATAATCAAAACAATGTTTCTAAACTAAACGCTCTAAAAGAGCACATAATGTCATGATTTCAGCTCTCTGCCTCCTCTGCTCTTTGTCACCTGCAAGTGCTTTTAGCCACGCCCACTTCTCCACTCTGCATAGAGAACAGCTGATCAGCTGTAGAAGGAAGCTTTTTCTGCAGCTCTGGGCTCCACAAAGGTGCAGCAGGTGCTAAATAATTTAAAATAATTTATTTTAAATAAAAATACCATGCCCATCGTGCAGCTCATCCATCCATCAGCCAATTGTGTGTCATGTCCACTTTTATTTTGAAAAACCACGATAGAGTGAGTCCGTGGTAAACGAATCGCGTAGTAGTGAGGGACTACTTTATTGTCTTTCCTTGATCAAGATGAAAGGGCAGAGCAGGAAAATGCTTTGTCTTAAGCTTTATATCTCCTCATCACAAAGATGCAAAAGTTAAATGACAATATATAAATTCATGCAACATGGTTCAGTCCAGTCAGACGGATCTCTAGATGTGATGCAGCTGGGGCTGCTTACAGTGAGCGGCAGGACAACTTCAGCAGCATCTCCAAACGATCTGGTAACTCAAAGAAACAAAAGTTAAATCATTGCAACTGACAAATAAATTGCTGTGATCCCAGATGTGAAGTTTGACATTTCTATAACAAAATTTAGTAAGATAAATTTAAAGTAAGAGACAACTTTTGACCTTGATTGTTGACCTTGACATTTGACCTGTGACCTTGAAATAAATGGAAACATTTGTTGACCAACAAGGTGTTCAGCTGAGGTTTGACATTTCTATGTTAAAAAGTTATCAAATTATATCGATATAAAGAAAAGGGTGACCTTTGACCCCATGATCTTAAAATCAATAAGCATCATTGATGATCCATGAGGTGTCCAGCTGTGAAGTTTGACATTCCTAAGTTACACAGTTGCAGAGTTAGAGCTCTGATAAAAACGTGTCCATGGACTAATGGGCAACTTGTGTTGGTTGGGGGCAGCCATATTTAGCCTTCAGTTTGTGTTGAGGATCATTCTCAACTACTACCACACACATTTTTAACCTAAATTATCTAAAAGTGAACGAGTTAAAGTTGAAAGAACTATAATAGATCACAAAAAAAAACTGACATTAGTGGAAATGTAGGTGAAAATTATGAACCAACAAGTTCAAATTAGCAGAAAGGTGCAAAAGGAGCCGAAAAGAGCTGAAATGAGTAGAGAAGCTGAAAAATAAAATAAAATGCTAAAATGAGCAGAGAGAGGCTTAACGAGCACATGTTTGATTAACTAAACACAGAAATGTCAAACATTGTAGGTTTAATGAGCAGAAAAATAGCTTAATCGCAGCTGAAAGGCAAGGGGGAAAAAAGCTGAAATTAACAGAAAGAAGCTGAAGGGAGCAAAAAAAAGTGAATGAAGTAAAAAAAAAACAGCAATGAAAAACAGCTAAAATCAAACAAACCCTTGAACAGTGAGAAGCAAAAACGATGATTCTCACTGTTCAAGAATAGCTGAACAAGCTTATAAAAGTCCAAAGTCCATGCTCAATAATCCAGGTAAAAATCCATCAATGTTCAGTCAGGTCACCTGGACCATTTGTCATTTTGTATGCTGAGACATTTTGTCCTTCATCCAAAGGACTTCTTCAATCTGAGGAGGGCCATTTTAGCACCAGCTAACTGTTTTTTTCCACTATGGAGTTTGCTGTTTGCGGAAATCAGTTTGTTTGGTGTCTCCTCAGATTGAAGAAGTCCTTTGGATGAAGGACGAAACGTCTCAGCAAAAACAGAAACCATCCAGATGAGCTGACTGGACATTGTTGAAGCTTATTAAAGCTAAACTGAAGCTGTAAAAGGCTGAATGAACCTGTGAAGAGTTAAACACAAGTTACAGAATGAAAACACAGCAGGACGGGAGAGAAACACCAAAACTTTCACAAACAAACTCTGATTTTACAAAAAGTGTTCAAGAAATCAAAAATCTTAACATGTGATTCTTGACCTGCCATTGTGTATCTGTTCCTCTCAAACCCAGCCGGTCGAAGCAGATGGCCGCTTGTCCTGAGCTAAAGGTTTCTTCCTCATGAGGGAGTTTTTCCTTTCCACTGTCGCCTTCATGCTCAAGATGAGAGTTCTGCGATGAAATTAAAATCAAAGCAGTCTGCTCCTCAGATAAATAATGTAAAATTATTATTTTTATATATGAATATTTCTAAGTGCACTGCGATGACTTCTGTTGTGACTTGGTGCAATATAAATAAACTGAATTGAAATTAATAATTTGGTGACATGAAATGTCATGAATTGTGATGTCCTATGCTGAAATAGTTCATAAAGCAGTAAGATGTTGAAGGATTCCATCCGTTCCTGCTTCTTCTTTGTCAGGACTCAAGTGTCACTGGTGCCCATATCCAGCAGTCACTGTGTGAGGGGCGGGGGACACCCTGGACAGGTCTCCAGTCCATCACAGGGACACATAGAGACAAAAAAACATTCACTCTCTCACTCACACCTAGGGACAATTTAGAGTTACCAATCAGTCTAACATGCATGTTTTTGGTCTGAGGGAGGAAACTGGAGTACCCGGAGAAAACCCACGCAGCACGGAGAGAACATGCAAACTCCACCAGAAAGACCCCCAGCTGGGATTTGACCAGAAGTGGAAAGGGTACTGAAAATTTGTACTCAAGTACAAGTACTGTTACACTGCCTAAATTGTACTCAATTACAAGTAAAAGTACTAGTATTATAAAAATACTGAAGTAAAAGTACAAAGTACTCTTCTAAAAAAAACTACTCAGAGTATTAATTACTTTTTAACCTATTGATGTTTT
>NC_056518.1:9383105-9393154 GCF_014905685.2 Nematolebias whitei | reverse complement strand
ATATATATATATATATATATATATATATATATATATATATATATATACACACGACAGGCACACAAAAACGCGCACTTAAATAGACATGGGCAAAACTTATTTATTCCACCACTGGTCAAGTGAAACTGCGTGAATCTTATAATAACTAGATATAATATTTAACATGGGAACAAAATTAATGATAATTGCTCTTTTAGAAAACATTTGATGTGGGCTCATGCTAACTGCAGTAGCCAAGTTATTAACCCTGACAACATCGCTCTTCTGACTGTCAGCATAAAAAAAATTAAGTATCGCAAGGAATACAATGCATTTGGCTTTCGACAGGTCGGATTTAGAAGCTGACTTGACATCTTGCATTGAAAAAAGTATGACATCAAATTATGAATTTCACAATGTGTGCAGCCAATATCCACACTGAGCAAGGGGAACACTGTCAGGGGGGCTGGTGTGTGTGCCACCAGTGAAAGAACAAGCACCTCTAACCTTGTGCTTTTACCGTCTCAGGCTGACATCTCCAAAAACACTTTTTTCCAAGTGTGGGTTTTCTGCAGCACTGTCACCAGCCGGGAGAGGCAACGTTAAGTAAAGAGGGACACATGTGGCTTCACGGGAGGGGAGGGGGGGTCTCTGTAAAGTCACTCACACAGCTCCTGTCAGACTTAAGTAGACAGGTGCTTACTGTTAACTCCTGACTAATATCTTTATGCATATGTATGAATCCCCCCTCCTTTTTAATACGTAGCTCGTTAATGTCACAGCTGCCAAATATTGACTATGACTTTCTTTTAAAAAACGCATAAATAAAACAGCTTTTAAAAAAGTCTGGCCTGCTTAAATATATCACTTCCCCTCTCCCTTTGATCAAAAAGCTTTTTATTATTTAAGCCTCCACGCTTCTTTATATTTTGCCACCTCATCTGCTGTAAATATGCAACATATCATCATTTAGAGTAGGAACGTATTCCTTCATCTAACGCAGCCATATTTAAGCTTTTTTTTTTTGCTTTCTTTGTGCATAAATGTGTCCAGAAACACCGGAGTGCTCTCATGATGGGAGAAAAGTTTATGAGGAGAGCAAAACCTTCAGCTGGATCTCAATCAGTGAAAATAGAGGAAATGGCTTTTTATAGTCTCAGAGGATTTGTTTTCTGATTGCTCTGTAATTCTGACTCCTGCTCTACGAGCCGGAGGCCTTTTCTATTTCCATGAAAACTTGGCAAAGAACGGCAAAGCTGATGAGAGGGAGAGTTTTGACGAGATGTGTAAGGATCTGAACAAGGTTTTACGCACCTGTGAAAGTCCAGTTTATGTAAAAATTAAAACAATATTTCACATTTAACTTTTTGTGAGGCTGAAACAAGGTGACCAATAGCCACAAAGGAAGTTGAGACATCAAAATTTCATCTTGCTGAATATACTGAATGTCTTTAGTGGTGCAATTTAAAATAAAACATTTGTCTTATACAACATGCTATAATTTCAGGGATAAAAAAAATATAGTTTTTGAGCAGGAGTCTTGACAAAAACAAAGCAAAAACAAAACAAAACAAAACAAAATGTTCATATATATATATATATATATATATATATATATATAATTAAATACATTCATGAAACATGTGGTCTAATGTCGAAAAAAGTTATTGATTGAAACCAAACACAAGAAGGACATTTTCAGGCTTCAGTTCTGAGCAGATCAACTGGTGAAACAGACGACAGAGAAGGAACACGAGGAACGAAGCAGCTAGAGATCGTCCACTGATTATGGAAAAATAAAACACCTGATGCTGACTGAACACGTGTTTTAGCATCTGATAAACTCAACGTTAACTCGTAGCAAAATAGCTCAAGGAGCAAAACAACAGAAGTACTGACAACAATGAAACAGAGAAAAAGAACTTTTTTACTATAAATATAGAAAGAATGGCCTTTGACTTTCCTGGTTTTAGTATTTTATATTGCTTTATAATGTAGCTGTTTTTGTTTCATTTTTAAAAAAAATAATTTCTTCCATTTACTTCTCCTACATGTGTCCAGTTTAATTACTTTTTTGTCTGTGTAAACAGATCTCACTTGTAAATGAGTCTTCAAGGCTCAATGTGATTTATTTGTTTAAAAAAAGGTTGAATTGAATTGAATTTTATGTTTTTTTTAATGATTGTCATGATGGTTGTCATCTGTATTCTTTGTTTAAAACAGGTCTGTCTTGTAAATGAGTCCTCGAGGATCAATGCGACTAACCTGTATAAATAAAGGTTGAATTGAATTACATAACAGTCTTTTGTCCATTATTCTAAATTCTGTTGACATCAGATATAAATAATCTGGTAAATATGACTAGAAGCCAAATGAAGTTAGTTAGCGACATTATCAAGTTAAAGGTATTCATTGCAAAATATTAAAAAAGTTCACACTGTACTATATCAAATACTGCAGTTTGAAGGAGTTTACTACAAGAACTTTTATGAATACACAATTCTGAAATGTGAGTCTGTCTTTCACAATAAAAATCAAGTTAGATGCATCTGCCAAAAACCACAGAAACATGGGTCAACAGGCCAACACTCTAGAGATGGAATAATAAAATCATGTTGTGGAAATGTGTGAGATAAGTTACAGATACTTTAGAAGTAAGTTGCTAATTGGTTAGAAATAAGTTACTCAAACTGCTCAGCTGTTTTCTGACATATGTCAACTTATGAGTAACTAATATATAAAGTGTGTGAACTTAAGCATAACATACCTGTCACATACCTGTAACTTATGCCTAATTTATTCATTTTATTTTCAGCAATACTTTGGCATAAGCTGGAAATTTTGTGCATGCACAAAAATTTGGGCTGCCATGGGCATATGACAACTTATGCCATCGTATATCTGCATGCTGGTAACTTATTTAAACTTTACCTCTAATTTATGCCACTTACACATGCTTTCCATGTCTTTCACACATCGGCATAAGGGGATGCAATACGTCATTATGTGACAGCCTCTCACGTTTACCAGTTTTTCATTTCTAGTCCAACATTATTATACTGTGTTCAACAAGTCTGAGTAAAGCTGTTGTGTATGTTAACATAAATAACAATGCACCAAAAGTGTTTGGTCTCTTACTCCCATGGGCTCTTTCATTGACCTCACTACAGTTGTTTCCATATAGATGGGATCCAGTCACATACTTTGTCAACACATGTTTCATTTACATTTACATTTTCATTTATAAAAAATATTGTATTAGAAAGCATTTGATACTACTGATCACAATATTCTTCTCAAAAAACTAAATAAATATGGTATTAGAGGGCATGCATTGCAGTGGGTATCTAGTTATCTAGAAAAAAGGAAACAATTTGTTCAAATAAATGATGTAAAATCTGAATTCTGTAATATTACATGTGGAGTGCCTCAAGGGTCTATACTTGGACCTAAGCTATTTATTTTATATGTGAATGACCTGGTAAATGTGTCTGGATTTTTTAAATGTATTTTGTTTGCAGATGATACTACTTTTCTTTGTGTGGGTGAATATGTTGTGCAAATGCTGAAGATGGCACAAACAGAATTTGTGAAAATACAAAATTGGTTTCAACTAAACAAATTATCTTTAAATGTAGATAAAACAAATTATATGATTTTTAGTAACAACAAGAAAGTGCTTGATACTCCATTTAGAGTCAATGGAATTGAAATTAATAGAGTCAATGAGGTGAAATTTCTGGGTGTCATCATTGATGAAAAACTAACATGGAGATCTCACGTAAAAACCTTAAGAACTAAAATAGCTAAATCGATTGCAGTAATGTACAAAGTTAGAGAGTTATTCAATGATAAAGCAATGTTTCTATTGTATACTGCCATTATTGTTCCACATTTAATTTACTGTATTGAAGTCTGGGGTAAAGCATGTAAAACAATTACAAATCCAATTTTTATTTTACAGAAAAGAGCCATAAGAATTATTACCAGAAAAGATTATAACCATCCATCAAATATATTGTTTCATCAGCTAAAGATATTAAAATTGTATGACTTGGTTGATTACAATATCTTACTGTTTATGTATGGGGCCAACAAAAACATACTACCTACTAACATTCAAGGGAAATTTGTTAAAAGAGAAAGTAATTATTATCTTAAGGGGATGGAGATGTTTGTGAAGCCGTGGTGTCGCACCAGTCTGAAGATGTGATCCACTAGATCTCAGGGTATTAGATTGTGGAATGATCTGGAGGTTGATATTAAAAATGCCAAAACTATGTACATATTCAAGAGGATGATAAAAATTTGTTTTAAAAAAAAATATTAAGTATAATGTGAGTTCATAAAAATTGCTTACAGTTGATCTTATATTTTAGCTAAGTTTTTATTTTATTATTTTTTATTTTTTTATTAATTCATCTTGCTTTTGTATAGTAATTTTGTTTGGAATATATTTTGTGGACAAGGGGCAGATATTATAAGAATTCATTCTTCTTCTGCTGCCTTTCATTTTATTTCTGTGATTGTATATCTTTTTTCGATTCTTTAAATTGTATTATATTTGTTGTTTGGATGAAATGAAATGAATAAATAAAGCATACATACTTACATACATACATTTAAGGAAAACTTAACCATTAATTTAAGAAACATATTCTGCAGATTTTGTTTAATACATTTTAAATTTGAAATTATTTTTTATTCATTTATGGGTCTTCATGATTTTCCTTTAGTAACTGTCACAGTAAGTCAGGCAAATAAAATCAGTTTTTCAACCATATGACAAGTACGCCAATCAAATCACATGACTGATGTTTACAGATGTTTAGTGGAACTGCAGTAACTCAGTGGTTAAGTGAAGCAGCAGAGGTCAAAGGTTTCCTGTAGTGTTTCACTGGGGCTGCTGGTTGAGCCCTGGTTGTAAAACGTTGCCAAATCTTCAAATCTTTCAAGCTAGTTGACTTGCTGTGGCATCTCCTGCATAGGCAAACAGCCAAAATTAACATACTGGTGTTCATTAAACCACTATTAATAACCAGTTGCTAAACTTCATCTTGCTTTGACAAAGTCTGGTACACTTAGCAGTTTTTTCAGTCCGTCTTTTTGTTCCATTTATATGATTACTGGTTGTTCAAGATTTTTCCTGAGTTTAGGCAATGTCTTACATTTTCACAAAACTAGTCTTTTTTTAAATAATTATTTATTTTATTTTATTTATTTTATTTTACAAAATTTTAAACCTTGAATCTTTAACCAGCTCAAATCAAAGAAATAGAATATACAGTAGTCCCTCGCTACTTCGTGGTTCGTTTATCGCAGACTCACTCTTTCGCGGTTTTTCAAAATAAGATAGGACATGACACACAAATGGCTGATTGGTGGATGAGCCGCACGATCGACATGGAATTTGTATTTAAAATAAATTATTTAAAATTACTTTAGCACCTGCTGCACATTTGTGCAGCCATTACTGCAGGATAAACTTCCTACTGCAGCTGATCAGCTGTTCACTGTATATAATATCATGGAAAAGTTGTTTAACTTCCATAATTCCATTCAAAAAGTTAAACTTTAATAGACGATAGCTTCAGGGCCCACAATTTAAACGATTTTAAGTATTTATTTGTTTATTTTTACATAATTTGGGCTTCCAGCTCATAAAACCCACGAAAACAGGATTTCAAAAAAATTAGAATACTGTGGAGAAATCAGCCCAAATGTTGCAGGTCATGAATGTTTTAAACTGAGTGTGACACTAATCATCTGCTAAACTCAAAGCACCTGCACAGGTTTCCCCAGGTGTCATTAAATTGCTTCAGTTTGGTTCAATATGGAGAAGACTGCAGACATAACTGACCAGAAGACCATCATTGATACCCTCCATAGGATGGGTACGTCACAAAAGTTCATAGCTAAGGAGGCTGGCTGTTCACAGAGTGCTGTGTCCAAACATATTAATGGAAAGTCTAGTGGAAGAGCAAAATGTGGCAGGAGAAGATGCACCAGCAACAGAGATGACTGTGGGCTTCAGTGGATTATCAAACAGAAAATTCCAGAATCTGGCAGAGATCCAGAAAGAGTGGAATGAGGCGGGAGTCACAGCTTCAAAAACCACCACATTCAGACACATCTGGGAGATGGACTACAACTGTCGGGTTCCTCGGTTCTCTTTTCAGATGAAAGTAAAGTGTGCCTTTCATTCGGAAATCAAGGTCCAAGGTTTGGAAGAAGAGTGAGGAACAGAACCCATACTGCTTGAGGTCCAGTGTGAAATATCCACAGTCAGTCATGATGTGGGGTGCAATGTCTGGTACAGGTGTTGGTAAACTCTGCTTTCTTAAATCCAAGGTCACCACAACAGTCTACCAGAATGTTTTAGAGGACTTCATGATTCATTCTGCTGAGGATCTGTATGGAGATGCAGATTTCATCTTCCAGCAGGACCTGGTCCCTGTCCATGCTGCCAGAAGCACCATAACCTGGTTTGATGCCCATGTCACAGTGCTTGACTGGCCAGTCATCTGGCCGGACCTAAAGTCCATTGACAATCTATGGGGTATTCTCAAGAGGGACATGAGGGGCACCAGTATGGTGCTAAAAGAGTCAAACACCAGATCCAACAACAAAGAAGAGCTGACAGCAAGCATCAAGGAAATCTGGGCTTCCATAACTCCCAGTCAATGCCACTGGCTGATTGCCTCAATGCCACGTCACATCCAGGCAGTGATTAAGACAAAGGAATTCCCCACCAAGTATTGAAGATTGACATATCGTTTTGAACGTACCATATATTTGATTGATTTGTTGTGATCCTAATTTTTTTTTTCCCTGCAAAATCTGAGTATTGTGGGCTGATGTCTTCACAGTATTCTAATTTTTTTTTTTAAATCCTGTTTTCGTAGGTTTCATGAGCTGGAAGCCCAAATTATGTAAAAATAAATACTTGAAATCATTTAAATTGTGGGCCCTGAATCCATCATCTATTAAATATTAACTTTTTGAATGTAATTATGGAAGTTAAACAACTTTTCCATGATATTCTACTTTTTTGGAAAGGGTCTGTTTATATATATGTATATATATATACACATATATAACAAAAGGACATCATTTCATTGCAATAGTCAAAAACAACTGTAAGACTTACATTTTAGCTGAAGCAGGTAACATAGCAGTGACTTTAATCTTTTTCATGTCTCCAGTCATTATTGGATAAAAACTAACAAAAGGTTTGCACAGTCTAATCTATTAGAATGAAAATAATTTCCAAAATCTTCATTACTTTTCATTTTTCAGTAAATCTCTTTGTCTCTAAACAATTTAACCATGTTGAGCCATGCTTGGGGTCAGATGTCATGGCTGATGCAGGAAGCCGTGGCGTGACAGGTTTAAGTCCCTTGGACTTTTCGCCCAAGGAACAGATGTTTGACGAGGCAGTCTGGTTATCACCACGGTGACTGAGGAGCGGGAGCAACCGCTCTTGGATGGATGCTGGTAATTACCCATGCTCCCCTGGGAAGGAGCTGACATGTGCTCGCCACTCTTGGAGATCACAGGGGTGTAATTAAAGCTGCAGTAACAGTTGTTAATAGGGCAGCAAATAAAGGTAGAGGTGGATGTGTGGGAGGGAGGGGGACAAGTGGAAAGAAATCATGGGGGCATAATGGAGGACTGTCTCACTTTTGTCCTCTGACATTTTTGTTTTACAAACTCTGACCTTCTTGTAGGACAGTGGATTCAGATAAAGGACACTTCATTGCAAGAAAATTAAAATGAACTCAATAATTATTAGAAGCTAAATAATGATTCATACCAAAGGAGTTCTGGTTAAGACAAGAACATCACATCAAACTTTTCTTACCATCTCAGATTTTAAATGTGTGCTTCAGTAAATACATAATATTTTAGAGCTTCAGTGAGCTTCAGTGTGCAGCAGGAAAATAAAAAGTGGACAACAAAAGTGTGACAAAGTCACCCAAAAACCTCTGGCATGCAGGAATCTCTAAGTGTTTGTAAGTGACAGGTATGTTTTTCTTGCTCGGCGGCATGTGATGCTCAGAGTGGCCATGCAGAGCTGTTAAAAGCACCATCCAACACCCCAAGTGTCAGAACACATCATCACAGCCTTTTAGAGCTGCAAAACCCTTTGACAGCGCTCAAATGGCTTCTCTTACCTTTTATTGTGCTCCACGTCTTTGTATAAATGACCGCATTCAGCCGCTGTACTGTTTTTGACAGGCTTATGTATTGCTCTTCTGAAATCACAAAAAATAAAAATAAAAAAAAGGGAAAGGGCATTGCTTCAGGAGGTGCAAGAAGTTGTTTTGCAGGCCGGTTTAGTCTGTATGAACGCCAGTAGTCGTTTTAGTTTGGTTCTATTTTGGCTCGTCAAGAAAGCTAAAAGACACGGTGAAATTGGAAATTGTGAAGGTGAATTCAGAAGTAGCCAAAATATCATGGCAGAGCGTGTTATTATCCTAGGTGGAAGCTTGAATAGCTTCAGTGCTCATACCATAAAATGGTATGTGAGGATCAAATGCGTGGCCTTGATATTTCAATTCAATTCAATTCAGTTTATTTATATAGCGCCAAGTCACAACAGAAGTCATCTCAGGGCACTGAACAGAAACATTCATATATAAAAATAATAATTTAATATTATTTATCTGAGGAGCAGACTGCTTTGAATTTAACTCCATCACAGAACTCTCATCTTGAGCAAACATGAAGGTGACAGTGGAAAGGAAAAACTCCCTCATGAGGAGGAAACCTTTAGCAGAACCAGGCTCAGGACAAGCGGCCATCTGCTTCGACCGGCTGGGTTCGAGAGGAACAGATACACAATGGCAGGTCGAGAATCAGAGAAATAGTATTAAATGAAACTATTCAATTTTAGCAATTCATTTAAGTACATGAGGTCAATTTGTCCTCTAGTAGTCTAAGCTTAAGACAGCATAACAAGCCAACCCTAACTATAGGATTTATCAAACAGGAAAGTCTTAATCCCAGTCTGAAAACTGGACAATGTGCCAGTCTCACGGACAGAAACTGGAAGTTGGTTCCACAAGAGAGGAGCCTGAGAACTGAAAGATCTTCCTCCCATTCTGCTTTTGGAAACTCTAGGAACCACAAGTAAACCTGCAGTCTGAGAGTGAAGTGCTCTGTTAGGAAAATATGGAACAATAAGATCTGTAATATAAGATGGAGCTAGTTTGTTTAGGGCTTTGTAGGTTAGAAGTAAGATTTTGAATTCCATCCATCCATTATCTTTTACCCGCTTCTTCCATCCTGGGTCATGGGGGATTTTGAATTCTATTCTGGATTTGACAGGGAGCCAATGGAGAGAAGCTAAAACTGGAGAAATATGATCTCTCCCGCTAACTCCAGTTAAGACTCTGGCAGCAGCATTTTGGATCAATTGAAGACGTTTTAAAGAAGTATTTGGACACCCAGATAATAAACCATTGCAATAGTCCAGTCTAGATGTAACAAATGCATGGACCAGTTTTTCTGCATCATTTTTAGATCAGATGTTTCTAATTTTAGTGATATTATGCAGGTTGAAGAAGGCGGTTCTAGTAACGTTTTTAATGTGGGGGATAAAAGACATGTCCTGATCAAAAATAACACCAAGATTTTTAACATTAGAGATGGAGGACAGATTAATGCCATCTAAGGAGAGAGAAAGACTAAAAAAATTCATTCCTAAGGTGCTCAAGTCTATAACCTCGTATCTGAATATTAATATAACCAGATATCAGAATATTTGTTGTCATAGTTTCTTAAATTATGCAAAAATCTAACTTTCAAAACTACTTGTAACACATAAAGCTCTTTTGGACATTTCTGACAATTTACATAAAGCGATTTTAATAGCAGAAAGTAGATGAAAAGAAGAACAGATGAATCAGATCCAACTGTGGTGACAATAACATGAGTTTGTCTATCTTCAACTGCAAAACAGAGTCATCAAGCAAATAAGCCATGATGAGTTTTAGACATACAGGTATTGTCATCCATCCATCCATCCATCCATCCATCCATCCATCCATCCATCCATCCATCCC
>NC_056518.1:9379505-9381993 GCF_014905685.2 Nematolebias whitei | reverse complement strand
TCCATCCATCCATCCATCCATCCATCCATCCATCCATCCATCCATCCCTGGACCCTGGACAGGTCTCCAGTCCACCACAGGGACACATAGACACAAACGAGACAAACAACCATTCACTCTCTCTCTCACCTAGAGACAATTTAGAGTTACCAATCAGCCTAACATGCAATTTTTTGGTCTGTGGGAGGAAACTGGAGTACCCGGAGAAAACCTACGCAGCACGGAGAGAAAATGCAAACTCCACCCAGAAAGGCCCCCGGACCGGGGTTTGAACTGGGGCAACCTGCTCGCTGAGAGGCAGCAGCTCTACCAACTGAGGCACCATGCTGCCCCTTGTTTGAAATCGTTGGTATATACTTTCCATCCCCCAAACCTCCTCATTCAGGTATACAGTATTATAAACACAATTAAAGAGATAATTCAGATCTTTTGAAGTATTTTCTATAGAAACATTAAACAGCCTCTGCTTCTGCCCATCTTTACTTCTGAGATTCAGCTTCTTTAAAATCGTTTTTTTGTTATATTCAGTCCTCTTACTTACCTGTTGCTGATTAACCTAACCTTCTATCTGTGTGGGAGTTCAGTTTTCCCTGCAGCCTGAAGTCACAGGGTTGTGCAAACAACCCACACCTGCGGACCATCTCCTTGATGATCTGCATGAGTATAAAAGGTATAGGACTTCTCTTCGCCACTGGAGCATTGCATGCCTACCAGTAGTTGTGCTTCTAGCCACTTTACCTTCCTAGTGATAAGAAAAGTCTAACCAAGTGTTCTTATGTGTTTCAGTATTGACTCCTGCTTTTCCACCTGTTTCTGGACTCCTCTGGTGTGGCCCTGGGTTTCCTTGTGACCTCTTCAGCTGTTTCTTCACCTTCCAGCCACTTGCCAATCCCTACCTGAGACTTACCTCCGACATCCTCCTTCATATCACTGAAACCATTGGACCCCTGCTCCTGCGATGATCCATAACTCGACCTATTTCCAGTCCCTCCCAGTTTGCATTGCTGAATTATATCACTGTAAAGAAATTACTGTTAATTCTTTAAGGTCTTGGAGTCTGTTCCTTTCTGTTACTACTCTCTGGGTACCTGTTAAATCTAATGATCTGCTTCTTATTTGTACCATTTACTTTTACAGCCATTTGCTTCTCTTGTCCCAGTGTTTTAGAGATGTCTTGCCACCATCAAATTTAAAATGACAAATGGTACGATTTCTCTGTTTAAACATTTGATATGTTTACTATTTTCAATTAGTGAAAAAATGTGGGTGTATGGGATTTGAAAATCATTGCATTCCAGTTTTTGTTTACGTTTAACATTGCATTCCAGCTAATTTAGAATTGGTCTTGTGTGTATAAAGTTATGATTACTTCAGTAATTATATTTTTTATTGTGAAACAAAACTGTATACCTTTGAACTAAAGTTTGGTAAAGTCAGTAAAATAAGTTGGTATAACCTCATGCATTTAAAGAGCAAGCATGACTGCATTAACATAGCGAGTTACTCGATTAGCTGCCGATCGGTACATTCTTGCTGTATCAATTCCACAGTTAACACTCATCAAATCTAATTCCCATGCAGCTTGCTGTCATATCCCATTGGCAGGCTGCATCTAAACTGATTTGGAAACCTTTTGTCCTTTCTAATCTGGTCAAATCAATGAAAACATTCGTTCTCGACCCAGCATAGGGGGATTTGGATCAATATGAATATTGATCAATAAGTGGCACTGGGAGGTCAGTCAGCCTTATAAGGTCGAGGCTAATCAGTTTAAGTTGCCCACAAGCAGTAAAATGGGGGCTAAGCACAGTTTAAGTGGTGACTTGGCCTGCAAAGAAGGTCTTTGGCTTCTTCTGTTGCATGAAACCGCCCTTAGAGAGAGAGCGACCATGATGAATTAAAAAAGGAATTGTATTTAATCTGTCAGGACAGTATAATAATATTTATTATATTTATACAAGGCAGCACGGTGGTGCAACTGGTAGAGCTGCTGCTTCTCAGCAAGCAGGTCCCTGGTTCAAATCCTGGTCCGGGGCCTTTCTGGGTGGAGTTTGCATGTTCTCTCCGCGCATGCATGAGTTTTCTCCGGGTACTCCAGTTTCCTCCCACAGACCAAAAACATGCATGTAGTCTGACTGGTAATTCTAAATTGTCCCTAGGTGTGAGTGAGAAAGTGAATGGTTGTTTGTCTCTATGTGACCCTGTGATGGACTTGCGACCTGTCCAGGGTGTACTCCGCACCTCGCACAGTGATTGCTGGACATGGGCACCGGCGACCCCCCGTGACCTAAAAATGGAAGAAGCGGGTAAAAGATAATGGATGGATGACTTTATACAATCAAGTGACCCAGTACAGTTTCCCTCTCACTCATGCATCAATATGGAATTTTGTGGCAATCTTTTCTTTTCTGTGAAATTCATTCATTCATTCATTCATTCATTCATTCATTCATTCATTCATTCATTCATTCATTCATTCATTCATTCA
>NC_056518.1:9366363-9379495 GCF_014905685.2 Nematolebias whitei | reverse complement strand
TCATTCATTCATTCATTCATTCATTCATTCATTCATTCATTCATTCAAACTTTATTTATACAGATTAGTCTGTTAGTCTGAAATGTCTTCTTTTTAGGCTCCAGCAAGCTAGCAATAAACACTTTCAGTAATTTATTAGGATAAAATACTTCTAGAGCTATGCAATTCACAACATTAGCTTTGTATTGTTTTATAAATCCATCCATTATCTTCCACTTGGTCTGAACTCTGAAGTCAGGTCATAGGGCATCAGCTTGAACAGGGGGGCCCAGACATCTCTTCCCACAGCCACCTCATCCAGCTCTTTGGGTTCCAAGACGTTCTCAGGCCAACTGGGGGACATAGTCTTTCCAGCATGTTCTGGGTCTTCCCCAGGGTCTCCTATCAGTTGGGCATGTCCGAAGCACCTCTTTAGGGGGGCACCCAGGGAACATCCTTACCAGATACCTGAACCACCAACTGGCTCCTCTCGACGTGGAGGAGCAGCGATTCTACTCTGAGTCTCTCCTGGATAACTGAACTTCTCACCCTATCCCTAAGGGAGAGTCTAGCTACCCTGTGGACAAAACATTTCAACCGACTATATCTGCAGTCTTATTATTTTGGTCACAACCCAGAGTTTGTGACCATAGGTGAGAGTAGTAATGTAGACTGACCGGTAAACAGAGACCTTTGCCTTATGGCTCAGCTCCCTCTTCACCACAGTGGACCAGTACATAGTCCACAATACTTGAGATGCTGCACAAATAAGCCTGTCAACCTCACACTCCATTCTTCCCTCACTTATGAACAAAATCCAGAGATACATGAACTCCTCCACTTGAGGCAGAACCTCACCCTCGACCTGAAGAGAGCAATACACCCTTTTATGACTGAGGACCATGGTCTCAGATTTGGAGGTGCTAATTCTCATCCCAGCCACTTCACACGCTTTTGCAAACTGCTCCATTGAGAGCTGAAGATCACAGCATGATGAAGCCAACAGGACCACATCATCTGCAAAGCGCAGAGATGGAATCCTGAGGCCACCGAACTGGACTCCCTCCACCAGCTGGCTGCATAGAGGAATCCTGTCCATAAAAGTTCTGAACAGAATCAGTGACAACGGGCAGCCCTGGTGGAGACCAACTCCCACCCTGAAGGGGTCTGACTTGGCAATGCGAACCAAACTCTTGCACTGCTTGTATAGGGACCAAACAGTCCATAGCAACGGGCTACCAATCCCATATTCACGGAGCAGCTCCCACAGTGTACCTCAAGGACCATGGTCAAACGCCTTCTCCAAGTCCACAAAACACATGTAGACTGGATAGGCAAACGCCTATGACGCCTATTAGCTTGTTTAGATTTTCTGTTCTTGTAGCATTCTTCTCTTCTATATTGGATTGTATATAGTGGATAAAGTGCTATTGTAGTTGACCTGAATTTGATTGCTGATCAGGTAATATCTCTAAATTGTCCCTAGATGTGAGTGAATGGTTGTCTCGTTTATCTTTATGTGGCCCGGTGATTGACACGCAACTTGTCTAAGGTGTATCCTGCCTTTTGCACAGTAACTGCTAGAAATACTGTAGGTACCATGTCTCCTGAAAAAATGAGTCAATTATTTTATTTATTTATTTTTTATCTTCAAGCCACTCATTTTTATGGCAAGCAAGCCTTCTGGTAATGAAACATAAATACAATGGGGGAAAAAATCTAGCAGTTTAAACACAAACTCATTGTGAGAGTAAAAGAAAAAGAAACAAGTGAAGCAGGACTCAAAAAGCAATGTGCTTTTTGGTAACAAGGAAATAAGAGCACTGAGTCTTGGTGAAGTCGTGGCAATAGATGACCTTTTCAGAGAGAGTCCCTTACGCAGTCTTGGGCCAAGGTACACTTTTATTTATAGAGGGTATTTATAGAAGCGATTTTCCTGAGGTTATCCTGAGCAAAATGCCAGTTCTGATTACCAGCCAGGTCCTGCCTGTGCCTCATTTTATGGCTGAATGAGCCCAGGAAGCGGGGGACTCAGCATGCAGCTCAGGGTCACCTATTAAATCCTGGTGTCCAAGAGAGCACCGTCATGCACTTCTTGTTCTACACTGGGTGGGGCTCTGGAGCGGCAAGAATCGACTGAGTAAATGGGTGGCCAGGTGTGTGTACGCAGGTGTGTGCGCTTGCTTTTATGTGGACAATGATTTATTAAGGGAGTGTGCCACGTCAACTGGAATCCATGTCCTTCTTGTTTAACTGGGTTGTAATCATAACACTTACAATCAAGATATTTCCATCATTATTAGTAAAATGGAAGCACAAGAAAGCATCTCTTACTACTACTGCGTTCTTTATGCACAGAATATACAAAGTACATAATTCCTATGAGGGGGGAAAAGCTTAGACAGTGACAAAATGGAAATAATGTTTGTGACTACATGCATGGGTCTCATGCACTTTCTGTGAGTTGTGTGTATGAAACTGTGTGTATCTCATGTGGGCAGCTAAAAGTCACCCTGGTGAAGCACCTCAGGCCCTTTGTGAGGCCTGGAAACCTCAACATGAGGTCATCACAGCCGAGGGACATGCAGACTGCCAGAATGTCAACTGAAAGAGACAATCTGAAAGAAAATATATAAATGTCTACTGATGACTGTACAGTGGTCAGATTATGTTTTCATGTCTAATTTGCAGAGCTCGTCCAAAGAACAGGTTACTGTGTAACTCATTTGTTTTGAGAAGTAAGGAGTGGGCACAAAGTTTACAGTATTTAGGGTCTATATAAGTTGAAATACAACCAGGTGATTCAATTAATTGTTTTCCACAATCTGAAGTATTAATCACTCATCTGATGACGTGATTTAATTTATTTGTGATTCATCTGTCTGGATGGTTGAGTGTACTTAGTCTTTTTCTTAATTATTTTGGCCAGTTTGTCTTCTGGTTGGTTAGGTGAGTAGTAAGCGGCCATTTTGCCTTTAACATTTGATTGTTATGCACTGATGATTGATTATTTTAGACTAATGGTTTCCATTTTGCATGTGTAAAGCCAGTGTCTGGGAATTTCACAGCAGACTGGTTTGAAACACGTCATTAAGGTGCTATTTATATGACAGATCCTGTCGGTAGGTCTCAGACTGATGAAGTCTTTCGACTGAAAGATGAAATGTTTCTTCCAAAAATAATCTGTCCAGATTACATGATTTAACTTGTTTGTGTATTCTCAATGTGTACATTCAAACCGTCTATACATTGAAGCTAGACTCAACCACAAATAGGGAGTTTTGGATCTGTTACAAGCGTCTGAAACTTTTGAGAAATAAAAGTCCCATCTGGTAATTTTGAAAAGGTACAGCTGTGACTGGAAGAAAGAGGAAAAAACACATATGGACTGAAAATAACCTAAAATTCAAAGCTTTTTTTTAGTAGTATTTAGTATCTGGTCAATTTCCATTTTACTGTATGTCATTCAGAAAAAATGCCCAAATCTTTTTTTTCACACTTTTTAAATGAAATTCTACAAGAATTTTGATTTCATCCTAAATCCTTTTTGGCCTCAGTGTCTCACCAGCAGGACTGTGCTCAACTCTCAACGTTTTATTAGCTCGTGAGCTTCACTTTGGTGCTTCGGTGGTCACAATCTAACATGTGTGACAATCAGATCAAACAAAGTGAATTCAGAGTAAAGTTAGACCATGTGAGCTGATTGTTGCTGAGTTTGAATTCTCACAGGAAAAATTAGCAAAAGAACATATAAGATGAATGTCTTGAAAATCTTTAAGTACTTTAATTATAAAGTCTTTACTTTTCAGGTTTTAACATTCAAAAATTAAACCATGAACATGGAAAAAATGCAATTTATACCCTCAAGGATAAAAAAACAGAAATTATAGTAAACACTTTTTTTTTATTATTATTTTGTAGGCAGAAGAGAACATAAAGGTTTTGTCTGTGAAGCATGGCGGTGGTAACATCATGAATTTGCTAAATCTGGGTTTGATGAACCATTGAATGTTGAATCCTACCAGTAAGTTTTGAGAAAAATGCTACGATATTCACCATGAACTCATTTCAAATGATAAAAAAGCAGTTTAACACAACAAATAACAAGTGGTCCAGTCAAAACAGTGAAAAGAAAGAAATATAAAGCTTAGATTTGTAGTTCACTGTGATCTCTCCTCTAATCAACAAATCTGTTGAAATCTCTTTAATATCACGCTCTGTTTTGTCCTGAGTAGACCTCCATTTTTCTTGTGGTTCATGCAGCCACCTTTCCAATATTTCCTGACATTCCCGAGTTTGGAAGTGAAGGAGAAAGGTCTGTCCCCCCAGGGTTGTTTGCCCGACTGTCTGACATCATAGACTCCGGCATCTTCTGATCCGTCGGCGCAGAGAGACAATCT
This sequence comes from Nematolebias whitei, assembly GCF_014905685.2. Lineage (NCBI taxonomy): Eukaryota > Metazoa > Chordata > Actinopteri > Cyprinodontiformes > Rivulidae > Nematolebias > Nematolebias whitei. The sequence goes on along the minus strand of NC_056518.1, from coordinate 9,375,116 downwards.
GACAGGCTTAATTTACAATGTCAGCCCTTTCAAAACCATTTCCCCCTCATGCTGACAGCAATCCCACATTTATAAATTAGCAGAAACATTAACCTTTAGACTGAGTGTAAGGGTTTCTGAGGGAGGCAAATTAACTTCCATTTGTTAATGTCAAATTTGGGTTCAAACGGTACCAAAGAAAATGAAGTAAGGAGATTGAGTAGATTATGGGATGTATTGTGTGCCCTGAAATGAAATGTTTTATCAGCTTTTGATGATGAATATGACATTGTTTTTGAGGTAATCCACAGCATGTTGCGCAGCAGGTGAAGCTTGGTAATTGCAGTCGTGCTCTCATCACAGCCAGCACAAAGGTCGTATTGTTTTTACACAACAGGATAATATGAAGTGTCTTCTTTCATTTTACAAAGTGTGACCTCATAATACAGAACATTTAAAATGCACAAATACATTGAAACTAAAATACAAGTAATACAAAGTGCAGTGCAATGAATGTGATTTATTTTATGGGAACAAAGCCACCTGAGAATGATAAGATGATTCCCAAGTTGTTATTAAACTGCAGCATAGCTGTCCACTTACATCAGTGTAATTGCTAAGTTGTGTCCATCAAACCCCGAAAAGTCTTCACACGTTGGCATGTAACAGCTTGTCATGAGGAACTGTTGCAGTAATATTTGCAGCTATTACCCTAATTAGAGGAAAGCACACAGATGGTGTTGTTTCACAAACTCACAGACTGAGAATCAAAATGTCATCACTGCCAAAATTAGTGATGGTCTGAGAAAATACTAAAAAAAAAAACATGAACAAAAAACAACATTACTCTTTTTCACAGCTCAGCTTTTATTTTCAAAACTTCTTTCTCTGTTCCAACTGAAGCTGACATTAAACAGTCTGACTTCCTTGATGAAAGAACAGGGTCTTTAACGGAGCTACTTGGGCACCATATGCTGCATTTAAACACTGTCAGACAGCGGTGAAGCCTGAGTGGTCCTGGATGTAGGCCAGCTCCCAGAAGAAGTCTAACACTGGTTGGAAAATGTTTCCAGTGAGAGCAGGAAGAAGCCACTTTTCATGGAGCAACTTCCAGATGCAGGACGTATAGGATGAGATGAGCACATCTGTGCGTGTGTACGTGTGTTTTCTCATGTGTACGCCATTACTGTATCACGCTGTCACCAAGCGTGATCTATGTCACGCTCTCTAATGAAGCAAGAAGAAAAGTCCATTTTTTGCAAGTGGACATTGAAATTGCTTCACTTTTAGTTGACAACGTAAAAAAATCTATTATATTTGGAAAAAAAATGTTTTATAAATGGTGGCACAGTGGCTCAGTTGGTAGAGCTGTTGCCTTTCAGTGAGAAAGTCAGCGGCTCAAATCCCAGCTGGTGGCCTTTCTGGGTGGAGTTTGCATGTTCTCTCCGTGCATGCGTGGTTTTTCTTCCACAGACCAAAAACACGCATGTTAGTCTGATTGGTAACTCTAAATTGTCCCTAGGTGTGAGTGAGCGAGTGAATGGTTGTTTGTCTCTATGTGTCCCTGTGATGGACTGGAGACATGTCCATGTGTCCCCCACCTCTCGCACAGTAGCTATGATTACATGGCCATAAGTAATTGGATTAAACGGCCATTCGGAATAAAAATGCATCATGCAAACGCCCCATTCAGATTATTCTGAGCTGATTCAGCTCTATCCGAATAAATTTGTAATCAGAATGAGTTGGGTGGTTTATGCCGATTCATAATCTGAACATGTAAACATTTAATCTGATCATGTTTTCTGATCGTGGAAAACTGACCTGACTGCGCATGTGCAACATGTCTACCTCACGTATTTCCACCTGGCTAACGCTAATATGTCAAGGAAGTAAAACTGATCGGTGAGCGACACATTTCTACTAAAAACTTTGAAAGAGCTCAGAATGATCTGTATCACCTGCAGCTCAGTCAGGGACTGCAGCAACGTCTCCACCGTCATTAAAACCGGGCACGGGTCCATTTTGGACGCTCCAGTTTGTTTACGTTCATCCCGGAAGTAGAACTTCTTCTTCTGTGGTTTTTTAAGAGGAGTTTACCTCTCTGCATGTGTCAGTACTTTTATTCAGAATAAAAGCCCTTTGCATATAAACGCTCGTCGTGAACAGATTGTGCCCATGTAAATGACACATTAGGATTATTTAATCTGAACACATTTAAATTCAATCAAATAATTTTGTGAATGTAAACATAGCTATACATACTGTAGCTGGACATGGGCACCAGTGACCCAAAAGGAAGAAGCAGGTAAAGATAATGGATGGATGGATGGATGGATGGATGGATGGATGGATGGATGGATGGATGGATGGATGGATGGATGGATGTTTTATAAGTCCTGTGTATGCTGCTGCTGTTCTATTTTTCCTGCATTAAACTGAATATCGATTGATTCCTAAAAAACTTTTATATCAAAAAGATACGTTTCCACCTCACAGACGAAACTGAAAGAGAATATCTTGTATTTCTATTCTTCCACGCAGGAGGTGCAAGGCAGATATGCCGCTGCACTGTTTCTGACTCTGACTTTATTACTTACCTCCATAGAAACTGTCTGTCAATCAAATCCGGCTCCTTCACAGAGTAGCCCAAGGGTAGAGTGCTAGCGCACCTTCACAACAATGTAACATTGTTCGCTACATATAGCATATCTACCACAGAGAGGCAGAGGATTCAATAAGGAGACCATAAGGTAAGACGAGCCCTTTTGTTGAGAAGAATGTTCAGGATTTTGTATTACTGCGCTGAGCTTTTATGTGCTGCTTGAACATGGTTATGATGAGGTGAAAAGTTTCCAATAACTATATTTTGCCTTCAGCGAGGATTAAAATAAATCTATGCCCAATGAAGGATTCTTGGATTACAACTTTATATTCTGCCAAAGGGGTGTTTTCCTCATCTTTGTCACTCCTGAATCTCTTGGCATAACTCACATTTTACTGATTTTAAATTAGCATAAAGTTGAGAATTTCAACAAAGAAGTTATGGAGTTTACTTGGATATTTTAAGCTAAACAGCTTGGATTAAAGAGGATTATTTAAATTGTATTTGAAGGGAGTTTGTTCATGTTTGATAGACAACAAAATCAAGGACTGAGGCGTCACTGATGGCAATGAACAGGTGGCATTAAAGCAACATTTCAGATTTTTTAAAGTGAGGTTCGGTGCAAAAGTTATGAAAAATTAATACCTTTTCTGTTGTAGATTTGAATGACCTTGGTTGGATTGAAGAGTTAACGAGTCCAAACGGGGCCAACATCAAAGTGGATTACTGGTGCCTCAAACACTTTGAGTCCAACACATTTCACGGTGGTTCATGCAAAGACAGTTTCACTTCACACTGTTATTATGGCAAAACTATGTTGGTGTTCCTATCGAAAGTTTCCCAGTCTGCACCAGAATGTCTAGGGTTTTTTTTTTTAATATGGAGATGTTTGACGATAGCTTCACTCTTTGTCTAAACTGAAATTGTTCAAATAGCTATTTACTCAGATAAAGTTGTTTGTACCCTTTTTATAATGAGAAAAACTCATAATGGTCACTGAAAAAATTTGAAACTGACAAAAATAAAACTTTTTTTTTTTTCAAAACTACCGTAATGAGACTGGCCTTGACAAAGAGGATGGTGTCCTTCACCTAATATTTTTTTGCTGCAATGAAGTAATTTCTGCAACTTTTTCTGCACCTGTCTAAAGGAATTTTGGCTCATTCAGTGACAGGAAACGTCTCCAGATGTCTCACATTTGAAGGGTTCCTTTTCAGCCCGTTCCACAGATGTTCAACAAGATTTAAATCAGTGCTCAGAGGCAACTTTTAAAGTTTAATATTTACTTCTTGGCCATTTTAAAGTGTTTTTAATAGTTTGAGTCATTATCCTGTTGGAAGACCCATGACCTGCACCTGAGACCAGTCTTTATGATCAGTGACTGTACATTTTGCTCCAGGACGCCTTAAAAGTCCTGAGATTTGATTGTACCATGCATGTATTCAACACCCTGTGTCAGATGCAACAAAGCGGCCCCAGCCCATAAATGAACCTCGTGTTTCACCACAGGTACAATGTTCATGGAGCATGAAGACGCATGAACATGGAGCTAAAATCTCCAGTTTTGTCTCTAAAGAATGTTCTTCCAGAAGCTTTCATGATTGTCTGTATGCATTTTGGCAAACTATAGTCTCACTTTTTCATGAGTTGCTTTCAACAATGGCGTCCTCCTTGGTCATCTTCCATTAAGTCCCCATTGGCTGAAACAGTGACGGATGGTGTGATCTGACACTGATAAACCTTGACCTTGGAGTTGATCTCTGATCTCTTTTGATGATGTTTAGGCTCGTTACATTTGTATTATCCATCTCTTCCACTCATCATAAATTCCTCTCTTGCAGCCGCATCCAGGGAGTTTGGCTATAGTCCTGTTGCCCTTAAACATCTCAGTAAATCTAAATGTACAGCTGCAGTTTCTTAAGCATCAAGTGTTTGGGGATGACCTTATAGCCTTTACAGTGGTGACTTTAGCTTCTTTTTGGGGGTGCTCAAGCACCCCTAAATTTTCACTCAGCACCTCTGAAAAATTAAGAAACCATCATTAGGATTTTGTAAGGAAGCTCAATTCTCAAAGCGTAGAGTCACCAAAATATTGAATAAATTTGGAATAAATATGGAATACAGTAGTCCCTCGGTTGTCATGGGGGATCCGTACCTGGAAGCCCCATGATAAGCGAAAAACCACGAAGTAGTACTACAAGTAGTAAGTAGTAGTTTATTTTTATATATATAAAGGTGTTTTAAACCCTTCCCACACTCTTGCAATATTCTAAACAATGTTTCTAAACTCTAAACGCTCTAAGAGCATGTCATGATTTCAGCTCTCTGCCGCCTGCCAGCGCTCTCGGACACGCCCACTTCTCCACAGCAGAGCAGAGATATGACATCCTGTAGTAGAGGAAGCTCCCTCTGCACCTGCAGACCGCAGGTGCAGAGGGAGCTTCTCCTGCCGGTGTGGGCTGCACAAAGGTGCAGCAGGGGCTGAATAATTTAAAATAATTTATTTTATATAAAAATGTCATGCTGATCGTGTGGCTCATCCATCAATCATCCATTTCTGTGTCAAGTCCAATCTTACTATGAAAAACTTTGATAGAGCGAGCCTGTGAAAAACAAACCACAAAGTAGCGAGGGACTACTGATGATGACACTCTTAAACCGGCTGGTAAAATCAGTTTGTTTGTTTTTTTGTTGTTTTTGCATGAGTCAGATCCTTGAAAACATCTGTCAATCAATCCAATTGGCTTGTATGCAACTGGTCAATCAGCAATCTCAATTTGTCCCGAGGTAAATGCTCCTTACCTGCAGGAACACCACCCCTTTTCCTCCAGCAACATTATCGGGGTTTTGCTTTACAAACGCTTTGTGGTCAGAGGGATTTCATGAAAAATCATCAGAAAAATTATTAAACTTTCTTAGTGGGGAACATGGAATTCAGACATGTTACCCTGAATGTTAAGAGAGTGGAATATAGTTTATTTAATTGCACAATCTTTAGGGATTAGATTGTGTGAGAGAAGTGGAGCGTGCTCTATTTACACAAGGAGAGCTGTTGGTCAGGCTACTTCTTGTTGTGCCATTATCTCTAAAATAGTTGTTGAATCAATTTATTTTTAACTTATGGAGGTAAATGTAGATGTTTAACAATCTGCTAAATGCAACAGAAAGCAGGGGACGGTATATACTTTATTCAAAAATTTCTGGTGGAGGAGCCTCAGACCCCCCACCAGTGTGTCCCCCCACATTATGAATGCTTCTGATGCCAATGGCCACAGCGTTGTTCAAGCCAAGAGCCACTGTAACCCTGGGGGCTGAGCACCCCAAAGGGCAGATCCTAGACTCGCCCCTGAACCTTTACCTTCAGCGTGTTTGTTGACCATTTTCTTTCGAAGTTTACGAAATAAAGCTCACTTTAGTTTTCTGTGGCCCATGTTCATTGTAGCACACACCATGTTAGCAAACAGCCCTGTGACTACTTTGTGATGCTAATTACTAAACACACCTTAGTTTAACATGTTCATACAGTCAAATTATTGTCTTTTTCTAAGTACTACCATTCTTTTTGTCAAAGCCAGTTTCGTTACTGTAGTTCGATTATTACAATAATCTTATTGAACCAAAATTCTAAAGCAATGATTAATTTTTAATTGTAGATTTTCTGTAATTTTCTTTCATAATTAATTAGTTTAAAAACTTTCATCGCCCTTGGGTATTTTCTTTAACACAAGTGTACAAATGTATCCATGTTTTTACATGGATTTATGACAGGTCAAACTAACTGATAATAACCTTTTTTGTAAAAAAAATTCAGAACTATCACTTTAAATTTTAGCAATGCAGCCACCAAATAGACACTGAACTAATCAGAGAAGCATACAAAGAAGAAAATGTGTTAACGAAAGCGAAAGAGATATTTTCCTTGGGACAGAGGATGGCATCAGATTCACTCCTCAGAGGCTTAATAAAATGTGCTCAGTTAGCCTCTACTCATTACTACACCATGAGTATTGACTTTGGCCTCAAGTCCTGACCAGATAAAATGGTGCAAGGGCTTGTCCTAAGTGATTGCTCCAAATTACAAATTTGTCTACATGTAACCTAATCCAGCATGTCTGCTGAGCACTTCGGTCCTCAAAGGGCACTTCCACACATTTGTAAATGCTCACAGTTTAAAACAAAACACAGCACTGCTTCATGTATACCTTATTACTATGAAATATACAAAAAACACAAAACAAGGCTTGAAGAGGCAAGGACTTATTAACCAGTTTGTGACTGCCAAAGCTCTGAACATCCCTGACACCCACACCTCCTCAGTCTCTGCTTTCTCCCAGTCACACTCAGTCACCCAGTGTTGGTGCAGAATCTGGTCCTGACAGCTGAGTTTTAATTGGCCAGGGTGGTGCAGCACGGGCCGCTGTCATGCGGCTGGCAGTTTGAGGGTTTGTGGGACAGGCCCCACCGTGGGGGCTGTCAAACGGCCCACGGTCTCCACGGGAACCCCCACGGTGGGTGTCCCGCCTCATTTAGGAGCGCACAGACAAAGCGCCAATTAAGAAGGGCTTTAAACAATCAAACAGAGTTCCTCGGGGCCCACAGACACTCCACAGGGCACTGAACTAGACAGACAGAGACACACACGCAGATTTTCATGGATGACAGTACACACGTGCACAGAGCAAAAAAAAAAAAAAAGAAGATAAAAATAGTCTGATTCAGGACTTGATAAGAAGATGTAATTAATGACTGGTCACAGAGAAACATGGATAAACCTTTGAATCTAACCAGAAATTAAATGCTACTTTGTAAAAAAAAAATATGAAAAAGTTGTGGATTTCTATTCCAGGAGTTTGAAAAAAGAAGAAAATATTTATTGCAAAAGTGAAAAAAGAAGCTTCCTTACTATAATCTCAAGACTGAGCCTGTTTGTCTGCCTCCGGCCCCATGGAAGGAAACCTCACAGACTGATGAACCTCGCATTTTTAAGAGCAAAACAGTGTCTTTAATGTACATCTCTGTCACTCCCCTCCTTTTGCCCCATCTTCCACTAGGAGCCTCCATATGCCACTTCCATATGGCCCTGCACCCTCTCCTGACAAACCCATGGCTCAGGCCCATCTATCATTCTAGGGAGTGCACTCACTTGTTATCAGCTCAGGCTGGCGCTGGGGAGTAGGGAAGGCAGATGAGAATGTGGGGCTGGGAAAAACAGAATTCAGGCACAGATTAAAAAAAAAAAAAAAATCTATTTTATTTTGGAGTGTTTCTCTCGCTCTCTGTTAATTTGAATACATTTCCAAAGTGAAGAATGAACCTAGAGATAAAAGTGCTGCCATCTTAAGCTGCTGTGTTGAGGACTATGATCCAAGTTGTCCTGGAGGGGGAGATACAGGCATGCTGTCGAGCAGGCGCTGGAAATGCTACATGGGTGGAGGAGAGAACAGGGGTATGATCTTTACCATAGTCAAATGAAAAAATAATATTGATAATTATGTCACAAATAACAGAGCTATTGCTGTAATTTTTAAACAGTGTACTTCTTAAGATTTATTGGAAGGTAAATGGACGTCAACGCGCAGATATACTGCTGCAGAACCACAGAACCTGGAGCAAATCCATCATTTTTCTCTTACAGCAGAAAAAATAAACACCATCCTGAAGACCAGATGCTGCCAGAATTCATGATGTTTATCAAATCTGGTATAAACATGAACCCCAGACAGTTTACATTTTTATTAGAGAGCGTGTTCTGCGCTCTTTCACAGTATTAAAAGGAAAATACATCTCCAAGTGTGAGGGGCTGAAACAGAAGATGGCTTGTATTATGTTTCATTTATAAAAAATATTAAAGCTCATAACACCATCTACCAAAATGAGACAGTTTTACCAGGTCCACCATCAACATGTTCTATATACCGTATTTTCCTGTGTATAAGTTGCAGCTTTTTGCATAGATTTGTCAGTCCTGCGACTTATATACACTTTTTTTCCATATACATAACACAATTTTTGACTGACACTTTAAATTTCAAAGAACTGCAACAGTGAATCCTCCCGTGTGCGCTCGATTCACTCAGCTGGTGCACGTGGAGGAACACTGGAGAGCTAGCAGCTCCGGTTATGATGGATGGATGGATGGATGGATGGATGGATGGATGGATGGATGGAT
>NC_056518.1:9363595-9366353 GCF_014905685.2 Nematolebias whitei | reverse complement strand
GATGGATGGATGGATGGATGGATGGATGGATGGATGGATGGATGGATTGATGGATGGATGGATGGATTGATGGATGGATGGATGGATGGATGGATGGTGCCGTCCAAGTGAACTGAAGCTGTTTTGACCATTAAAGTGCATTTATTAAGGAAAAGTTCAACTGAGACACACTTTGCTATAATGTCGAGCAAACAAATTGTTTTTAAGAGTTAATCTTGTTAAATTTCAAAGAACTGCAACAGCGAGTCCTCCCGTGCACGCTCATGTCGCTCAGCTAGTGCAGGCAGCGGAACGCTGGAGAGATAGTGGCTCCTGCTGCAATGGATGGATGGATGGATGGATGGATGTCGCCGCACCCCCCAGGCGAAATGAAGCTGTTTTGACCATTAAATAAACTCATAATAAATGTGACTTATATATGTTTTTATCCTCTTCATGATGCTTTTTTGACTGATGCGACTTACAGTATATGCCAGAAAATATGGTATTTTACATGCCTTAACAGTAGTTTCTTACATATCCCTGCAGGGGTATTAGCCGGCTGGACCAATTCATAAAGTAGATAAACACACCTAAAGAAGGATGCCTTTAGGTGGCTGCAAGTACAATGACATTTGTAGAAAAGGTCAAAGACTCAGTGGTACAAAAGCTCTGTAAAAGGTGTGAGGATCCACCTTAAAAAAGGTGTAGAAGATGATGCAGCCAGAGACAAGAATGATGACAAGGAGAAAGTGGACAGAAGCCATTTGTGGCCATTTTGTGGTATCAGTGGTGCCAGATATTCTATCTTGTAGGCCGTGTTGCCTCCTCGAGCTTGTATGTCAGAGTGGTCACACAAGTAGTCAACTGAGCAGCAGAGGACGAGTAACTTTAAACCCCATTAACAATCATCATATTTATTTCTGAATGTGGGACAGGCTTGTTGCCCACACTTCCATACGCTGAGACCAGAGGACAGACGATCCTCGTCTGAGGTTTTCTGGAGGGGAAGAAAAGCCTCACTTCCTTTTACGCGCTGTAATCATGAATTATTGAGGAGGTGAAGGAGAAAATAAGGCAACTTAAATGTAATATGTGGTCTGCTTATTGGCTTCCACCTTTTGTAACCGTTCAGCTTTAATTAACGGTGTGCGGATGGGGGGGGGGGGGGGGTGAATGCAGATCTGTGACACCAGCAGTGTTGTCAATAAGCAGTCATCTGGGAATAGTTTCACTCTATTCCTTGTGTTTCCTGCAACAACTTTTTTTATTAATGAGATCAGCAAGATTGCCCATCAGCACATCTTTCTGACAGGTGGTTCTGATCCAAAATGTACTTTAAATAGCTCTGCAGCTCTTTGCATGAGGCCAGTCAGAAACCCACAGAGCAGCTCATCCTCTCCATTAAGAAATCTGCCTCGATCAAACCCCGAGTCTGATTCGGCCCATGTGTCTCCAACAACAAGTGCTGCTAATATGGCCACCGCTCCACGCTGTCTAGGTGGAAAGTTCCATCATAGCCCCCCACCCAGATGACTTCAAACACCCCAAGCGTGCTGCTCACGACTGACAGACAGGCGGGGAGGCAGCCAAAGCTCGGGCGTTTTATCATGAAAGAGGGCGAAGCATTGTTGTGGTCAGTATTGTCATGTTGGATGACGTGGCCAAGACTGTGTTGGTTGTTTTGATGTGCTGTGGTGCTTTATTTGTAAAGGATGAAGCAAGTGTTTAACCACAAAACTGAGACTCTATCGATCAAAGTCAAGTGTCAAAACATACAGTTGGGTGATTTGGTGTCAGATAGTTGTTTTTTTTTAAAGAAGAAATCAGGAAGCGGCTGAAAGATCATTTGTCTTTGCTCTCAAGTAATCTGACCAGAGGTGTAGCTGAGTCGGCATGGAGGAGCCTACAGGCCCAACTTTTTTATACCAAGGCTCATCCAGTCAAAAAGATACATTTTCCTTTATAAATAAGTATGCTCCCCACTGAATGACCTTGCTAAACAATTCAAATAAAACTGTACATGTCTGTATTTGTGTGTGGAAACTCAGCTATGGCTGCCATTACAGATTTAATATATGATCTGACTGATGTTTTATGAAGTCAATCTATCCAAAGCCGTTTTAGTTTGTCCATCCATCCATTATCTTTACCCGCTTCTTTCTTGTTGGGTCACAGGGTTCACTGATGACCATATCCAGCAATCACTGTGTAACTTCCTTTTACAAGGGAGTTTTTTCTTTCCACTGTTGCAGTTGTGCTTGCTCAGGATGGGCGACTGTGGCGAAGTGAAGATTCAACGAGTCTGCTGCTTCCTTAGATAGAGAACTTTACTAACTGGCTTTCCTACAGTATGTATGTGAATGTTCCTGTTCAGTGCCCTGAGACAACTTTGTGGAGAATCAGTGCTACGTAAACAAATTGAATTGAATTAAGAGGCAGGGGACACCCTGGACAGGTCTCCAGTCCATCACAGGGACACAAAGAGACAAATGAAACAAACAACCATTCATTCTCTCACTCACACCCAGAGACAATTTAGTTACCACTCAGTTTAACATGCATGTTTTTGGTCTGTGGGAGGAAACTGGAGTACTTGGAGAAAACCCACACATGCACAGCGAGAAAATTCAAACTCCACTCAGGTAGGTCCCGGGCCGGGATTTGAGCTGGCAACCTTCTTGCAAGAGGCAGCAGCTCTATCAACTGACCCACTGTGCAGCCCTATTTTAAATTGTTTCTAGTTGAATTTTAAATGCAGTTTGTTGTTTAAGTCCAC
>NC_056518.1:9350816-9353595 GCF_014905685.2 Nematolebias whitei | reverse complement strand
ATATACACACATTAAAAAAATAAAACTGAAGAGTTTACACTTCTTTAACAAGTTCAGTTTATTTCATATGAATTTAGCCACAACCGGCTAAATCTGAGCTGCATGTCTTGGCTTATGCAGTTTTTTTTTTTTTAATTAATTTTGCTGATACATGGTGACAATGCAAAGCAGAACGTCTTCATTTACAAAATGAAGTCCAGTTGTTTTTGTCTTGAACTTTTTTGAATTCATGCTGACAACAAGAGCAATGTGAGAACTGTCAGTTATTTTGCATAGATCATTTAGACAGACTGAGATAATTGGAGCTTCACATTCACATGTGAAGTACATAACATTTGTATGTATCAAGAATTATTCTGTCAATAAAGCTTTGTTGACTGATGCAGATAAAATTCCAGTACTTCAGGTCTCTCTTGTAAATGAGTCCCCGAGGCTCAATGGGACTAACCTGTATAAATAAAGGTTGAATGAAAAAATCCTCAAAATGAAAACTAATTTTATCATGAATAATTAAAAACACAGCAGATTTCTAAACTCACACATCTCTGGTAAAAGTTACTTTTATTCCCATGGCTTTGAGAGGCATAATCTATGGTTATGTGGATTTGGCATGGCAAGTTGGTCACCTGATCTAAAATATTCGAATGATGATTGATTGTTTTGGGTGGGTGTGTTTCTCACATGTTCAAAGTCTACTTTTGAGAATCCATGAGGAAGTTGTCTTGAAACACAACAGTGAAGGCTAACTATGGGACAGATCTGGTTGGCAGGCTATAGTCTGATGAAGTCCTCTGGATGGGGGACAAAATGTTCTCACTTAAAGAAACTGGTCCAGATGAGGATTTAACTTATTTTGTTGTTAACCCTAATATTTATAACATCCTTCACTTGTCACATTATTGCTGTTTCAATTCACAGGAGTAAATGGTATGTCAGGAGAAGAACAACAAAGAGGTGCATGATTTCTTCAAATTCCAGAATCTCAGACAAAGCAGCTACATCAAGAGGATGTTTGTGTAATCTTCAAAGTATGCACTGTTTTTTTAATTTATTTTTTTTACCATACATCTTGCCACAGCCAGTGGAACTGGAGATGATGAAGCAAAAATGCACCAAGCTTTCTCAATGTAGTCCACACTGGGGCAAAAGCAAGAAATATATTAGTAATACATTATTTTAATCTGTCAGCATCACAACCTCCCTTACTTGTTGGCTTTGGTCTGCATGCACAGAGAGCAACTCAGGCACATTATTTTCCATTAAAAAGTTAGAGATGTGTTCAAGAAAACTGGAGAGAGAAACCTATCAACACCCCTTACTCCCACTATTACAGGTACCAAAGTGTAACCTTCCTATTTTGTACATATATTTGTAAGTACTCAGCAATATTTTGATAAAAGTTCAATCCCAATTCTGAAACAGCTGGCACATTGTACACAATGTGAATAAAAATTTCACGCAACTATTAGTTCACACTGCCATGCACCAATAGTGGTTAAAGTTGTTTTGTTGCTCTATTATGTGAACACCATCAAGAAACGCTGCCATCTTTCTTGACCTAAGCTCATTAAAATGGACTGAAGTAAAGAAAAAACTGTTTTGTGGTCAGAAAAATCAAACATTTATTTTATTTTGCAAACCAAGGGAAACACATCCTTCACACTAACGAGGAGAGGGCTCATCCCACCTGTTATCAGCAGTTGAAACCCTTGTTTCTCTGATAGTATAGGTAGTGCATAGGGGTGCATTAGTGCTTATGGCATGGTGAGCTTACAGATCTACAAAGGCACTATCAATGCAGACAGAATGTACAGGATTTATGACAACATATGCTCTCATCCAGCAAATGAGGAGGCAGAGAAAACTAAAATGGGACAATGTCCTGATGCATGCGCAATAATCCAGATACATCTGAGTCAGGTCCTCTGGATGGATTCTTCTTTGTTGAAACGTTTAGTCTTTTGGATAAATGGGACAATGTTCCCTTCAAAGAACTCCAGGTCTCTTCAGTTCCTAGATGTTTACAGACTGTTGTAAAAAGAAGAGGGGATGCTTCACAGTGGTTAACATGGCTCTGTCTCAACTGTTTAGAGACGTGTTGCTGCCATCAAATTGTTACCATGAAATAATTACCTTAGTTTTTCTTAACAATGATACAACTCCTAAGTTTAAATATGTGGCATGTTTACTGTTTTATTGTGAATAAAATGTAGATTTGTGAGATTTGAAAACCATTTCACCCAACGTTCCAACTCTTTTGTGGTTAGGGTTGAACAAGAACAGTTACGCTTGATAATATTCAGTATTTTGTGAATTTCAAACTTAATTTCTACTATGTGCATTTAATTTTAAATATGTCTGTTTTAAATTAACTTATAGATAGAGCTCTTTTTTGCCATGCAGCATTCTTGTGTAGTTTTGTTGGCCTTTTGCAGGGACTCGGCTTTAACCACCAAGCTTTCATGAATCATTAAATCTTTTTGTGGAATTCTACAGGCTGGTAAAATGGTTATGACCTCTTTATCTGTTTTATGGACTCCCACAGCCAGTACCAGTGGGTGAAAATCAATGTCATTTTTGACTGAAATCGACTGAAATAGTTGGTAATCTAATCACGTAGCAGTGGGCGGGATAGAAAATCTCAGACAAGACAGTTTTAACCTTGTAAAAAAGAAAAGTAAAATTTATTTGAATAATAGTATACACACACATACCCACATACACACACCCAAACACACACACACACACACACACACACACACATACACACACACACACA
>NC_056518.1:9344564-9350806 GCF_014905685.2 Nematolebias whitei | reverse complement strand
ACACACACACACACACACACACACACACATACACACACACACACACATATATATATATATATATATATATATGTAAAATATACTTATTTTAAAGTGACTAATGACAAATCTATTTGTCGTTATTCACTAGTATTTGAAAGTATTTATAAATATTTAGCCCCTCCCTGGGCTGCCACCTTACCATGGTGGAGGGGTTTGAGTGTCCCAATGATCATAGGAGCTATGCTGTCAAGGGCTTTACGCCCCTAGTAGGGTCACCCATGGCAGACAGATCCTAGGTGAAGGACCAGACAAAGTGCAGCCCAAAGACCCTAATGAAGAGAAAAATAAATGGACTTAATGTTCCCTTGCCTGGACGTGGGTCACCGGGGCCCCACTCTGGAGCCAGGCCTGGAGGTGGGGCACGCGGGCGAGTGCCTGGTTGCCGGGCTTTTACCCATGGAGCTCGGCCGGGCACAGCCCGAAGAGGAGACGTGGGTCCCCCTTCCCATGGGCTCACCACCTGTGGGAGGGGCCAAAGGGGTTGGGTGCAATGTGGGATGGGTGGTGGCCGAGGGCGGGGACCCTGGCGGTCTGATCCTCGGCTACAGAAGCTGGCTATTGGGACGTGGAATGTCACCTCACTAGTGGGGAAGGAGCCTGAGCTGGTGTGTGAGGCTGAGAGGTTCCGGCTAGAAATTTCGGACTCACCTCTACGCATGGCTCTGGCTCTGGAACCAGTTTCCTTGAGAGGGGTTGGACACTCTTCCACTCTGGAGTTGCCGCTGGTGAGAGGCACCGAGCAGGAGTGGGCATACTTATTGCCCTCCCAACTTGGTGCCTGTGTGTTGGGGTTCACCCCGGTGAATGAGAGGGTGGCCTCCCTCCACCTACGTGTAGGGGGACGGGTTCTGACTGTCGTTTGTGCTTATGCACCAAACGGCAGTTCAGATTATCAACCCTTTTTGGAGTCCTTGGAGGGGGTACTGGAAAGTGCACCTCCTGTGGACTCCCTTGTTTTGCTGGGGGACTTCAATGCTCATGTGGGCAATGACAGTGAGACCTGGAGGGGTGTGGTTGGGAGGAATGCCCCCCCCCGATCTGAACCCGAGTGGTGTTATGTTGTTGGACTTCTGTGCTCATCATGGATTGTCAATAAAGAACACCTTGTTCAAGCATAAGGGTGTCCATATGTACTCTTGGCACCAGGACACCCGAGGCCACAGTTCGATGATCGACTTTGTCATCGTCTCATCTGATCTGCGTGCGGCCACATGTCTTGGACACTCGGGTGAAGAGAGGGGCGGAGCTGTCCACTGATCACTACCTGGTGGTGAGTTGGCTCCGATGATGGGGGAGGATGCCTGTCTGACCTGGCAGACCCAAACGTATTGTGAGGGTTTGCTGGGAACATCTGGCAGAGTCTCCTGTGAGACGGAGTTTTAACTCCCACCTCCGGGAGAACTTCGAACATGTTCCGAGGGAGGTGGGGGACATTGAGTCTGAGTGGACCATGTTTCGTGTCTCTATTGTCGAGGCGGCTTACCAGAGCTGCGGCTGCAACGTTGTCGGTGCCTGTCGCGGCGGCAACCCTCGAATCTGATGGTGGACACCGTCATTGAGGGATGCTGTCAGGCTGAAGAAGGCGTCCTATCAGGCCTTTTTGGCCTGTGGGACTCCGGAAGCAGCTGATGGGTATCGGCAGTCTAAGCGACATGAGGTGGTCGCTGGGGCATAAACTCAGGCAGGGGAGGAGTTCAGAGAGGCCATGGAGAATGACTTCCGCACGGCTTCGAGGCGATTCTGGTACCACCATCCGGTGTCTCGGGGGGGAAAGGGGTACGCCACCAACACTGTTTATATTGGGAGTGGTATGTTGCTGACCTCAACTTGGGATGTTGTGGGTCGGTGGGCGGAATACTTTGAAGACCTCCTCAATCCCACTGGCACGTCTTCCACTGAGGAAGCAGAGCCTGGGGACTCTGGGTCGGGCCCTCTAATCTCTGGTGCTGAGGTCACCGAGGTGGTTAAAAAGCTCCTCGGTGGCAGTTCCCCAGGGGTGGATGAGATTTGTCCGGAGTTCCTTAAGGCTCTGGATGTTGTAGGGTTGTGGTGGCTTACGTGACTCTGCAATATTGTGTGGACATCGGGGGAAGTTCCCCTGGATTGGCAGACCGGGGTAGTGGTCCCCCTATTCAAAAAGGGGGACCGTAGAGTGTGTTCCAACTACAGGGGAATCACACTCTTAAGCCTCCCTGGTAAGGTCTATTCAGGGGTTCTGGAGAGGAGGGTCCGTTGGATAGTCGAACCTCGGATTCAGGAGGAGCAGTGCAATTTTCGTCTTGGCTGTGGAACACTGGACCAGCTCTACACTCTCAGCAGGGTCCTGGAGGGTGCGTGGGAGTTTGCCCAACCGGTCTACATGTGCTTTGTGGACTTGGAGAAGGCGTTCGACCGCGTCCCACGGGGAACCCTGTGGGGGGTACTCTGGGAGTATGGGGTACCGGGCCCTTTGATATGGGCTGTTAGGTCCCTGTATGACCAGTGTCAGAGCCTGGTCCACATTGCCTGGTCCGCATCGCCGGCAGTAAGTCGGGCTTGTTCCCGGTGTAGTGAACCTGATCTGAACCTGATCTGAACCTGATCTGACCTCAAATCTATCAGATGGACAGAGACTGTTATTTCATTGATCTGAATACAGTTTGAGCCATCTGATGACTTTCTTTCTTGAATTAATCAAGCAGAAAAGACAATTCTCTATAATCATTACTACTTTACAAATGTTTGATAATCAAATTGTGTTAGTTTCACTCAATGCTTACAGGTTGAAAAGAACTACTCATTTTTATTTTACATAAACAGTAAGTAATGATTTTTATTCCTCATTCAAAGAAGAAATCAGGTTAATATGCATTTCTTGATTTTCTGTCTGAAATGAGCCAAGTTTGTAAGTATGTTAAAGGTCAGTTCTCGGTCAACTAAAATGTTTACCGAGAAAAATGTCATGTTTAAACTTTTTCAGAAGATAATAAGAGTGAGACTCCACGAAGTCTGAAGTCCTACAATAATCTTTCTGTTGTCACTAAAACAATCCTTGACTTATGATAACATCTTACATCACAAACCACACCTCTATTTCTGGTCCATCGACCAATCAAAAAGCTCTCAAATGATCCGGAAGTCGACCCATTTAAAATGTGGCAACTTCCCAGTTCATGCAGAGGCTGAAGAGTTGCAAGAGTCTGGGAGTGATAGAGTCTAAGAGTCTCAGAGTGATGGAGGTTCTGAAGAAGTTCTAGAGTCTGAAAACTCTGATGTCTGATGGGGAAAACTCTGACGTCTGAAGCCCAGAGTGCTTCCGTTGGAATACAGAATGCAGTGACGATGTTGGGATTATAATTTCTGTTTGAACACCACGTACGACTCTCTGAGGGTTTGGCAGTTCTCACGGAGACGCTGAAAGAGTCAGAAAGGAACCTACGCCGATGCTGATTCCATCGTCAACCAGGTAGAAGGTTCTATTTTCGACTAAGTGTACCGGAGGCCAGCTGATATCTGATGGAGCGTGCACGTTTTCTGGTCAAACAGATTAATTCCCTCACAAATCTTTCTGTAAGATAAATCTCCATCTCCATCTTAAACTCTGCTTTCTCATAAAATCAGTACAGATATTTTAGAAATATCTGAAGCAAAGTCCTCAATCACCGCCGCGTGATTGAAGCTCATTATTTGTGAAACTTGTCTGTTATTATTTTCATATTTTGCCAAATTAATGTAAATGTTTGATGTTAAACTTTGATTCTGAAAATAAATGACCGCATTCATTTGATGGGTCAAAGATAATAACGTCTCTCGTTCGCATTTCTGTTAAAATTCAATGCACGACATTACACAGTCAGAAAGATGAGGAACTCGTGAAAAGTATGCATATATATTTCCCTATATGTCATACTACAGTTGGTGGCGTACGTACGTACGTTACTACTACACCGGTGAGAGTTGGACTCCGCCAAAGTTGCCCTTTGTCACCGATTCTGTTCATAACTTTTATGGACAGAATTTCTAGGCGCAGCCAAGGTGTTGAGGGGATCCGTTTTGGTGGCCTTAGTATTGCGTCTCTGCTTTCTGCAGATGATGTGGTCTTATTGGTTTCATCAGATCGTGATCTACAGCTTTCGCTGGAGCGGTTCGCAGCCGAATGCGACGCGGCACGAATGACGGAAAAATGGAGCGTAGATCAATAGGCGGATAGGTGCAGCATCTGCAGTGAAGCAGACACTGTACAGGTCTGTCATGGTGAAGAGAGAGCTGAGTAAAAAGGTGATGCTCTCAATTTACCGATCGATCTACGTTCCTACCCTCATCTATGGTCATGAGCTTTGGGTTGTGACCGAAAGAATGAGATCTCGGATACAAGCAGCAAAAATGAGTTTTCTCCGCAGGGTGTCTGGGCTGTCCCTTAGAGATAGGGTGAGAAGCTCGATCATCCGGGAGGAACTCAGAATAGAGCCGCTGCTTCTCCACGTCGAGAGGAGCCAGTTGAGGTGGCTTGGGCATCTGTTTAGGATGCCTCCTGGACGCCTCCCTGGTGAGGTGTTCCAGACACGTCCCACCATAAGGAGGCCCAGAGGAAGACCCAAGACACGCTGGAGGGACTATGTTTCTCGGCTGGCCTGGGAACGCCTCCGGAAGAGCTGGCCCAAGTGGCTGGGGAGAGGGAAGTCTGGGCCTCCCTACTTAGGCTGCTACCCCCGCGACCCGACCCCAGTTAACCGGAAGAAAATGGATGGATGGATGGATGGATGGATAGTTATTTATAAAGAAAGTATTTGTTGGATATTCATCTAGAATTTAGTCACAACTATTTCTTCTGGTGTGTTTCTAGACTTTTGTAGACTTTTAGAGGCTGCACGTGAAGGCACAAATCATTCAGAAGTCACTGTTCTCAGTAAGCAATGAGTACTGTTGTAAGCCCCGCCCCCTCCCACAGCTCCAACAGACGATTTCGCCCACAAAGTCAGGGACACATTTCCAAAGGAGACACATCTGCACCTGAGAATAACTGAACAGAAATGAGAAGCTCAGAATGGAGAAGCGGCTCTTGCTTCCTCACAGTACTGGTTCCTCTGTGATGGAGTTAAATTCAAACCAGTCTATTTTCTTGTGCTGAAAAAAGTGATGTTTCTTCGATGTTTCTTTAAATAAAGACTGATATTAACGTGTTTTAAATGGCATCTTTGTTCATTTTAATGTGTAAACCACATCTCTGTAATCTCTCTTCCTCCTGGCATCATTGTAAAGTCAAATGATGCACAGATTAACACTACAGCACATCCTCCATCCTATTCTTCCTCTTGGCTCATCTGTGTGAAAGATCCAAGCATAGAGTACTGCTTCTGCCTCAGAGCCTGGGAGAATAAGGGATTAATGAGATAGATTTATCTCTTTCTGGTAACACAGTCGCCCTTGCTTTCTCCATGCCGGTCCTAAAAGTACCCTGGAAGAGAGTTGCATCATTAGGTGCCATGAGGCAGGAGAGCAACATCTATTTTACATTTTCTGACACAATTCACCTACTTTTTGAGGAATCTGAGGGAAGTTTTTAAATACAGCAGTGTTGATCATTAAAATACCTCTTCAGTGTAATGACACAAACGGTACATGAGGCAAACAAATTAAATTATTTTCAATATTAAATAAATATTTTAATAATGATTGACTTATTCAGTTCAATTCAATTCAAAAATAGTTTATTAAACCCAAAAGGAAATTAAATGTTGTTGTAACTCATTATCCTTGTTTTATTAAGAGATGGTACAGATACTGATGGCTGTAGGCATGAAGGATCTCTTGTAAAGGTTTGTCCCACAGCGGCTCAGAAGAAACTGTCCGCAGATGCCATCCGGTCTGACCACCCAGACTTGGCCGGCCACTCGGCTCCCCGGGGCCGTAGGACCGCCCGAATGGTGGGCCAAACTCCTCCCAGAGTGATGGCCACTCCCCCCAGCAGCCTGTTGAGCTCCTTGTCACTGCGGATAGCCAGCTGCAGGTGTCGGGGGATGATCCCGTTCCCTAAGCTGTCACAAGCCGTGCCCCTGCCAGCCCCAGGATCCCAGCAGCCAGGCACCCAAGCACAGCCGGCAGGTAGATGAGAATGCATCCACAGTGCCTCCTTTTCAACTTATTTGAGATTTGGGGTTGTTTTTGAGATATTATTGTAGTGAACCAGATGACCTCAAATCTACCAGATGGACAGAGACTGT
>NC_056518.1:9327671-9344554 GCF_014905685.2 Nematolebias whitei | reverse complement strand
TATATTGTCATACTACAAGTGACACGTACCTCACGTGACTCACTACATTATTTATTAATTATGTCCAATTATGTCTAATTATGCCTATTATCCCTAATATAACTATGCCCAATTATGTCAAGAGGCAAAAGGTGAGCAATAATATATTCTCTCATGTCTGTTTGTGTCTATCTGTTAACAAAATATTTCATGGACTACTAAACAAATTGTAATAAAAATTGTTGAAAATAATCATTAGATGTACATTTACATATAATAACTTTCAGTAACAATTCGAAACAGTTGCCAGAAGCAACTAAACACACACACGCAAATGCACACACACACACAAATGACTCCGATAATGACCTAAATACTTTTGGGTTTGGTAGTAGTAGCTACAACCCATCGGAGGGCTGCAGTAAAGTAGGATGGTGCAGCGGTTTAGTAATTCGAGGCTGCTGGTTTGAGCCCAGGTTGCATCAAAAACTTTCCAAGAAGTTTGTTCATTATAGTGTAGAAGGGAACACTTGAAAGAAAAACAGAAATCACACAAGCTAAGACCTTAATGCATATTCTGAGCTCTATCAGATTGTGTACAATCTGATTAAAATTAATTTATAATTCAGTTTTATAGACGTTATGATAATAGTTGGTCTGGTTGTATCTGAAAGTTACAACTCACATTGCAGTGCTACATATTGTGCAAGATATTTGCCTAAAACTTTAGCATTAACTGTGCAGTCAACATTGTTTGTCTATTAGAAAAATATCTCTGTAAGTACAGGATGGATTTTAACAAAACTTTCAGAAAGTATTTGTTGGATGTACATCTAGACCTTATTAACCTTTGTTTCAGTTAAATGGTCACCACAGCTAATCTGTCCTAAAAGCACAAAAATGCTTTTCAGTCAATTTTACATATATTGAACTAAGATTTGAGCAGTAGTAGCTGAGTGTCATTCACAATATATACTGATCTCATAATACTGTGAAACACATGGCACATTCTTGTCAAGAATTGACTAAAATCAGACATTTCTCAACAACAGAGAATTTTACTTTAAATTTCTGTCATCAAATGTAACAAGTATAACGCTTTTCTTCAAGAACGGCCTTTTTATTCATGTAACCCACCTTCACGTGAAATGATAAATAAAACGCCAGCAGTTAAATACAAAAGAGCTGTTATTATGTGGTCCTCCAATTACTCTACAACCCACATCAATGCCACCTATGATTGCACAATTTACTGAGACAACATACATAAACTCATCAAAGAGCCGTCTGAAATAACCTGCAGCTGCAAACACAAACAGAGAGTAGTTAAAATAGGCTAAGAGTCAATAATGACTTAGATGCTCTTATTTGTTTTAGTCGGAGCTTTTGCCCTGGCTTGGAAATTGTTTTGCAGAATCGCCTCAAGGATGATTGAAATTAGCCACATTTATATCACTACTGCACAAATGAAAATGTAAGAGCCTGATCTTCGAGGACAATTACTCCATTTATGTAAATTGTCTGCATAATATCATCCACTTTTATAGGTTATGGTTAAATGATTGAAAAAGAAAATGTAAATATTTGCAAGTACTGTTTTATTGTAATCGAAAAGTACAGATAAAAGAAGATAGTCCATTAAAAAAACAGCATCAGTTTGATTTGTTAGCTGCTAATCATAGAGTACTGTACAGTGTAAGCTAAAGGTATGAATCAGACAGTGTACTCCAGCTGCCTGGGTGGTAAACCAGAGGAAAAATATGCAGTGACCCAAGTGAACAGTGCGAACAGGTGAGGACCCAGCTTTCAGCACACCAGGGATTAGGTTTCTGAAGAAGAGTGTGAAAGCATTGAAGACTGTTAATGTTTCTTGTTCAAAGTAAGGGTGTCTTTCCCCAAAAGCAATGGGCTCAACATCTACCCACAAAGTCCCTGACCTCCCTGACTGAGTGGCAACTATTATGTAAATGTATTTTTTTCTTTTTTTTTTTCATTTAGCCTTTATTTATCCAGGTTAGTCTCATTGAGCCACGAGAACTCATTTTCAAGAGAGACCTGTTTAGGGAGCACATGGTGGGGGTTAAGGGCCTTGCTCATGGGCCCAGTGTGGGGCGAATGAGGGTGGGGGCAAGTGTGGGTGTTTCACCTACCCCACCCACAATTTTGATGTTGTCGGGGCCGGGGCGTGAACCGGCGATCTTCGGATCACAAGCCCACCTCTCTAACCTCTGTGCTACCACTCCCCACAAATGTATAGTTGGAACGATTACCTTATTTTCAAAATCTGAACATCTTGGAGCAGTGGAGGAATTTATTGTATTTATCACGTCAATAACCATCTTTCTGGAATGGGTTGCTAAAACAAATTCAAAATGGAAATATTTCTTGACCTCTGTTTCAGATATTACAGTAAAATAAAATAAAATGTTCACATTTGTTTACTATACATGAATTAAAACGTTAGTTTAAGTCTTTCCAGGTGGAGTTCTGTAGAAAGGTTATAAAAAGTTAAAATTAGCAGTTGTACTTAACTCTTCCAAGGACTTTATTTGGAAAAGTAGAGTGTAAATCCACCCGCTTCAAATGTAATCAGCCATTAAACGGCCTGTTATCAGTTGTTCTCATCCCCATATGTAGTGTTCAGACTGCCCCTCCTGTACCTCCTAGTGGGTTTAAAGGTACATTGTTAGCGTTGATAATAAACTCATGTTTTCGGTTCAAAGTAAATGATCTGGGGTTAAGTTTAGGGTCAGTGCTATAAGTCAGGTGTAAGGTTAGGTTTAGGAAAAGGGTTACATAAAGGTGACAAAAACACTTCCTGTTGTGTGCAATGCTGCATATTATCAACGATAAAAACTAAACTTTAAAACTGCTAGGAGGTAGTAGGGACAATAATTTCCATATAATGGGCTGATAACATCCAAAGCTGCTGGTAATTCTGATCAGATTAACAAGCTAAAGGCTTGTTCAAACAGGACCAGGACCAAAGTGGATTGATGCTCTTTTAAAACTACTCTGAACTGAAAAATATTTAAAACTTATACATTGGTTATGATGGAAGTATATCAGGCTGTACTTAAAGTTTAGCTAGCTGCTGTTGTAGCCATCTACACTTGCAAGATATCTGTAGATATGGTACTGTAACATTTAACAGAATACTCAGAACCTGGACTGAAGATTTCAAGATCAAATACAATTTTATTAGTGTTTATTTACAAGTGATAATACCAGCAACGTGCACAGGGAGGTACTGGAATCCTTGGGAGCAAGGAGAAGGTTTAATATGGACAACTTGAAGAATATGAATAATAATCTTTCTTACAAGAGGGTTTGTGGTTTGTCGAAGGAGCAGGGGATCCAGTGGTTCCAGTGAGTGAAAGGAAGATGTCCGAGGAGAGTGGTTGAAGTAGGCAAGTGGATGGAAGGCGAGGAGACAGTGGAGGGAGTCACAAGGGAGTTCGAGGTCGTACGGTGCGAATCCAGGAACAGGAAGGCAGCAGAGGCTAACGCTGAAAACACACAGGAGCACAAGGTACATTTATCTTTCATCAGATACTGCAAAGTGGCCAGAAACACAACTACCGTTAGGCATGTAATGCTCCAGCAGCGACTGGAGATCCTCTGCAGCCTTTTGTACTCCTGCAGCTCATCAAGGAGATGGGCCAAAGGTGTGGCTTGTTGGCACTATCTTGTGACTGCAGGAAGCTGACAGAGCTAAAATTTCATGTGACACATTAACTTTTTTATAGTGTATCAAATGCGTGTTTATGAAATTTGCTGGTCATTGGTTTCAATTTTTATTTGATTTTGCACAATGTTTTAACTAATTTGGTATTGGGGTTGTACAGTAAGATAATACTGAGCAGCTTCGGATGTTATCAGTCCATTAAATGGCCATTATTAGTTGTTATCATCCCCATATGTAGCGGTGTCCCACCTACCTCCTAGTAGGTTTAAAGGTACGTTATTATTGTTATTATCGCTGATAATAGGCAGCGTCGCACAGGGGTAAACCAGGAAGTGTCTTTTTTGTTTATTTTTTCAACTTATGTAACCCTTTTCCTAAACTTAACTTTACACCTGACCCAGTGGACCAAACCTAAACTTAACTCCCTTACCCTTTACTTTAAACCTAATCATGTGAAGCTATTGTGAGTGCTAACAATGCTAACAATGCTAACAATGTACCTTTAAACCCACTAGGAGGTACAGGAGGGGCTGTCTGGCCGCTACATATGGGGATGATAACAACTGATAACGGCCATTTAATGGCTGATAACATTCGAAGCAGGTGTAGTACTAGGCCATATACTCTCCATAGAAGTCCACAAACTACTGATATTATTTGTTTCAATTTAAAAAGTACTCAATCTTTGTCAACCCATTATTCAAGCTGTCCAGACCAACTTCTCATATCTGAACCTTATGAGCCCGATGTTGAAAGGTTAAAGTCCCTGCTCTTTTACATGCACTTACATTTCTAGGGCGAGTTCAAGAGCAGGCTCAACCGGCAGAAAAGATTCAAATGAGTGATTGCTTCATTTGAGGACTCCGCGTCACAATAACGTTTGCTGCTGTCTTAACTTGAAATGGCGGCACACGTGAAGAGGGCTTTCTCTCATGAATCCCTGGCTCCCCTCTGCACACGCACAACCATCAGCAGGTTAATTAGCTGTGAAAGCTGCTCACTTGAAACCTTAAATCACTCATTCAGCATTCTGTCATGAGCCACCAGCTTAACCACACTGACGAGGGTTCCACCTTGTTTACCCAACACAGGAGACGGTGGTGTGGAAGTAGGGTGGGTGGCAAGAGGTACACTGAACAGGGGCATCAAATTTAGCCTGCAAAGGATCTAAAACTACATATAGGAATATGCCCAGAGGGAGCACAATAAACGACTGTTCTCACGTCTGTGTGATTGCAGGCTGCCATTCTTTTCACTTTGGGAAACATAATCTGTTGATTCAAAGTGTTTGAATAATAACAGGTGGATTTAATATTGTTTGGGGGATTTTGGAGGTGTATAAGCCTCGCCCACTTCCATCACGGCGAGCACCCAGGCTGTCTTTGTCTAACATAAATTCTATCTTCCAAGCCCTTCTGTCTGCTGCAGGGCACGATGGCACAGAATTCCCAGCATTCCAGAGTAAATTTGGCACACACTTCTTGGATTAGATCTGTCTGCCAGGCAGCCAGACCCAAGCTGAGCCCTTCACACCCTCCTGCCTTCATAGGTCAGCCTTAATGTCCAAATGTGGTTGCTTATAGGCAGAGCTGTGATGTTTGCCTGTTTTCCCGCATTAGTCAAAAGGCTCTTTCATAGCAACAAACCCATCACAGAGGTTGTGCTCTCGTCTGCTTGATTCTCCCTTTAACAGTTTGAACATCCCAGAGACGGGTTCATTTTGTTCTCACTGCAGGGGTATTGAACTGTAATGGTGCCCTAGGGAGGACCGGACTAATATGTAAGAGCTTTCAACAAGAGCAAATATCTGGGACTCAGATGTGGATTCACTTGTTTCATGAAAGAATCCATTCATTAAGAATGATGAAACCCAGACTACTCTCTTGCAAGTGCACAGAATATGCTGTTTTCCTTTAACCAACGTGCTGACGGTGTTGACTGTAAACAAAATGCTGCCTCCGTCTGCTTTTACATTCACTCTTCTGTTTTTAGCATTGCCACTGAATACGACATCCATAAATCACATCCCGTCGAAATAATCTCGTAAACTTTTTACAGCGCTCATCAGCATTCTTTGTTTAACATTTATGTTTATTGATAAATGAAGATTTGTTTAAATAATTCAAACCAAACATTAGCTGTGAGCAGGGAGATTAATAATTGATGGGGTGTGTGAAGGGCTGGACCACTCTGGGAATAGACAATATTAGCTTAATGCAGGCTGCACGAACTGGGGAAGTGTAATGGACCCGCCACCCTTAACTGATGATAGTTATTGTGGCTTGAAAGTTGTTGCAAAAGGTGAAAAAGAGGGGGTTCTAGTTATACAAAGAGGGGGGATGGGTTGCCGTGTGGTCATAGGAGCTGACAGTGCAAATTGTGGTTTTAATAGCAGGAGGTTTACACATTCTACCGGGAGGCCCTAATGGCCAGGAGTGTTCTTAGACTAAAGGGAGAAAAATGGTCCTGTGCTATTAAAATGAAACCCGAGATGGTCCTTGCTTTTAGTTTGGTGTTTTCCTTTTTTTTCTCAGTCAAACCCTGACTCTCCATCACTCATTCTGATCCCCTCCTGTCCATTTCCTGCTCCAGGTCTCACTTTAGTTTGCCCACACACCCTTAACATAGCAAGGCTCACAAAGCGATCCGATGACCCAGTGCGTGGTGGCTGGGCTCGTCTTACACAGAGGACAAGATCTGGTCACTTATGAGACTGTCTGAACATGGAGAAGACAACGTTCTGACAATATTCATGGTTTTAAATATGAAAGTATGGAAACACATAAACCTGAACTTGTACCATTTTCTAACCATCTGAGGCCATACTGGAAGGATCATTATTTCATGTGCACCAGGGAAGAAAGTAACCATGTTAGATATTACCCATATGCTTATGCTAAAAATTGCACAGTGCCTGCAGGTCAGCCTGCAACAAAAGGGCCTCATTTACTCTCCAAGGGATACTATTCTTGTTGTGTCAGACTGGTTTAAAAAAGAAAAAAGATGCAGAGGGATAATGTGCATCAAAGGCAGAGGAGGACCCCTTCATTCCATATTGCAATCACAGCAACATATTAGCATCTAAACAAAAGAAGCAGAATCCCCCGCAGCGCAGTTGTGTTTCATGTGGTCACTCACTGCCTTTTATTTATTTCTCAAACCAACACAGTTTATGCTGACTAGTAAGATTCACCGCACATCCCTCCCACATCTTAACAACAAAAAAAAAGTCTTCCTGCGTCTTCTGCATAAAAATGTTGAAGTTGCTTCTCTCTTTCTTTTCTCTGCTCCCTCCTTTCTTTTGTTTGACTTTATCACAGAGCTACGACAGCTGCCATCACTCCTCAGCAGTGCTTAGATCTCCGTTTCAAGGTTTGGAGGTTCACAGGTTCAAGTTCTGCCGGGGCAGCTTCAGTCTCCAGTCTACTTTAGATGAAAGGTTCTTACATACAATAGGTCACACTTACATGCAAATAAATAAATAAAAACATTTCAGGGTTTTATTTTAACTTGATTTACCGAAACATGTCATTTTTCCACAGGCAAATGAATTCTGATTAGTGTAGAACCTAATTTAAGAACTTAACCAGACCTCTTTAGTTGATCTATTTATTCAGTTTTTTAAGTGACACATAATGCAAATTACTCTGACTGGTGACCAGTTTTAAACTTAAATAAATACTTTCACAAAACAACAACATATATAATTATATGTTGGACTGTGCTTTTATTTATTTATCAGCAACAACAAATGAAAATGCAGATGCTGGATGTGCAAACAGACACAAAGAGCAGGACTGTTCAACTAAACTGCTCAGGGGGCCACGGCTACTGAAACCAAGAGTTCAGGGGCTGGACATCTTAGCAGTTGTCATTAAATAAGATTGTTTTATGGTTTAAAATCGAGTTTTATTAAAAAATGAACCCATTTGTGGGCTGAACTGAGCTCACCCGTGGTCCTGATTTGGCCCCCGGTCCACCAGTCGAACAGCCCTGCTCTAGTTGAATATCTGAGTGACTTTCAAATATTCATGCTCTGAAGGACCTTTTCAGTCCTTCTTTTTTCTTGAGGATGTTTAGTTTGCAAGCTGCCAAAAAGACCTGTGTGTTTGCGTGTCTGTTAACAAAATATCTCACAAACCACTGAACTTTAATGACACTCTGAAAATTGGATTATCTACACCTGATTAACTTTGGAGTCAATTACACTCAAGATGTCTGCCACAATTTAGAAACCTTAGCAAACACAAAATGACCATAACTCAATCAAATTTGCAGATGCTAAGCTAAACTTTGGTGTGTGAGAGTCACCCACGCCACATATGTCTGAGTGTAGTAAAACCTTGGATGTTCTTTGTCTGCTGGACCCGGTTCTGGAGGACAGTTTGGGAGGTTAGCTGCTGCGGTCGTTATTATCATCAAGTTGCTAGCAGGGCCTGATAATATTGCTAATGCTACTAATACTGCTAATGCTATCCTCCATCTGCCTGCATGGATCAAACTCTAAGGACCGGTTCGGTTCCGTGGGGAAACCTTGGATGTTCTCTGCCTGCCGGATCCGGTTCTGAACTGGTCTGTGAGGGTAGCTGCTGTGGTCGCTATTATCATCAAGCTGCTGACTGGACCTGCTAACAAGACCTGCTAAGCTGCTAATAAGACCACGCAGCTAACATAACAGAACCACGATGTTGAAAGAACCTCACTGCTAACCGAATCACAGTGTAGATGTATTTCCTTTTCAACTTTTGTTGCCTTGTTTTTCAGTATTTTAGTAGTATTTTTAATCGTTTTTTTTAGTATGTTACTAGTATTTTTAGTATGTTTTTAGTATTTTTGCTGCATGCTTTGATATTTCTTGTTGTTCTTGTTGTTTTGGCGAGTCGAGACGGTTCTCCTCGTCCTCAGCATTTCATTGCATTGACCTTGTGTTGATTTTGCATATGACAAACAAACCTAACCTGGGTGAGGTCTTTCATCATCCTGTCAAATTGTACATATAATTATTTTCAAGGTTTATCCAAAACAGCAATAACTCCATTTTTACTAAACATATATGATGTTAATTTAAAACTGATATGAAAGGTGGAGGGCAATACACATATATTTATGAAATGCCAAGCCTTTAACTTAATAACTGTTTTATTAATTATGTTACTTTTTCATTTTTAACTTGACCACACTCACTCTCTTCATGTTTTTAGTCTATATCTTGGGTATGGTTGGGATCATTGTTTTGTTTAAGTCAATAGTTTTGACCCAAACTCAGCTGTTAAATAAATTCTATAAACTTTTGTTGTCAGAAAGTGTTTATGGAGAACTCAATCAATAGTAGCTATCAAATAAATCCCATATTCTCATCACTCCACCACCATGCTTCACAGGTAAAGTTTTAAGTTATTCGGTCAGGTTAAGAAAAATGTCATAGTTTGAATTTAAAATAATATTTTGGTTTTCAAAAATTCAAAGTGGTTTTCTGGTGCACAGCATATGAACAACCATCATGCCTTCAAATTAAATTTTATACTTCATCATTAATTATTTTCACATGGCTAATTTTAGCCAAATTACTAAAAAAATACAGTTTTCAAACATAAAATATCATCTCAACAAAAATGTTACAATTTTTGAAAACACTCCCAAACTATTTCTCACCCATGTTTACCTGCACATTGTGTTTAGCATATTTAAATGGTAGACTTATTAAAGACTAAAGTTATTTGCATGTAAACATAAAATACCTGCCGTTAAAACCGACACCACTGGGGGGTTTTCGGGGACCATTTGGGGCCAGAGAAGATCCCATCATGGTTACAGTCTTGACAGAACAGCTCGTTTGCTTGTGACCTCGTCTGCTCTCGTCCGTGCTGTCACTGTCAACACTGAAATGGCCTTTAAGCCAGATGTTTGAGCGGTCAGCTGATGACCTCCCACGCAGGTGGTGAATAGGTGGACATCATGCTGAGATCAACCTTGCAATTTGCCCGATGTGGTTTTGACAGAACATTGAAAAGGATCAATAATAACCTGTCAGGAAGCAGCTATTCCCTCTCATTTAGCGATAAAGGCGAGTTTGAGTTTGACGGCTCGAAGCACATAAATGGCAGAACGAAAGAGCAAGAACTTTATCAAACAAGAATGAAAGCTCAATCCTTTCTTTTTGTCTCCCTGTTAATTTCCCTGTCCTACAAACCAGTGTCTAAGTGATGTCACCACTGTCCTTAGGTTGATGTATGACCTCTGGGCATGAGGAAGGACTCTGCATATGTAACCAGACTAATTTAACCAATGCTCTGAGCAAGATGAACCCCATAATTCATAGGTTTGTATGGTTTGAACCCTTATTTTTTCCCATCAGACAACAGTAGGTTCACCACCAAACACAACTCCAGCTCCCCAGCTCATTTAGATAGCTTGAGGCCTAGTAGGAGCCAGATAATAGGCCAAAGGTACAAAGGCGCACACACACGAAAAATGCATGAGCGGGAACTAGCTAGATCGTTATGGCCCTAGTCCCACCACTTTCTCTGATGTGTGCATACAAGGGTGACATGTCATTGTCCTGACACTCGGCCTAAAGCTAGGCTTCTTTGTTATTGTCTCTGAATGAATAAACCTTTCTTGTCTAGACCTCAAAAACAGAGGACAGGGCAATTACACACAAAAATACCATACTGCCTTTTGAAGCTTTTTATTTTATTCAGTTGCTTAAAAAACTGTATATATTTTTTAATCACACAGTAAAATTAGAGCTCTGAAATATTTATTGACCCCAAACATTAAAAATGTTAAACTCTAATTATTATTTTTTAAATGACTGTAAAGGTGACAAAAAGTGAACATCAGACGGTGCTTTTTTTTTCTCCCTCGACTACAACTATTACAAAGAAGAGGCAAAACTGAATGTCTTCATATCATTTTAGCGAGTCTTCAAACCAAACTTTGCTGACGCCAAACTCTCAGAAATGGAGGTTCCTCTGTTCCTTAGTGAGCGCGATGACGGGCCGCTCTCCCAGTCCACAGCCTTAATGGTGTCTGCAGAAGGCACTGACTTGCAGGCTGGCAGGGGTGTGCTCAGAGCCGCACACTGTCACAGCCGATGAGATGAGCATTCCTCTGAACTATGCAACCGTGAATAATTCCTCCAAGATAAATAAGAAAAAGTCTTTCATATTTTTTCTTGCTCTCGCCGCACTATCTTTTACAGAACCAGCCGCCAAGTCGTTGTAACTATTTCAACACTTTCAGTGGGGAAAGCAAAGAGATGGAATATGGTATTAGTTTCTCTTTGTGTAACTGAAGAAAGTTTGCAAAACTGTGCTTAGAAGTCGACATTAAAAGAAGAGCTTTATGTGAGGCAGTCAGATTGTCAAGGCTGAGAAAGGAATTCTGGTTTCCAGTTAGCTTATCTAATTGTAAATAAGAAGTGTGTGGACACCCATCATGCACTTGTCAAAACATGGCCGCCTGTGATTTTACACTGCCGCCGCTCTTCTGTTTGCTAAAGATTGTGCTTACATCCAGACATGCCTTTTATATCAGCAAATTGAGGGTGCAATAGTTGTAATTACTCTGAGATATAGGTGCTGAGCAGCTGCAGGAACAACAGAGGAAAAGATTTATCACCAGCATCCCCTACGACTATTGCGTCATCCTCAAGTTCTATTTTTCATCTTTGTGTGTCATCTCAGGGGGGAAAGATTTGCAGATAGGCACTTTTTTAAAGTTTTGTTTCATCTGTAAAAGTGGAACTTTTGAAAAAGAAAATCTTGTTTGTTATTGCTATACCCGTTAGTTTGGGATATTTAGTTAAAGAGATAAAGACAACTTTCTGAAAACAAGTATAAATGCATAAAATACAAATCATATTTTCTTTTATTTCTGTGTTTTTTATTCAGCTATCATGAACTTGCATGGATGGACAAACAGATGCTGTGAGACTCAGTTCCAACCCACTATATTTTGTTCTTTGTGGACAGTTTTGTGTATCTACCTCCATTTTTTTTTTTTTTTTTTTGGAGAAAACAAGCCGTCTAGTAGAATTTGACCTGCACCTTAAAGGGATGCATTTAAGGTCTAGTAATATTGCTCTTAGGCTATTTTTCACGTGACTGTTTTCTTTTGCTTTAATTTTAAAGTCAGGAATGATGAAAGTGGCTTCCCTTGAAGCGATGCTTTAAAAGTCTTGTCTCTTCTAGCTTGTTTAGTTGGTAGGAGTTAGTAGGAGAGATCATATTTCTCCAGTTTTAGTTTCTTTCCATTTGGTCCCTGTCAAATCCAGAATAGAATTCAAAATCTTACAAAGTACTTCTAACCTACAAAGCTCTCAACAACCTAGCTCCATCTTATATTACAGATATTATTGTTCCATATTTTCCTAACAGAGCACTTCGCTCTCAGGCTGCAGGTTTACTTGTGGTTCATAGAGTTTACAAAAACAGAATGGGAGGAAGATCTTTCAGTTATCAGGCTCCTCTCTTGTGGAACCAACTTCTAATCTCTGTCCGAGAGGCTGACACATTATCCAGTTTTAAAACTAGGCTTAAAGCTTTCCTTTTTGATAAATCCTATAGTTAGGGTCGATTTGGGTTTCCTGAGCTGTCCCTTAGTTATGCTGCTATAGGCTTAGACTGCTGGAGGACAAACTGACCACATTTATCCACTCTGCTACTGTCTTTACTTACTCTGCTCAACTTGTTTTGTATTTGTAATTATTTTTTCTATCCTTAACATGTGTTTTTTGTCTTTCAGGTACACCTGGACCTACACCTGGACCTACCATTCTGTGTCCGTCTGTCTCTCCTTCCTGTTCTCTCAAACCAGCCGGTCAAAGCAGATGGCCGCTTGTCCTGAGCTGGTTCTGCTGGAGGTTTCTTCCTGTTAAAAGGGAGTTTTTCTTTCCACTGCTGTTGCCACTGTGCTTGCTCAGGATGGGAGACTGCAACGAAGCCAAGATTCAACTTGTCTGCTGGATTCCTTAGATAGAGAACTTTACTAATTGGCTTTTATGTGAATGTTTCTGTAAAGTGCCCTGAGACAACTTTGTTGTGATTTGGCGCTATTTAAATAAACTGAATTGAATTGAATTTATATCTGCTTTTGTATTTGCTAATGTTTAGGCAGCCATCTTGAATCAGATTGACTTTGATCTATCAGTTAATTAGAATAAATTTTAATTATCACTTGTAAACATCTAATGATTGCTTTTTGCAAGTTTCATTAAAAGGCAGCATGGTGCCTCTGTTGGTAGAGCTACTGCCTCTCAGCGGAAAAGTCACGGGCTCAAATCCTGGCCGGGGACTTTTCTTGGTGGAGTTTGCATGTTCTCTCCGTGCTGCGTGTGTTTTCTCCGTGTACTCCAATTTCCTCCCACAGACCAGAAACATGCATGTTAGACTGACTGGTGACTCTAAATTGTCTCTAGGTGTGAGAGAGGGAGTGAACGATTGTTTGTCTTATTTGTCTCTATGTGTCCCTGTGATGGACTTGAGACCTGTTCAGGGTGTCCCCTGACTCTTGCACAGTGATTGCTGGATATGGACACCAGTGACTCCTGTGAACCGAAAAGGAAGAAGCGGGTAAAGATAATGGATGGATGGACGTTTTATTAAAATACTTCCTGTAGTTAGAAATATTTTGCTAATAGATGGACAAAAAGACAGAAAAGTTGACAATAGATCTAGAGAATAATATTTTGCCTGTCCAAGCTTCATATTGGCTGCACAAAAGTCTGTTGGAGTCAGTCTCCCCACCATCACAGACATCTACACCTCCAGATGCAGGACGAGAGTCACTTGCATCATGAAGGACCCCACTCACCCAGCACACACACTTTTTGCCCCACTCCCCTCAGGCAGGAGGTTGAGGAGCATTAAGTGTAGAACCACTAGACTGAGGAACAGCTTCTACCCTGAGGCTGTTAGACTCATGAATCTCTAACCAGGAAAATCACTGTGAAAAATCCCATAATGTTGCTGCTGATCTGTTTCAATGTTGCTGCTGGTCTTTTTCATGCTGCTGCTGATCTGTTTCATGTTGTGTTCATTCGTACTCATCTGTTCACACAGACTCATGTTGGTGCTGCTGCTCAGCGTATTGTTTTTATGCTATTAGTGCTTAGTGTATTCTTATTGAATGTTTTTCTTAGTTCATATCTTAGATTTTATTGCTGTTTTTCCTTTACAATTTATTCTTTTGCTGGATGTAACTGGGACCCTGTGTACACAATTTCGTTCCATCACATGTACCACATGTAGTGTGTATGACAAATAAAGGACATTGAATTTTGTTCTTTTGCTTGGTTGATCTTGGTGACAGTGACTTCACTGCCCTTTATGTATGTGAGTTCTGTTTTATATTTTTAGTTTTTCTTATATTTGTCATTTTGTTGAGTTCAGATCCAGAAGCTACCGTTATAACTGAACTGCTAAAGTTTCTTTACATAAATGTAAAGATGAGAAAAAGAACAAGCATTCTTTACAATGTTATAAAGACTGGTCCAAAAAAAAAAAAACAATCATAAAGTAAGAATCAAATCAGCACAATTTTTCCATAACAAAGCACATCAATATTTTGTCCTCGCTGGAACATCCTCACTAACCAGGTGTCAGTAGTTGAAGGAAGAGGCCAAAGTTGAAGGAAGGAAGAGGCCATTTTGTTTTTCATCATGTTCCCGAAACTGCTGATGGACGCACTTCCCGAGCCGATGCTTCCACCCACATGCCGGAACAAATGCTTTGACCGTATGCTAATGTTCTCGCTAGTGGCCATGCATTATGTGCTCAGCAGAGCAAAAGATTAAAAACAACCTTAGAGCTTGTGTTTTAAGGACAAAGATATTTGTTTGACAGCGTTTTGCACTTCTCCTTTAAACACTTCAAGGCGTCAGTGCTGAGTAATGAGTCAGCCTGATCCTTCCTTGGTTTCTGTGGCTTTGAGCATTAAAACTTGATGCTCGCTCCCACTTCAGTGTAAACGCCTGCGAACCTCTTAATGTACAATCCCAACGCCCTTCTAGTGTTGGACTGA
This sequence comes from Nematolebias whitei, assembly GCF_014905685.2. NCBI lineage: Eukaryota > Metazoa > Chordata > Actinopteri > Cyprinodontiformes > Rivulidae > Nematolebias > Nematolebias whitei. The sequence continues at coordinate 9,329,862 of NC_056518.1, read as the reverse complement.
CCATAATGGATTCTGGTCCAATGACAGATATCCAGCTCGAGTAAATTGATTTGATCTCTGAGGACACTGAGTGAGGGATAATTTTTACAATTGAGACATCGATGGAACACAAACCACAACTGAGGAGACGAGGAAAGTCAATCCCTGCTAAAACTGGCTCAGAAAAAACAAATAAACCCCCCATGCTTATTTTTTATAGTTTTTTTTTTTGTAATTTTGCAGATTTGTATAATAAATTAAAGACATAGCGTTCCTTAAAGGAATACAAATATACATTTAAAATCAACGTTTTAAACTAAGATCATGCTATGTTGAGAAATGACAGTTGTAACCTTTTTGATTTAATCTTAAAAATACTGTTATGCACAATTTCACTCTTAGCATATGTGTTGTGAATGACTCTTAGCTGTTTATTTTCCTCATCTGCTCCCTTCTTCAGGGGTCACCACAGTGAACTGAGTCGCATGAAGACTTGACAACTGTTTTAACGCCGGATGTCCTTCCTGTCGCAACCACAGACCACCGAGCTACCACAGCCCTCTGCGTGGAGCAGAGAGCTGCTATCTAGAGCGCCCGGGGGAGCAGATGGTCGGGGTTAAGGGCCTTGCTCAAGGGACAAGAGTGGGGCAAATGAAGGTAGAGGCACTCACATTTTTTATGTTGTTGGTACCGGGAGTTGAACCGACAACCTTCCGTTCACAGGGCCACCTTCTCTAACCTCTGAGTCACCACTCCCTTGACTCTTAGTTAATACCATGTGCATTTTTTAATCATTATCTGTAAAACTGACTAAGTTATGGCCATTTCTGTGTTGGTTAATTGAACTGTAGCACCCACGTTAATTTAGATTTACTATAAAAACACATTGATAAAAGAGCTGTCTAAAATTCAAAGCAAAGATCTTCACAGTAAGTAGCACATGGAGTATGTGTGCTGAGTGACTCTCAGGTACAACCACAACAAACTTTAGGGCAATATCTGTAAAATAGACTGAATGAAGCCGTTTTTGTGCTTTGGTCAGTTTTGTGTGGCGGCCAACTTGATTTACTTTGATTCCAAAGGTTGAAGAGGTGTAGATATACAGCACAACTAATGATAATTCCCTAAAAGTTTCATTAAAATTCACCTAGTGGCTCATCAGATATTTTGCTAACAGACAGACAACTCCAAAAAGTAAAAGGTCAAATTTTAAACACATATATTTTATGTGTTGTATATATATTGAATTTTGGGTCAGTATCTATATTTATCTGAATAATGACCCTCTTTGGATTTTTTAAAGTCATTTGGTTATGGTGGACATCTTGACTTAGGCTGCTTCCAAAAAATATCAATTGTAGGAATGCAACAAGTGATTACTTGTTAAAAGTTTCATTAAATCCATCCAGTGGTTCTTGATTTTATTTGCTGACTGATATAAACACAGGGGCACGGTGGCACAGATGGTAGAGCTGTTGACTCTCAGCGAGAAGGTCACTAGCTCAAATCCCAGCCGGGTGGTCTTTCTGGGTGGAGTTTCCATGTTCTCTCCGTGCATGCGTGGGTTTTCTCCAGGTACTCCTGTTTCCTCCCACAGACCAAAAACATGCATGTTAGACTGATTGGTAACTCTAAATTGTCCCTAGGTGTGTGTGAGAGAGAGAGTGAATGGTTGTTTATTTTGTTTGTCTCTATGTGGCCCTGTGGTGGACTGGAGACCTGTCTAGGGTGTTCCCTGCCTATTGCACAGTGACTGCTGGACATGGGCACCAGTGACCCCCATGATCCGAAAAGCAAGAAATGGGTAAAGATAATGGAAAGATGGCTGGATGGATGGCTGGCTGACTGGCTGGCTGGCTGGCTGGCTGGATGGACAGATAGATGGATGGATGGAAGGCTGGATGGATGGATGGAAGGCTGGCTGGCTGGCTGGATGGATGGATGGCTGACTGGCTGACTGGCTGGCTGGTTGGCTGGCTGGCTGGCTGGCTGGCTGGCTGGCTGGCTGGATGGATGGATGGATGGATGGATGGATGGATGGATGGATGACAGATAGATGGATGGATGGAAGGATGGAAGGCTGGATGGATGGATGGATGGATGGATGGAAGGCTGGCTGGCTGGCTGGATGGATGGATGGATGGCTGACTGGCTGGCTGGCTGGCTGGCTGGCTGGCTGGCTGGCTGGCTGGCTGGCTGGATGGACAGATAG
>NC_056518.1:9319670-9327571 GCF_014905685.2 Nematolebias whitei | reverse complement strand
AGATAGATGGATGGATGGAAGGCTGGATGGATGGATGGATGGATGGAAGGCTGGCTGGCTGGCTGGCTGGCTGGCTGGCTGGCTGGCTGGCTGGCTGGCTGGCTGGCTGGCTGGATGGATGGATGGATGGATGGATGGATGGATGGATGGATGGATGGATGGATGGATGGATGAATGGATGGATGGATGAACGGATGGATGGATGGATGGATGGATCAATGATATAAACACACAGACATGGGAACAAATGGTATTGCTCTCCTTTCGTGAGCGGGTAATTAAAGGAACTGTCTACACAAAGCAACATTTGTAGCTTATTGTAGTTTTTTTATTATGTTTATACCTTCTTTCCTTTAAATATTATACATACATAAAAATAATACCTTTTTTTTTTTATTGTTATCCACATCTTTAAGTGTTTAAAGTCCACGATCCATCACAGCTTTTATTTTTAAAATGTCATTCAGCTGAATAAAGTCTGATCGCTCATAAATTCAGCATCGAATACAGTGATCAGATTACATTTAATGCATTTTTTTCTAGCCATGGGCCTCTGCCATAAATTAAAACCATGTGAAAGTGTCTGGAGTGCATTTCATTTTGCCTTGATTCATGCGCTGTAATATAAGCCCTCTCTGATTCCTCGTGTGTCACAGGACAGCAGGGCGAGTGAGCTGAGTGCGTCAGGAGATTAAAACCCAACCACGAGATTGAACTCAGGATGTAGGCATCAGATAATATAGTGGAGATATAATGAAAGTGTAAACAAAAACCTGGCACTAGAGACAAACGTCTGCTCGTGAAATCTCCTCTCTCACCATTGTCCTGTGAACAAAAAGAATCCCAGAGGCTTGGCGCCCCACAAGTTAATAACAGCTGACTGGATTTCACTCCTCAAAAGCAGATAGTCTGCCCTTTTTCTGGTGATCTTTACAACAGTTATAAATAGTTAGCACTTTATTATCCGGGATGAACGCAGAGTATTAAAAAAAGGGCAAAAGTATTCATCCAGGCTAGGCTAATGGCTAATGAAGATGGGCCTGCTTTTTTATTTTTAATAGTTTTTCAGGCTTTTAACACAATTTATTCTGAAAAACCATAAAGAGTTACTTATAATCCTACATACTTTTACATAACACCAGTTGTTTAGTTTGTTGGTGTTTTTTTAAACTGAGTGATACCTGCTGTACCGTCTGTCAAATCGATGACTAAAGATCAGATTTGGAACCAAATGGAGTCTTATCTGGATCCAGATAAGTTGTTCTAGTTCTAAAAACATTTTTTAAATGTATTATTTTTAATTTTCCTTTCTGTTCAGATCAATTCAATTCATTTTATTTTTATAGCGCAAAGTCACAACAGAAAATGTCTCGGGGCACTAAACAGAAACATTCATATATATGTCATCTAGTAGTCTAAGCTTAAAGCAGCATAACATAACAAGCCAACCCTAACTATAGGATTTATCTAAAAGGAAAGTCTTAATCCCAGTCTTAAAACTGGATAATGTGTCAGCCTCATGGACAGAAACTGGAGGTTGGTTCCACAAGAGAGGAGCCTGATAACTGAAAGATCTTCCTCCCATTCTGCTTTTGGAAACTCTAGGAACCACAAGTAAACCTGTAGTCTGAAAGTGAAGTGCTCTGTTAGGAAAATATGAAACAACAATAACACATGCAATACAGGATGGAGTTAGGTTGTTGAGAGCTTTGTAGGTTAGAAGTAAGATTTTGAATTCTATTCTGGATTTGACAGGGAGCCAATGGAGAGAAGCTAAAACTGGAGAGATATGATCTCTCCCAGTAACTCCAGTTAAGACACTGGCAGCAGCATTTTGGATCAACTGAAGATGTTTTAAAGAAGTATTTGGACACCCAGATAACGAACCATTGCAATAGTCCAGTCTAGACATGACAAATGCACGAACCAGTTTTTCTGCATCATTTTTAGATCAGATGTTTCTAATCTTAATGATATTACACAGATGGATGAAGGCAGTTCTAGTAACATTTTAATATGGGGGATAAAATGGACTGTACTTATATAGCGCCTTTCTATTTTATCGAGATACTCAAAGCTCTTTACACTACAATCTGTGCCTTATTTACCCATTCATACAGCACTCTACTAGATCTCTACAAAGCTAATTGAACAAATCCTTTTAAGGAGATTAATCAGAACTTTATCACATTCTTACACCAATGGGACACACATCGGCAGCAACGAGGGGTTCAGTGTCTTGCCCAGGGACCCTTCAGCATGTGACTGCTGGTGGACTCAAACCTCCAACTCTTGCATTGGAGGACGACTGCTCTAACCACTCAGCCACAGCCGCCCCAAGACAAGTCCTGATCAAAAATAACACCTAGAGTTTTAACATTGGAACTGGAGGCCAGATTATTGTCATCCAAGGAGGACAAAAGACTGAAAAATGTATTCCTAAGATGCTCAGCCCCAAAAACTAAAACCTCAGTCTTGTCTGTATTCAAAAGCAGAAAGTTTAGGGTCATAGAGGTTTTTATGTCTTCAAGACACGCTTGTAGTCTAAGTAGCTGATTGGATTCATTGGGTTTCATGCACAGATATAACAGTGTATCATCAGCATAACAATGAAAATGTATCTCATGCAATTTTATGCGACTTTACCCATGGAAGCATATACAAGGTCAAGAGTATTGGTCTAAGCACTGAACCTTGAGGAACTCCATGACTAACTTTGGTGTATGATGAAGATTCATTATTTACATTTACAAATTGGAATCTATCAGATAGATATGATTTAAATCAATTTAGATTTATTTCTGTAATTCCAGTTTCATATTCAAGTCTCTGTAATATAATATTATGATCAACTGTATCAAATGCCTCACTGAGATCTAACAGGACCAGTATAGACACCGGTCCATTGTCAGAGGCCAATGGACACAATGGAAACAAAGGCCAATTGTCAGAGAGAAAAGTTAAATCTGGTCTTCTGGACATTCAAAAAAAACAAAACAAAAAAATTGTAGAAACGTTTCGTCTTTCATCCAAAAGACTTCCTCATTCTGATGTGCTGTTTTCAGCTCAGTCTTATAAATAGCACCTTCTCGTAGTGGATCAACCAGTTCGCTGCTGACAACCAAAACCAGCTGATCACATGCTCAAGAAGGACCATCAGCCTAACAATGGATCATTAGCACCCTGATGGTTGTCTACTATTCACAGAGGGCTGAGTGATACTAGCAATCACAGCATTGTAAGAGGGGGACAGTTGAACCCGGAGGCCTCCACCCCTGTTTAATGATGGACGATTTCTTTTCACAAAGATGGCCTCCTTTACTCCTCTATCAAACCATTGTTCCTCTTTATCCAGGATGTGAACATCTTCATCCCTGAAAGAGTGACCGCTGGCCTGGAGATGAGTGTAGACCGCAGAGTCCTGGCCTGATGGTGTTGATCTTCTGTGCTGGTCCATCCTTTTGGCCAGTGGCTGTTTAGTTTCCCCGATGTAAGACTGATCACAGCCCTCCTGACACTGAACAGCATGCACAATATTACTCTGTTTGTGCCGGGGGACTGGATCTTTGGGATGAACCAGTCTTTGCCATAATGTATTTTGAATGTCCAGAGGACCAGATTTAACTTTTTTAGATGTTTCTACCTCGATTATTGAGCATGCAACAGGATACCATGAGAATATCATTAGTAACTTTCACCAGAGTAGATTCAGTGCTGTGGTAAGCTTTAAAACCTGACTGAAACCCTTCAAACATATTATTTCTTTGCAGATGTTCACGTAACTGACCTGCAACTATTTTTTTTAAATTAAATTTAGATTAGGTACAGGTCTATAATTGGCTAGGATTCCCGAGTCAAGGTTATTTTTCTCCATCCATCCATCCATTTTCTTTACCCGCTTATTCCATTTTGGGTCACGGGGGTCGCTGGTGCCCATGTCCAGCAATCACTGTGCGAGAGGCGGGGTACACCCTGGACAGGTCGCAAGTCCATCACAGGGACACATAGAGACAAACGAGACAAACAACCATTCACTCTCTCACTCACACCTAGGGACAATTTAGAGTTACCAATCAGCCTAACATGCATGTTTTTGGGCTGTGGGAGGAAACCGGAGTACCCGGAGAAAACCCACGCATGCACGGAGAGAACATGCAAACTCCACCCAGAAAGGCCCCTGGACCGGGGTTTGAACCAGGAACCTGCTCGCTGAGAGGCAGCAGCTCTACCAGTTGCGCCACCGTGCTGCCCGGTTATGTTTCTTAAATAACTAAATTTTGCTTATTCACAGTTCTATAAAGTTCAGTCAGGTCATCTTGATGGTGTGTCTCTTTTTTGTTGAGATTTTTCGTCCTTCATCCAAAGGACTTCATCATTCCTAGGAGTCACAACAAACTCTGTCCAACAAGCAGCACACTCCCATAGTGGACCAACCAGTTTGCTGATGGTTTCTGGGGTCCGCCCTCTCCCCCTCATTCACAGTCATTTATTTTATTCTGTACCACTTTCTTGAATTTAAAATAATTATTTTTATGCAGCTCAGCTTTTCTAGCTTTTAGGATTTTACATTTTCACAGCTGTTCTACAATTTAGGGTAAATCATTTTAGAATGCACAGCTTTTTCTGCAGAGAAGGGAATTCATTTTAGGTGCTACAGCTTTTCTACAGCTTACGGTAATTTTTAGGGGATCAAAGCTTTTCTAGTTTTTTTTTTTTACAATCACCGTATTTTCCGTCGTACCCGTCACACCGTCCTATAAGTTGCATCAGTCCAAATATGTCTAATAAAGTAGAAAAGTCCATAAATATGTTGCTTTGCCGTATACGTCGAATATTTTATGCGTCACCGCTGACAACCCGGAAATGTGAGCCGGTGTTGTGCTAAAAATCGATTGGCTGCCAAAATGGCGGCCAATGGTGTGTGCGCGGAAGGACTTTAACAAAAATTTAACAAGATTAACACTTAAAAAACAGTTGTTTGTTTGCTCAAAATTATAATAAACGTGTGTCTCAGTTGAACTATTCCTTAAAAAATGCACTTCAATGGTCAAATCAGCTGCATTTCAAAAATAGGTTTGCTGATGAGGTTCTGCGAAGCGGGCACGCGCAACCGGACCAGCCGCTGCATTTCTTTAAAATTTAACAAGATATCCACCATAAAAACTATTTGTTTGCTCAACAATTAGTTACCATAAACAGTTATGGTAATTGATACATGTGGCCCACAGCTTTTCTTTTTTTTTGTTGTTGTTGTTGTTTGTCTGCAGGAGGAAGCTGCCAGCCCAAGAATGAGTACAGACTTGAATAAAACAAAATGTACATGATGAAAACTAGCATGGCTAGTCACTTAAAGATAATTTAAATCCAGACCTTTGCTTGAGAAACATGATTTTAAGCAGACCTCTCCAAATTTTATTTGATGGTTACTGTACTAGGGCAGAACGGTGGCACAACTGGTAGAGCTGCTGCCTCTCAGCAAACAGGTCCCTGGTTCAAACCCCGGTCCAGGGGCCTTTCTGGGTGGAGTTTGCATGTTCTCTCCGTGCATGCGTGGGTTTTCTCCGGGTGTTCCGGTTTCCTCCCACAGACCAAAAACATGCATGTTAGGCTGACTGGTAACTCTAAATTGTCCCTAGGTGTGAGTGAGAGAGTGAATGGTTGTTTGTCTCGTTTGTCTCTATGTGTCCCTGTGATGGACTTGTGACCCGTCCAGGGTGTACCCCGCCCCTCGCACAGTGATTGCTGGACATGGGCACCAGCGACCCCCGTGACCCAAAATGAAATAAGCGGGTAAAGATAATGGATGGATGGATGGTTACTGTACTAGACTTTGTTCTTTTTTGTTATCTTGATCATGTTTTTTTTCTTTTTGGTTATGTGTAGTCATCCTTTAAAATGGTGAGAAAAAATAATTTAAGTTCACATAGAAGAGAGAACATAAATATGTTGCTTTTCTTACTTTCAAACTGAAAAACTGACACAAATAAAGTAAAGAAGTTAAAACTCTTTGGTGTTTTCCTTCACTTGTAGCCAAACTGCTCGAGTCATGTTGTACAAGTCTGCGAGGAACGATTATGATGTGTAAAGCTCGTGCACTCTTGTCAGTGCTGCATGCTGGGTTCACACCTTTTTGTCCTTGTGGGTCTGGCTGTTGCAGTGATAGATTGGTCGCTGGTTGCACGTTGGGAGCAGCTTGGGATGAGGCGCCTGCTGGACAGCTGTTCTGGCACACGGTGCAGGACTTGGTGCCAAGTCACTGAGCCTTTTTACCCCCCCTGCTCCTTGAGCTTCGTGCTGCAGCCTCTTCCCCGTCGTGCAGCAGTGACAAAACACACATCGGGCAATAATAGCTCACTTTGCATTGGCTTGATGCTCCCTGTCCAGCTTGTGGTGAGTGACAGGCCAGTGGAAAATATAAGAAAATACTTGAGTTTTGAGTTAACACATCAGATAACCAAAATGATAAATGATAAAATACTTGCATTGCAATTTGTTTTGGCTGGTTGGAACAGTTATACATCTAATTCCCTAGTAATTGAGACATGTTTCACTCTAGACTTCTAAAACATAAATATAGTGAATTTGAATTCACTTTTAGTTACAGCAGTTAGTTACATAGAACTCTTAAATTACTTGTAAGAGCAAATAGTGACAGCAGCACCTAGCTGTAGCACTTCCAGTGCAGCCTGAAGCACTTCCAAAAGAAAGCCGTTAAAACTTTAATTAACCACTGGAGGGATTTGAATGAAAGTTTCAGAAAGTAATCTTTTTATGTACGTACACATCTTTTAGAGTCAACCCAATTCAATACTATTCAACCTTGGCTAACACAAAGATGGCTGTGTTGTTACCTTCCTTTCTGCTGCTCCCCTCTGCAGGTGTCACCACTGTGGGCGAACTTTGCATGCAAGATGTGGTGATTGTTTGACATCAGTTGCTCTTCCCGAACCTGCAGCCTCAGGATAACAAGACCATGATACTGAATACCAAAAGCTTCTGCAGCCCTCAACGCAAAAATGACTATAATTAATCCAAATTCACAGGTATCAATCTAAAACTTAATGTAGCTGAAAGTCTCCTTTGATCAGTCATGAATGCTGATTGTGTTTAATATAAAAATCACTCACAAATTACAATAAAATCTTTGAAATTGTAGTTGTTTTATGACTGCAGCAATCTACTTTACTTTGGCTCTGCTCTGACTAGCCATTAACTGGTCAGTCTGGCCAGAATAAAACACCTTCTCTTCAAACTGAGAGAACCCAAATAGAGTTGCATTCAGGCCTAAAAAAATCTGACCCGACCCGGCCCCAGCACATAGCCATTATTTCTGAATCCCACCTGACCCAGCAAATTAATGTAAGGATGGTACCATTTGCTGTTTCTGTTTGTGTCTGTGTTTCCCTAGTGTTTCCTCGTCAGTTTAATTGTTGCCACCTTTGTCTCGTCACACCTGTTGTAATCACGTCTTGTCTTGTCCTTGTATATAAGCCTCCTGTTCTGTGTTGTTCCTTTGTCGGGTCGTATTCGTTTGGGTCTTCAGTGCTCTCCTGTGTCTCCTGAGTTTCCTGAGCTTTCTGAGTCCCGTTTGAGTATCCCTCCAGAGTCGTCTAGTTTATGTAAGTGTGCTGCCACGTCAGCTTATTGTTTTGTTACTTTTTTAATCATCATTAAAATACTTAGTTTTGTAATCTGCCGAGTTGAGTCCTGTCTGCACTACTGGGTTCGTTCCTGTCCACCAAACCCTGACAATTTACTGTAATTACAGGTTTGACACCCCCCAACATTTTTATTTTAGCTTTTACGGCTTTTGTAAACAAAGTACTTTGACATGATTTATAAACATTTAAAAGAAAGGAAGCTATAAGATTGTGTTTATTATCAAGAGTCAGTGGATTATT
>NC_056518.1:9291194-9319270 GCF_014905685.2 Nematolebias whitei | reverse complement strand
TATATATATGTGTGTATGTATGATATTCAGGTCTGTCTTGTAAATGAGTCCTTGAGGCTCAATAGGATTAACCAGTATAAATAAAGGTTGAATTAGTATATATATGTATAGTTATTATAGTTATTAACAGTTGGCAGACACACGCAGCTGAGTGAAAAGGGGCCAGAAGATTGGAGCTGAGGGGATGTTTGTCCGTTCCATTCATTCTGCATGCATTCTGCAATATTCAGACATGGACCCTGCTCTGACATGTCTTCAAGGGTATTTTGTGATCTCACCTGTTTTCAAACTCATTCAGCAAATTGGGTCGTTGGTCGTGTGCGTCCGCTGACGCAGCGGTTGAGTCCATTTGGGCTTTGGATGGGTGGCTGGCAGTAGTCCTTCTGAAGCTTAACTGAACTTTATTTTAACTTCTTTCAACCAGCCGCATGCGGTCAAATGGTCGCATGTGGCTGGAGATCCAAAGTATGGCAAGCCATGTTGCCATAAAATTGGACCGTCAGCCACGCACGTCTACTGATGCAATCAAAACCCAGACACCGACCCAGCATGCCCATCCAGAACATTATTATGGCCCGGCCCGGCTTGAATTCGTGCCGGGCTTTGGCCCCGGGTTAGAAATAACAGCTCTAAACCCAAATAACTACAACAGGTAAGATGATTATTGTAATATTTTCACAAAACCCCACTTCAGATAATCAGAGCTATCACTTTAAATAAGTTTATGTGGAAAAACAGAAATGTATTTTAAAGAATTAGCATACTAGCTGCAGCATCAGCCCATAAATAAAAGATGATGAAAAATCAATAGTTGTCATATGCAGAATAAAATATTAACTACTTTGGAAACTGACCTGAAGAGGATTCCTTTCTTCCAGCAGTGAGGGCTTCATGTGGTTATTGGTAATAAACACCTACAGTGGTCCAATTGCTAGCTGGGGAAATATCATATGTACCAAAGAAAGAGAAGACAAGCAGTTAACCTTCGTCATAATTAGATCAACCTGCTCTCTTGTACGTTATGTCAGTCCATTAGAGGCAAAAAAAGGTGCTTGGGTGTTCAGTAACAGAAACACTGGGACGTTTGGTTCCTGTTTGTAAGCTTAAACTGACCGCAGACTTCCAAACATTTATCAGCATTATACCATGGCTTTGAGCAAACATCTGTTAGTGTCATCTTAAGGTTTCATATGGACGCAGTTACTTTGATCACTCCGAGCTACTTAAACTGTGAATGAAAAAAATCTGTTTCAGTGCCACGTTTTGATTGTCTGGTACGAAAAATCTGAAGAAGGAAGCAGATGATGTCATGAGCCAGATTCTCCATACATTGTTCTCATTTTCACTGAAGTTATCCGTGCGGCCAAGCCATCCTCTTCCTCGACCTCTTGTGAATGGATTCCCGGAGGAAGGCTCGACGTGGATTTCACAAACAATTTATCCCAAATGACAGGAAAATTGGCTGCAGATCTTAAAGAAAAAAGAATATGGCCAGTTTGAGATGATCCACAGGATCTTTATTCACCAAGGCTTGTAGTTCCACCGAGTTCTCCCCTTTCAACAGCACTCCACCCCCACCAATAAATAAATAAATAAATAAATAAACTCTCACAACAACCCCCTCCTTTGGTTTGCTGTTTCAAATGTATTAATGGGCCGGAACCTCTCTGGATGATCTTGGCCCTCTCCTTAATGAAAACGTTCTGCGCCTGGATCCCAGAGCAGTAATCAGGCTCTGGCCTCCGGAGCACTGGGGCATGCAGCATGCGAAGCTGGAGGAGCCCCAACGTGACCTCCACACTGTGTCCTCCAGTGACCTCGTGTTGCCCCGCGCCCTCTCGGGCCTGGGCCTCTTCATCTCCAAGGCCCTCAGCGCTAGATGCTACAAACTTGAGAGTGCATGAGAAAATCCAGCAGTCTGAACGCTCTGACAAATCTGCTTACAGTACGCCACCCATGTGTAACGTTTTGCACTTATGAAAGCAAATCAAGCTGAAAGAATTTTAAAACATTTTAAGCACTGTTTGGTTAAATTCTGTCTGAAAATTATAGACAACATTTACTCAGATTGAGTCTCAGAAAGTTTCCTGTTGAGGAAAAGTTAGCCGTTTCAAAATATTACGTCATGAACTGTACAAGCCGTGCACATCTCCTCTGGGTGACTTGAATGTGTCATCAAATCACACCCTTCAGCCACCGTACACAGAAGCTGACCACAGATTGAAATAAAAGCTTTTCCTCACCCTATGAGGCGTCATTTTTAAAAGCTGATGGGGACAGAACAGCAACAGAAGCCATGTATTGGGCTTTCCCTGTGTTTACACTGTCAGTAGCCAGCAAACTTTGTTTGGTCTGTTCTCACAGGTTTCCCTTTGTCTCTGCTCTCCGTCCCTCCAGGCCCAGCCTTCTTTGACCTTGAGGTAAGCCCAGCCAGATGTGGCAACACAGGGCTCTTTACAGCTGCACAAAAAATAGGGGAGAAGTCACCAGGATGTGCATCATCTGTCTCAGCTTGTCTGTCTTCTCTGATAAACCCACTGAGCACTGTTTTCATTCCTCTTGGGTAATTTCTTTTACAGTTTTGCAAACTGTCAGCACACCTAAAGCACTGATCCCCCACCTGGCAACACCGCTGCCCGTCACCCCTAATGACAACCAGACACCCTTTAGGACACTAAGGTGTTAACTACCCCACAGAGCTATGGGAAGCACACATTTTTTAGCTCACATTTTCTACTTGGAAAAGATGAGCCTACAGTAAATAAACCATTCACCGCATTTCTTATTGTACATCTTAAACCCTATTCACACGGGATTAGTTTTACCTGCTATTTGCAATAATTATGGAGATTGTCTGTTGTTAATCCCGTGCAAACCTGCCATGTCAGTAATTTTTAAAGTAAAAATTCCCCTGCAAATTACCTACTATATTTTGCTGAACTCCGAGGTCCTGTGATAATACTAATTCAATGTGAATAGGCATCTCTGTGATTTGGACAGAAATGGGCGAGATCCAATACATAACTAGGCGTTTTTTTAATTTCCTGGGTGCATTTTTATTTGCTTTTGACAATGGAGGCTGCAATGGAGTGCATAAATAACATTTTTGTGTCCCGGACCAGCAAAAGCCTATCGACCCATGACGGTCGCTACAAGCGGATGTTACGCAATACGCAGCGCGTTAACATCATATCCGGAAGATGTCTGTAAATTTCAGCTAAATCTCAGGTTTTGGTTATCTCGTGTGAATGTTCCACATAAAAATCAGATGTTGGGGAGTAATTTATTTATTACGTGTGTTCCCTAGGTAAAACTAACCTCATGCAACTAGGGCTTTAAGCGATGAAGATCAAAGTCAACAATGCAATTCAAAATTGAGGATCTTTTTTTATCACTTCTTTCAGACACATTCATATGTGAGCACTTCTTCAGGGCAATTTATTTGAGAATAAAATGGAGCCAGCCTTCGCATGTGTTCGTGGGGCGTGTAACAACTACACTATGGTCTACATTTGTTTTTCGCAGGGTGTTTCCATCCTCTGAATCCTGACCTTGAGGGAACAAGGACCGTCGGGCAATCGGCTTGTGTCTGGTGTAGTTAAGTCAGACTTTTCATCAATCCACAATAAACTTCTACCCCTCTAACTACTGAAGAAATTACTCAAAAAAATGTGTTAGATACAAAGAAGATGGTGCTTCTTAGTGTCAGTGCTCAGCTTGGCATGGAATGCTTCATTTAGACCCCTTTCAAGAAACAAAGCTCAGTCTGGCTCATACTTACAGGTAGTGATTGTCTAAGAATGGGAATAATTTCCATTTCTCTCCACCCCTCCACCTCTCTCTACCCTTCCAACCTTTCTTCTTCTGAGGCCCTCCTTTTTGTCTGAGGTTATAACGTTCTGCAGCTCAGCTCAAAGTTGTGAAGTGAACTTGGCAAAAAAGCAGCAGGAGATGAATCTCTTTAAGTCTCTTGAACAACATAAAACAGTCTGGGCTTCCATTATTCAGGGGCTTGTGCTGCTTGTTTACAGTGCAGCGGGTCTACTGCACCTGCACTCCGGACGGCCTGACAGCTTGATAGGCCCTTTAATAGTGATTCACTGGCCAGATCCATGTGGATAAAAATGGAATTCTGGGAGAGCAATCTAATAAGAAAATAAAGCGCTGAATGGTTGCCATGGCTGTTGGATGAGCTTACTGGGCCCTGCTCACCAGACCGTGCTGGCCAGGAATGAAATCTTAGGGCTTTATTACAAGCTATCACCTCAGCTAGGGATCCCTCAAATAGTGTTGCAGGGTCAAAAGGATGGTGCTTAAATTTTACCTTTCAAAATGTGGGTTTTAACCTTGATGTTCTGTAAACAGGATTTTAGTGTTGAAAATAAGTACATTTACTATGAAGATTACACACAAAAATTGATGTGATCTCTACACGAGGTGCAAGGTATCCAGAGGCGGTCTATATGATATTCAGCAGCATGTACCCATTAAAAGAGCTGCACGGTCCCAGACACACCAACACGTAGCTACTAAAGCTTGCACACTCACATATATTTCCAGGGCTCTAACATGCAGGCTGCATTGATCTCCCCTTGTCATATATCATTAATGAGGGTATTAAATCCATGTTTAGGAAGCAGAAGACTGGCTTTAAGCAGGTTTCTTTGCTCGCACAAAAGACCTTTGCTGAAATTTCCCCAAAGGAAAGGCCACTCTGGCTGACTTTGCAGAGGAGCACATTAATGGAGTGATGTCATGGTGGCTCGAATGACTGCTACTGTCCTGGGACAGAGAGACAATTTAAGTTGCATATAGCTGCTCCTAAATCAGTAAATTAGGATAGGCTGAACATTAAAATTATAATCTCATAATGGGTGCCACATTTAGCAAAATAACATTTATTTTAAGGGGTGATCCAGAACAAAAAAAGCACATTTTTCAAAATAGTTCCAGATCACAAGCATATTCTTAGAAACTACCTTGTCACACTGTAAACCAGCTGTATTGATCAGACTAATACCCCCCGCCTGTGCACCTCACCCCTGGGTTATCATTGCATCATTACCATCCGGAGTTTGCAGAAACGCTACAGTATGATATGGCAAATGGACTTACTATTGATTTAGCCAGAGAAAGAGAGAATGGCAGATGGAGAGGAAGTCAAAAGAGAACATCTGGAAGGGGACAAGGAGATTGGGTGTGTAGAGGGCCTCAGATGACAGATGATACAGGAGGATTGGGCTACAGATAATCCTTCTTGAAGACTGAGGCTCTGTCAGAAACGTAGAAGAATTTTGTGAAGAAAGAAGATGCAAAAATAAGAGGAACATGTACAAGTTGCCAGTGACTAAATGTCCATTTTTATTATGCCTGAATACAAAAATAAAGCTGTAATATAATATATTATCAGAACTTTGCTTAAATAATCTTTTTATGGGATGTTTTTTTTTTTTTCCTTTGGAGTAAAACTGAGGTTTTTGTGTGATGAGCAGAATGAGTGGTAGAAAAAATGGGGCAATCCTTCCTTTTGGGTAAAGGATATCCTGAGGCATGGTTATATAGACCTTAAGTGCTGACAAAGAAGATATTGTATTTTCCCAGTAATCCTTTTAAACACCACAGGGCAGAATCACACACTTCATTTCACAGTAATGCTGCTGAAGTTTGCCAATGAACAATTTTTATCACTCATTTATTAAACCCCTGAAAGATGTACATTTCTGTTTAAAGTGGGCTTTTGTAAAGAAAAAAAATCTTAGAAAGTGATGGCAACAATTCCTTAAGAATTAGGTCATCCACATAAAAAAGGCCTGTAATATATTTTTCTACTTTCTTCCCACTGCCTTGGTTTGTTTTGTTCTGCTTGATTAATCAAGAATGCTGGAAACTGTATGTATTGTTTCCACCCCATGAGCAGTGTCTAAAATATTTGCTGTGTATTAAATACTTTAGCAGACAATCAAAATCCTTTCAGCACTCCCCATTACTGTGAATAGGCTTAAGGGAAAATAATGTGCTGGGCATGCTGGTTAAGGAAAACATGTCAACAATCCCTCGTCAGCGTGAGTTTCTCGCTGTCAGGTGGAGGGGGCTAGGGGCTACGATTAGTGCGGATTTGTGCGATGCACCGTAACCTTGACACTGAACTGTGAAACAGCTTCACGGAACGTTCCAAAGCACCTGTCAGTCAACTCACACCTACAAGGATAAATATCCATCTGCAGGGGCGGCGCTTTAAAAGACATGTTACAATGAGTGCAGTGTAGCTGCTTTAGACACGGCAGCAATATGTTTCGAAATATATCACCGGCTGCTTGCTCTGCTCTTGTATCGCAGCTGACATTGTGATGTGCAAGCATCAACCTTCTTGACAAATTGACCCTCACGTTTACCTGCAGAGAGGAAGCTCTGTGGTTGAGTCAAACACATATCAAGAAGAAGAAAGCATTCAAAACCAAACACTTTGCCCTCAAGGTTTGCTTCCCCATCGTGGACCTTGAGAAAGCAGCAGCAGCTGCAGCGGATGTTGACACAAGTCCAAATCATGTGACTTTTCTGACCAGACAGCACCACTGGCACAGGAGGATCCTCTCCATCAGTCTAGTCTGTGTGGCCACTGTGAAAGCCCCATTAACAGCAGAGGTGATGTGAAATGTGAACCGGGGAGGAAACACATTTTTCAATACATTAATTTTTAGGAAGCATCTTTCACAAAAGTCTCTGCTATTGTCTGACCTGCGGGAAGCTGCTGAATACGTTCTACTGTGCGTTCAAAGTGGCAGGAGTAGGACAAAATGAAAAGTGTTTCTTAAAAGAGACTTTAATAAATTCTCTGCCTCATGCTCCTGTTGAACTTGGATTCAATTCTTCTGTGTTTGAATTTTCACAGCACCAGATCACCAGAATAAAACTTACTGTACTAACAGTGGTGGGATGTAACAAAGTACAAGTACTTCATTACTGCACTTAAGTAAATTTTCATGCATGTGCACTTTTCTCAAGTAGGGTTAAACTTGGGCACTTTCGAATTTTACTTCACTACATTTTACATTAAAGTATCTGTACTTTCTACTACACTACATTTCTATAATGCATCGTGTTACAAGTTACATTCACGTTGCATTTTTTTGTTTGTTTGTTTGTTTGTTTGTTAGTTTGGAAGTAACCAATGGTGAGAGGGGAGTTGGTCCATTGAATCACATGTAACGTTAGACCTGCCTTCAAGAAGAGCTGGGCCAATGACATATATTCTGCTATATATGTCATTGAACTGGGCACACCCACAGCACCACTAACACACACAAAATGGATTCCACCACGGAGAGTCAACCAGAAGATATGCACCACCCATGTCCTTATTGAAGAACTATTGAAATATTATTGAAAGAATATTGACAGAGTATTCAGTACAGCAGAACAGATTCTCTCTCTCAAAAGAGCCGGACTGGACTCAAAAACTTTGAAAACCAACTTCTTCTGAACTTGAACAAGAAATTCTTGCTGCAATATTAAAATATGTCAGTTCATGGGATACAAGAGATGTCTCCAAATGTCTCGACACTCGGGTCCAAGTTTTGAAAATGGTGTCAGGAAATTAAAATACTGTTCATTATTGACCCATTACAAGGTTGAATAGACAGTATTTTAACTAGAGTTGATGACAAACTGGAGTTGAAATGATCAGAGCCTGTTCCTTTGTTAGTTGTGTCTAATGCCTCTTTTGTTCAGGCAGACAACTTTTACTTAAACATGTTTCCTGCAAGTTAAAATGACACATTGGTTTTGCTTTGTGTTAAATAAAAACTTTCAAAGGTATAATCATTCCTTTTTCTTATATTGATTAATGATATTTAACTCTGCAGGTCATCCCTGAAATTGTGATGCACAGAATCACAATTAAGTCCAGGTGTGAACTGTGTCACAGAGTAAACACAATAAAAACATGTATTATCTGCAGCATCGTTCATTAAAATGGCTCAACACTATTAATGTATTACTGAAAATATACATATGGTAGGAATACTTATTGATATTGTAGACCATTGCATTAGATAATACATTCAGCAAGTACTTTAACTTTTAATACTTTAAGTATTTTAAAAGCAAGTACTTATTTTACTTAAGTAAAATGGTAATGTAGCACTTCTAATTTTACTAGAGTACATTTTTGTCTGTTTATTTGAACTTTTACTTAAGTACAGTGTTTGAGTACTTTCTCTACCACTGCTTACTAAAGTAGCCACAAAACAAAACTGCCTAAAATCATTTAACAGCCTTAGCTGTTTGAATTTACTGTAGGATCGGTCTTTGTATGCCAACATTCGAACACGTATTATACAACATCTTGTGGTAAAAAAAAATACAGGAAGTCTGGCGGCCTTACCAGGGGAAGCTGGGGGAAACACAGGGACACCTCTATTGAGAGGAAAGATAGGCAGAGGTGTGGCGGAGCACTCGGGGCACCTCACATGAGACCAGAAAGGATTTCACACCTCTCGTGGCAAATTGTTTAACATAAAGCCAGAGTCAGTCCCAGGTTCAAATCAGCTCCACCTTATTAGCACAGTACAAACAGAAGAGAGCCATGATCCCACACTACACAAGTAGGGTTAAAATTATTAATCATCGTTGTCTCCGAAGG
The DNA here is from genome assembly GCF_014905685.2 of Nematolebias whitei. Lineage (NCBI taxonomy): Eukaryota > Metazoa > Chordata > Actinopteri > Cyprinodontiformes > Rivulidae > Nematolebias > Nematolebias whitei. The sequence continues at coordinate 9,310,629 of NC_056518.1, read as the reverse complement.
GAATGAGCCAGACTTTTTTTTTTTTATAAAATAATAATAAAAGAACGACTGCATACCACTTGCTTTACCACTCACAAGATGAATGAAGGCCTCACCTCCCACCATTCCTCCTGAATTAAGGCCTTGGCAGTGCAATGAAGCTGTCAGTCACCAACATGTCTGGGCTAATCGCCTCCTAATCATCAGCATTTATAGACGTCCCTCATCTGACAGGAGGAGATGACTGAAACCTCCCAGCAGCAGTGCCTAAACATGCACCTCAATCGAAACCTCTGAAAACCAAAACGGGATGAGATGGCCACACGCTCATGACACATTCTAAGAAGAACTCCCCTTTGGGCATAATAAAGACTTTTTTTGTAACTTTTTTGCCTTGATGGACTTCACCTTGTGGAGTTTAACAAAGGCTGGCATTCTCCTCGACATGTCTTCATTCAGTGCATCAGTGCTCTAAAGGCAGAGAAATGACGGGCACAGTTAGGTACACATTTGCCTTCGGGTGTGACGTAAGGGCAGTGTTTATGCGACATCATAAATATGCATGCTTCTTTGTGTGGTACAGGGGCATTTATGACAGTGAAGTGGTGATATTTACACATTCAGAGGTCATTTTCCTGACAGCCACTGTGACAGGCGGGCTGAACAAAGCAAAAACAACCACTTATGAAACCCTGTCATAATCAAACATTAAAGTTTAATGTTAATGTTTAATGTTTAACTTGCTAAATGTGATTCATTTCATAAATTGTATTTCATAGATATACAGTACGTATCTCAGTGGACTGCAAGTGTTGGGGATTAGTTGATAAATAACTTTTGTGAGCGAGTCTTCAGAATGTCTTGCAGTGTTCATGGGGTTCTCAATTCTCTAGTCAGAGGCTCGCAACCTTTTCACTTGAATTTTGAATATGTTCAAAAATTGTGTGCTACAAATTTTCTCTCAAACTAGGCACAGAGTCATTGCGGGTGTCTATAGTCTGTCTTAGACTTGTCTCTATTTTGACACAGGTATCCCTATCCCGTCTCAAAAGCACAAAAACTATATTTCAAGTCCAAGTTCTAGGTTCTTTATTGTCATTTGCATCACATGTGGTACATGAGGTGGAACGGAATTGTGTACACAGGGTCCCAACAATAGCAAAAATATAAATTGTAAAAGAAAGCAGTACCAAGGATAACAACAAAGTCCATGCTCAATAATCCAAGTATACAATCCAACATTTTTCAGTCAGGTCATCTGGACAGTTTCTTTTTTTGGTGCTGAAACGTTTCACCTTCGATCCAGAAGGCTTCATCAGTCAAGGAAACACACAACAAAACTGATTCTTCCCCCAACAGCTTACTCCAAAGTGGAACAAACCAGTTTTGCTTGTGATAAGATGGTCTCTTTTCAGTACTAAGGATTTAAGATATGAACTAAAAAATACGCTAAACACTTAACAGCGTAAAACAATACGCTGAACAACAGCAGCATGAACACGAGTCTGTGTGAGAAAATGAGGATGAATGAATACAGCAGCATTAATTAAATCAGCAGCATGAGATCAGCAGCATGAGATCAGCAGCATGGCTAGCCAGCAGCACATATCTACAATAAAAGTGGCGATTACAGTGATTTTTTCTTTTCACAGTGATAATCCTGATTAGATATTCATGAGTCTAACAGCATCAGGGGATTTGAACACCTGCATGGGAACTTTTTTGTGAAATAAAACATGCCCAAGTCTAAATACCACACCAATTAAAAATTAAACTTATTAAAACTTGATTCAAATATGCCTGTCTTCATTTTAAAAGTGGACTTGAGTAGACTAAATCTTAATCTTGGGCTGCTAGCAGGCCAAGGTGGGTATGATGATGGGGATGGGTATGATGGTGGGGACCGAGATGGTGTAGAGGCAGGGTAGCCGACCTGGGATCAGAAAGTCACAGGTTCAACTCCCCACCATGCCCACACATCATGGTGCCCTTAAGCAAGACACCTAATCCTTAATTGCTTCCCAGGCACCTACACAGCTGCCCACTGGTCCACCTGGATGATAGGTCAAATGCAGAGACTCATACATTGTATGCAAACATACAATTCATCCATCCATGATCTTTACCTGCTTCTTCCATTTTGGGTCATGGGGGTCACCGGTGCCCATGTCCAGCAATCACTGTGCGAGGGGCGGGGTGCACCCTGGACAGGTTGCAAGTCCATCACAGACATACAATTCATTCAACCTTTATTTCTACAGGTTAGTCTCATTGAGTCGTGAGGACTCATTTTCAAGAGAGACCTGTTTTAAACAAAGAACACAGATGAGGTACAGACAACAATAGACAATAATATGAAAAGCATATAAAATGAAAAAGTAAATAGAAGAAATTATATAAAAATGAAACAAAACAAACAACTACATTATAAAGCGATGCAAATAATGACAACGCATAGCAAAAATTAAAAAAATGTTCAAAAAGGTGGACATGGAAATAAAATGCACATCCTATCCAGCATGGGATACATTTTCATTGTTATGCTGATGACACACAGTTATATTTGTCCATGAAACACAATGAATCCAATCAGTTACTTAAACTACAAGCATGTCTTACAGACATAAAAACCTGGATGACTTAATTTTCTCCTGTTGAACACAGACAAGACTGAGGTTTTAATTTTTGGACCTGAGCACCTTACGAATAAATTATTCAGTCTTTCTCCCTCCTTAGATGGCATTAATCTGTCCTCCAGCTCTAATGTTAAAAATCTTGGTGTTATTTTTGATCAGGACATGTCTTTTATCTCCCACATTAAAACGTTACTAGAACTGCCTTCTTCCACCTGCGTAATATCACAAAGATTAGAAACATCTGATCTAAAAATGATGCAGAAAAACTGGTCCATGCATTTGTCACATCTAGACTGGACTATTGCAATGGTTTATTATCTGGGTGTTCAAATACTTCTTTAAAATGTCTTCAGTCCAAAATGCTGCTGCCAGAGTCTTAACTGGAGTTAGTAGGAGAGATTATATCTCTCCAGTTTTAGCTTCTCTCCATTTGCTCCATGTCAAGTCCAGAATTGAATTCAAAATCTTACAAAACTCTCAACAACCTAGCTCTATCTTTTATTCAAGATTTTGATGTTTCATATTTTCCTAACAGAGCACTTCGCTCTCAGACTACAGGTTTACTTGTGGTTCCTAGAGTTTCCAAAAGCAGAATGGGAGGAAGATCTTTCAGTTCTCAGACTCCTCTCTTGTGGAACCAACTTCCAGTTTCTGTCCGTGAGGCTGACACATTGTCCAGTTTTCAGACTGGGATTAAGATTTTCCTTTTTGATAAATCCTATAGTTAGGGTTGGCTTGTTATGCTGCCTTAAGCTGAGACTACTAGAGGACAAATTGACCTAATTTCCTTAAATGAATTGTTACAATTGAATAGTTTTCATTTGATACTATTTCTATCTCAACATGTGATTCTTGGCCTGCCATTGTGTATCTGTTTCTACCAGACCCAGCCGGTCAAAGCAGATGACCGCTTGTTTGTTTTTCATCCCCATGTCCATTACATCTGAAACAAGCCCAAAGCAAATTCTAATAAAATTAAATGTATATATCAAGTGGAGCATAAAGGCCAGCCATAACGCTCTGCTTGTGAAAGTAAATATGGTGGGCATCACTTTGACACAGAAAATAATTCTGAGTTCCACAATGTCGGACAGGACAAGGGAAAAAAAAAAAAAAGATGGCCTCTTGTCCTGAACCTGGTTCTGCTAAAGGTTTCTTCCTCATGAGGGAGTTTTTCCTTTCCACTGTCGCCTTCATGCTCAAGATGAGAGTTCTGTGATGGAGTTAAATTCAAAGCTGCTCCTCAGATAAATAATGTTAAATTATTATTTTTATATATGAATGTTTCTGTTCAGTGCCCTGAGATGACTTCTGTTGTGACTTTGCGCAATATAAATAAACCGAACTGAATTGAATCCTGTTATATAGTTTTGCAAGCCATGCACAAAAAATAAGCTGCATTTAACCCAAAAGAAATGTTAAATGCAGATGCATTCCAAAGAAACTGCAACAGAACAACTGCACATCTTGCTGTGCCGAGTCACGTTTGATTTGCTTTCTAGACTTTAACAGTTGTAGTCTAGTGAGGTACTACTTCATATATGAGCAACTTTACGACATTGTTGAAAATAAATTGAGATAATTTGAGAAGGAATCATTTGTCTGTAAATGTTTTAACTGAAGAATCTTTCAGTTAATTTATTTATGACGGAGTTAACTTTTTCTGTTTCTGCTGTGAATGTTCTGTAACCTCTGTGTGCTGTTGCCAGTCTTGGCCAGGATTCTCTTGCAAAATAGAATTTAATTGCTATGGGATTTTCTTGGTGAAACAAATGTTAAATAAAAAATATAAATGTGCGGATCAGTCAGGATGATCGTTTGATATTTGTGTGACAATTCTTTGGACTTCAACAGATCACATAATGTGCAGAGCTATGTCCAAGTGAACACAGGTGCTCTGATTCGTCCTGCATGTTCCAGCGCAAATTCAGGCATCCAGGAAACCGTATTCTCCTCCCAAGTGACCTTTACCCCAGGGAACCTATTGTCAACGCCAAAGAGAGTTATAGTGGAGTCTAAAGTACGGAGTCAGAAATATGGCTGAAAGAGTAAAAGGCAGCACAGAGGAGGTATGTTTGGCTGGGATAGATAGGACCTTATGTCATTGAAGAAGTGTTTTACTTTTTATTCTGTACAATAAACTATTTTTGTGGAAAACACAGAAGTCAAAAGGACAAGAAACAACTAATTACACAATTAGGTAACTTGAAACACTGATAAATCCCAAAAAACAGCCCTTGCTGTGTCGAGCCTCACAACAGCTCAGTGTTTTCTTTCTTAGACACAAGTCTGAACAATCTCCTCTCTCTAGTCAAAGTGTGACATGGCACAAGTCCAAACATGGGTCTACAGTAAATAGAGAGTTTCAGAGTGCTTGGAGCCATGCTGTGGAGGGACAGTGTTTGGATAGGCCCCTGCTCTCTCATCTACATGGACTGCAAAAATGAATTAATGGTCTCACATGCTGGATGTCAGATTTATGCGTCTCTCATTGCCGCTTTGCTCCACAGCCCAGCACTCACAATCATACCATGGCGCTTACACCAACACACAAGCCCTCATAACAATTTCTATTATGCAATTATCTTTGAATAAATATAATTTTGTTGGCTATGCAAAAACAAACAAAACTGGGTCATTTAAAACTTTACTCTGTGATGAGTAAAATCATTTAAGCAAAATTCTGTTGTCAATTTTCAATGTTTTCAGAACAGGGAGGTAAGTGGCACCCTGGGGCCTTCGCTCAGAGATTGTCCATTGTTTGTGTATTATGAGCAAACAGGATTAGTTTTGCATGTGTGAGTGTACATTTGAGGATGGCACAACTGCAAACTGAGAGTGATTGTCATGGAATAAACACAAGCATAGACACTGCCTACAGGAGAGTGAAGTAATGTGTAGAGTGTGTATTTAAGGTCAAATTGGCCAGGATGGAGGTGGATGCTGGAAAACAATTTTCCCCATTCCTTTTGCTGCCTGGAGCTGGGGCTGATCTGTCACTGGCATAGGCCCCGGGCACTAAGAGTACTGGTAGATATCCACTTCCTAACATTTTCAGCCTGGAGAATAAATACAAGTTTATCACCGCTCAGCTGAAAGACTCATTAGTGCTGGACGGACGGAGAAAAGATGGAGGAGTCAGATGATGGTGTAAGTTTGCTTGTAGATGAATGTGTGTTCATGCAGGACAGCAGTTTATGATCAAACGCAAACGGGGAGGCAGGAAATGATGCAAGGTTCTAAAAAATGAACTGCTTTTAGTGCTTATTTTCACTGCACTTATCACTAATAATGGACAAAAGTCTTGGGGTCTGAAAGGTTATGCCGTACACTACAAATAGCACTTGCTGCCCCTGTCTAAATGTCATTGTTTGAGTTCTGCCTGAATCCAGTCCTTATGGGGTCAGAATCCCTGGAGAATTATATTTCCCCCATGTCAATGTCTACAGAGGAAAGGAAATATTAAACAACTTCAGAGATCTTTCTGCTGAATGATGTATTTTCTGACTGAAATCCTGCAGATCCAGGAAGCACCATGGAGGCAGAGCGTGCTCCAGCTATCTTTAACGTCTTTGTTTAACAAAATGACACGCAGCAATATAAACTGTGATCAAAAGACAGGTGGCAACGAGAAGAATTCAAACAATGACAGAGATACGCACTCTCAAACAGGAAGAGGCTACTACCAGACATCACGCTGTCAGTGTCAGTCTATAAGCGGCATCTCCATAAACTGCTATATGCAGACATTCCCAGCAAGAGGCCAGGGGCCCCCGTTCTGCAGAGCATTCCATTATAGTGAGCCCTGGGGACTCAGTCCAGGGAAAGTACTATCCCAGCCACAGGTCTGTCCTTTGCAACTAGAAGCACAACTCATCCAATGAAGAAGACAGAGCACTTACACCACCGTCTCCTGGAGTCATCATTACCATCGTTCACTTACAAAGATTTATCGCCTCCTGATAAATGTGTGTGTGACCAAATACAATAAAGACACTTCCAAAGACAACAGTTTGTTTTTGTCATGGCCTGCATTGTTGACCTTGTTTCATCGCCGAACAAAATTTCCACTGTTAAATACAAATTGCAAAAAAAGAAAAAGCTTATTGTGTAATTTAATTATTTTAATCTCAAATGGATATCAGTTGGTGCAAAAAACTAACTATTCTTTAATTCATGTAAAGAGGTTTGATTCAAACATTTAAATAAATAAATATTTTTTTTAACTTTAAGTAAAATTGCTCATTTTAAATATCACAACTCATATGTACCACAAGCTGCTCTGTTTGATATGAATCCATAAAGTGCATGATGGACCTGCTTTAAGTACAGTTTTCAGTAATATAGTGATAACATCAACTGAAAGCAAACCTGCAGCATGAACAGAAGCACATGCACATGCACACAAACACAAACCCACGGCAAAATCTGGAAAAGAAGACAGCAGATAATCTAAAGCAGTTTCAGGACTTTGTGCTGTTTATGGCCCCATGCCTTGAGGGCTCGCTAAAAACTGATCCCTTGGCTAAATCCCTGCCAAGGAAACAGAAATCAGCTAGTGAGCTCATCCAGGCCTCCAGCACAGAGCTAATAGCTAATGTCACCTGTTCATGGAAACTCCTATCTCTATGTGTGCTTTGTGTGTGTGTAAATGTGTGTTGCTTTGGAGAAAGGTCTGTGTTCATGTGTGCTTGCACCAAAAAATAAAATAAAATAAAAATCCTTGCCAAAAGTACAGCTTTCTCTATCTGTTCAAAAAGTTATCAATCCTCCTCTTTTGTCCTTGTGACGTCTTATGCTGACACCGCTTTTCACATTTCCTCGCTATCAGGTTTTTTTCTATACTCCCTTTGCTCTTTATCTCATAACTTCTTCCAGTTGTGCTGTCTAAATCTTTGCCTTATCATTGCAATTCTAACAGCCCCAGCAAGTTAGACAATGACACCACTGAACTAAATGGTAAAACACAAAAAATGTACCAGTGCACTTTGGTGAACACCAGTGGCTGCTGGCCAGTAGAGGGCACTAGGGCGCTAGGGCGCTAGGGCGCTAGGGCGCTAGGGCGCTAGGGCGCTAGGGCGCTAGGGCGCTAGGGCACTAGGGCGCCGCCCACCACTCAAACTACTCACCATATTACATTGAAGACATTGAAAAAATAAAATAATAAAATAAAAACATTTCGAAATATATGTATATATATCTTTTTGTTGTTTAAGAAATATTTTATAGTTAATGATGAGTAAAGTTGTTACGTTCAAAAACATTTTCTCTGACTGATGACATATTTCCATTCTGGAGACACAATAATCTTTGCCTATGTTCTCGTTAAAAGTTATACATGCACAGATGCTCCCCTTCCAATACAAGAGATAGGAAGATTCTGGGTGCATCACTCCTGCGCCCAGAGTATGGGTGCACAGTACGGATCGTGCTTCCGGTCCCGGAACAGATTTTTTTTTTTGTCCCGGAACAGATCGTGCAGTGACGCTCACAACCAGGATATGTTGCAGGTAGGTTTAAAGCCATTGAAAGCCCTTTATCTAATGTCTATGTTGCCATTGCTGACTGATATGTATCAACTTTTAGATGTCTTTGTGAAAAAACCTTCAGCTGACTGTGTATTCTAAAAGTGGGAACTGGTGATTTTGCATGCTAGCACTAGCCTCCAGGTTATTGTATTGGGCTCTGTGCTAAATCAGTGCTATTATATTGCTACATTTATCTGAATGTTTTAATAGAAAAAAATAATTTTCGAACATTAATAGTTTTCTATACTAAATATCATTGATGGTATTGTTCTACTATTTCTGAACACACACACACACATATATATATATATATATACAGTATACATATATATATATATATATATATATATATATATATATATTAGCATGCACGATATTGGATTTTTGGCCGATATCCGATATGCCGATATGTTAAAATTTATTTGGCCGATAACCAATGCCGATACCGATATTTTATATATGTTCCTTTGTCAGAACATAGCCCTCTTATTTAGGCCTATTTGCTATAAAAATTGTGCAACACCTGTAAGAGCTCATGACATATATTCAGTCACAGCCATATGATATGCATAGCACTTTAACTTATATTAAATGAAAAGTGTTAAATGTTATTTATTAGCATCAGTCACCTGCGATGCAGTCTCACTTTTGGAGCTTGTTCCAGGTTCATATAGCTGCTGTGTGGAATCCTCTGCACTCTTGTGCATGAAGGACAGCCTTTTTAAGTTAAAGTTTTTGTCTATCTGTGCCATAAGACTTAATCATGCTTACAGGGCTAACACAACGTCCAAATGTCTGTGGTAAAACTCACCCAACAAGTCGTGTTATCGGCTATTAGCCTCGCAATGACGTCGGAAATGACGACTTGTAACTCGGGCAACGTTACTTCGAAAAAAATAACTCAAACTGCAGACGATGTAGCGAGGCTCAACGTAGTCCATAAATCTTCGGAATCCGACATCCTCACTAATGAAAAATAAAACTTCCACATGGCTGACATTTTGAATTTTCCTCTCCAACGTGAGATCGGGTAAACGCACGTGACGTCATTGCCTTGTGCTGCCGCTGCAGGCAAAAACAGTGCCTTTTATATTGGCGAGTTATTTTAATGGAATGGCCAATGTCCAATACTGAAATTTAACGCTAATATCGTCCGATACCATGCCGATAATATTGTGCATATATATACACCAGCCACCACTGGTGAACGCCTCTGTTTACGTAGACCAGTGAATGAAGAGTCAAGATCATCCTTAACAAGTGAAGAATGATAAATTCTGATATTATCTTTATATTCTGCAATTCCAGCTCTCGTTTCCTTTTCTTTCTTGTTATTATGATCAGGAGCTGGTCATTTGGATCTTTTTTATAAACATACTCAAACTGCTTTCAAAGGGATTCATTAAGTATTGCCATCCAAACCAATCGATGTCCATGCTTCCTGACTGAAGGCCATCATGCAATCTGATCTAGAACAAATGATCAAATAAGATTCTTGTACAGAAAACAGTGGCTCAATTAGGTCTTTCGGCCAAACCACAGCAAACAAATCACTTTCTTGATCAATGTCTTCAATAATTAAATGCTGGGCAATAGCTTTTCTGTGTGGTCGCTGTCAATACAGTTGAAATTTACTTCTCGTTGCCTGTAAAGAAAGTCAATTTTTACAACCTTTCGATTTTTTTGACTGCAAAGGCAAATAATTTGAATGCAGCAGTGAGAAGGGGAATTAAACAGTCTGCCGTGTATCTGCAGACGATAATGTCTTTACAGGGTTTTTATTTTCTCATGCTGCAACATTAATCAATAGCTGAAGTTAGATATGCCCTGCAGTCCTAAACCCCATACACTATACTTGAGAAATATTGGTACACAGTGTCCATGATATGAAGGATATGAATATGATAACTGTCCAGTGCTAGTACAATCCACAATGGTAATCTAAAATGATGAAATACATCCTCAGAAACGTTTCAGAAAATGTTCTGCAAGGGTTTGATTGTGTCTCATGATGTAGTTTCCCTCAGGATGAAACAGTGTATCATTATTTTATCCTACCCTTTGGCTATTTACAACACTTTTCACTGACGAAATAACTTCCTTTCAATTGGCAACTCCTGGCCTCTTTGTAAGGTAACATCCCTCGCTGAGAATGAAAGTCAGAACCTAAAGGACAAATTACCCTCAGTGGCTGGATGGTTACACAGGCAACAACAAAGACTCAGCTTCACAAAGAGTGCATCTGTTGAGACAAATCTCAAGGATGTGAATCAATATTTACAGAAAAGCAATGTTACATGTGTTGCTTGTAATGGCACAAAGGCAAATAATCGCAACAGTCACAAAAAAAGGTGAAATTGTCAAGTAATGTGAGGATGAATACAAGTCAAACATAAATCCCACAAGCATCACAGCTGAATCTATCTGGGCCCAGTTAGACTCTGGACTTTCTCACAGCTATTTGAACTTAAACGCACTATTAGAGCCTTCCCCAAAAGCCCACCCCTTCCAGACGTAAGTCATAGCTCTCCGGCACAACTGTTAATTTAACCCAGAAATCAGCAAAGCTGCTGAGCCCATTGGTCCAAGCAAAGTCTCAAAGGAAGCACTTTAACCCCAACCACAATACGTCAGACGTCTAAACTCAGCTTCTACGCAGTCATCCTGCAGGGGCAGGACACTCCATAAGATCCACTTTCTAACAAACAGTTTATGCTCCCTTGAAATAGAAACAGTACATAATAATAAAACCAATAGGTTTACGTCTCGTAGCTCAAAAGGACAAAATGTGCAGGAACAGAGTTAAAAGTTTGGCTGCAGAAGCCATATTTGATTGCTCCAGACACTTTACTGAGAGCCTAGCAGGAGTAAGAAAAAGAGCTGTTGATGGAATGTAGCCATTTGTTTGACCCCTGTGGCCGTCTCAAGGAGGAAGGCCGGAGACAGGTAGATATATGGCCAGTTTGTTATTGTGAATTCCAGATCCTGTGATTATCTCCAACTCTCAACCTTCTGGAGCTTTTTAATCTGGGGGATTCCTGCCACAGTTCACGTGCAGTCACTGACGTCGCTTCACGCTCACCTTTGTCTGACCTCCCTCTTGACTGCATCAATGCAATACACTACCCACCCACGCACACGCAAACACAAATATAGCACAACCACACACACAAGAAGAGGGGGGCAGCACCTTACAGATTCCAGGGTCTGGGTCAGGTTTCGTTTTAATGTCTGTTTGAATGCTGATGGCGGGGGGGGGGGGGGGGGGCTGTGGGAGCAAGTGGCTGAGGGAAAACTGGGGTTAGCATGGACGGGTGTGGGGTGAACGGGAGTTCCCAGCAGCCATCCAATCTGCTCATGCACAACTCCTGATGTCACACACCGCTTTTTGGAAGTTGGATGAGAAGGAGCAGCTTCATAACTCTAACTTTAATCATTTTTTAAATGTTTATTAAAGACATGAAAAAGTTGTCTGTAAAAGATGCTGATGGACAAGACCAAGAGAAACCTTTGAGACAAAAGGAATCAAGTTTCTGCACATTTGTGCAAAGGAAAGCTGCTGATTGAAACCAGATAAGGTTCAAATGGAACTGTTAGGTCCAGTAATGAGATTCCTCGAGTGTATGTTTGGATTAGGTGATTACAGACTTTGCCTTCCTCCTCTTAGACGTGCACGCCGACACAGTCTGTATGTGCAGACTTTAACAAGCATGCCAACACACACCGGTGGTAAAGCGTTGAGCGTTGGGCTGCCTGTCACGAGGCGATGAGTTCACGAACACGGTGAAACAGCTCTGGCTTCCTGTCTCGTACGAATATAAGAAGGTGCGGCAGGACAAAAGGAGAACAAGTTATGGGAATAGACACAGCTGGCAAAAACTGAACAATGGGCCAGCTGGTTCGTTTTGAAAGTAACGATTGTCGCAGCCTCTTGGAGATGTGACCAAGTCTGACATGGTGCCAATAAAAGTACAGCTAAGATTAAAAGACGAGGCAGAACTCAACAATAGGGTACTACTTTACGATGAGGCTCCCCTTATATATGGCTAATAGTTTATAGATGTGTTATTAATTCCTTTATGAACATTTTATAAATTGCTAATAACTGCTTATTATGCATTAATTAAGGGCAAGAAAGAGACTAAACTGACTACTAGTTTCTTGCCAAATAGACAGATCTATTCACCTATATATTTCATCTAGAGTTATTATAAGTAAGTAAGTACATTTTATTTATATAGCATCTTTTACAGGTCAGAAACCACAAAGTGCTTTACAGAATTCAATATACAAGACATAAAAACACAAAAAATAAAAGATAAGTCAACATGTGTATGGCATAAGACAAAATAAAACTAATTAAAAGCCAATCTAAACACATGTGTCTTCAGCTGATTTTCAAAAGTATTAAAAAGTTTTTTTTTCCATAGACATTTTGATGTTCATCAAAGTGCATGTATCATAGGTTTGAGCAGAGAAGACACCACCACAGCACAAAGAAAACCTGAAATAATAACGTCAAAAATTTAAATTGACGTCAAACAATATAAACGCAGAGGAGCAGAAACTGCCAAGCCAAGCACAGGCGCCATCTTGCCATGCCCCCATTTCAGACCTTGTAAGCACAATAAGCTTTTGTAAACCTATTTCTTTAGCATATAATATTGTAATTTATCACTGCATTATAAGTGTCTACAACTGATATTATATATTTAAAAAAAATAGGTTTACAAATGTTTATTGTGCTTACAAGGTGGCAACTTAGTCTGAAATGTTTAATATAACAACTCTAGATGAAATATATAGGTGAACAGATTTGGTTCACTACTTCGCAAAAAACTAGTCAGTTTTGTCTCTCAGTCACCCTTAAATAATGCATAATAAGCAGTTATTAACAATTTATAAAGTGTTTATAGATGAATTAATAACATATCTATAAACTATTTATTAGCATCTATAAGGGGATCCTCTTTGTAAAGTGGTGCCAGCAATAGAATGCAGCGTGTCAACAAAGTCTTGTTTTTGTGGAGAGCAACATCAGATTGAGGTGAACGTTCAGGGTTTTCTTTGCACAACACTAAAACAACTGTAGAATATTTAACAATTTTCACTCAGGTCATCTGGACAGTTTCTTTTTTTTTGTGCTGAAACGTTTCACCTTCCATCCAGAAGGCTTTATCAGTCAAAGAAACGCAACACACAACTGATTCTTCCACAAAACAGCTTAATCTAAAGTGGAACAAACCAGTTATGTTGGGGCTAAGATGTAGAATATTTTACAACCAGTTTGAAATGACTGTTGACGAGGGAGAGGGCTGGCACCGGAGGAGGGGGCGTGCCAAAGAGACCATCTTAGCACCAAAATAACTGGTTTGTTCCACTTTGGAGTAAGCTGTTTGAGGGAAGAATTAGTTTGTGTTGTGTGTTTCCTTGACTGGTGAAGCCTTCTGGATGGAAGGTGAAACATTTCTGCACCAAAAAAGAAACTGTCCAGATGACCTGACTGAAAATTATTCAATTATATACCTGGATTATTGAGCATGAACTTTGTTTGTAGAATATTTAGTTTGAAGGTTGTATTTACCCTTCATTTTTCTCATAAAACAGCCTATTTTTACTTTATTTAATGCACCAGTGGTAAAAAAAAGCGCTCCACAAAGTATATTGACATACATTTAAAGTTTGTTGGTTCAAGTGTTCAGAGAGAAACACGGCGTGCATAATTAGGTGATGTTTCCATTTTTTAACTGCTGGGACAACACTGTCAGAGAGGCTTGCAGCAGCTCACTTCAATAACTGTGTGTGTGTGTGTGTGTGTGTGTGTGTGTGTGCATTGTTCTTTTGAAAAGTTTGTCACAGTGACAGCGTCACCGGGGTTTTTGACATCGCCTGTCATGCTGAAGATATCTTCTGCCTCTGTTGCTGTCACTCCTTATCAGCACTCATTTCTTAAGTTTATGCTTGCAAATATTCAAAACCCATATTACCATACCTACCGCTGCCAGGAGGGCAGAAATGAAAGGAGGCAATAATCTCTCTGTGTCTTTATCTGCAAGCTATCCTTCAGCAAAGTATTCTGAGCTAAGACTTTTCAGTAGGCTTATTTGACTGAGAAGGATATTAATGTTTTGATTGTCATCTCCCCCCCTCCAAATGATCCAGCTTATGTTCTCTATAGCAAACACTCTAAAGTTATTCTTTTAATACTCCTCTAAATTATTCTATTTTACCCCAGGTTAAATGGCAGTGTCACAAAAGAGCGTATATAAAATTATTAAATAGAGCACACAATAGTTTGGGGAGTGTGGGGGTGGCTTACATGCACATTTAATTGCATTACAAGAAAAACACTTAGTGCCATAATGCAAAATCACAGCAGTACAATTTCACAGTCCTTCCGTGCAGAAACGTGCCGCCTGGCACGCGTTTTGGTATATCCATCACAATGCTCCTATCTGCAAGGTGCAGGGTAACCTGATTTAAGGGCAACTTATTGGATTTGTGGGAGGGACTGAGAGGGGTGGAAGGGAGAAAAGAAAAACAAAAGGGAAGGATTAATCACGATGCGGTGGCATGACAGTGCCTACAAAGGCAGCCATGAAACAGTTGCTTGACGAGAGAATGATTGGAGGATCTGCAAGTAACCGACTGCCACAGGCGATGTTCTTCCTCCAACTCAACTTGTCAGGTGTAATCATTTTGTTAAGCTTAATGTTTTATGCAAATGCACTTGGGGAGAGTTTTGTCATGGGGGTGTGTTTTTTCTTCTTGTTTCTCTGTTGTGTGATGTATGTGTGGGTATGCATTGTGGTTAAACGTGAGCGTGATGTTGCATGTGTTTGTGCGTGTGAGGATGGGGAGAGGGGCAGAGCTGGTCTGTGTTTGGCAGTGTCTGTGTGTGGTATTGTTTTTTAAGCACTCTGAAAATATTAGCATTCCTCTGAGCCCTGCCTGTGTTGCCCTGATTATTTCCTGTATGCATCAGGGTTTTTCTCTCATGGAGATCACACGGCTCAAGTCACATCACGCTGCTTTAAAGAGGAGGGAGTCAGTTCGCGCGTGCCTGCCTTCTTTGGTTTGCTTTTTTCTGTGGAGTGGAGAGGATGAAAGAATCATTGAAAAGAGAAGAGGAGAAGACGGATATATTTATGCAGCTCTCTGGCTGCAAATAGCATCAGACTCCACAATCAAAGCTAAATTTAGAGTCACTCTGTCTAAATAATGCATAGATGAATGTGTATACTTTAAATTTTGGTTCAATTCACGTTTACTAAGAAGGTTACCAAGAAAACTACTGCATTTTTATCTCGTTTAGACATTTAATCTTTTTATACTTTCTGTCAGTTGTCCTATTATTAACAGCTACATCTAAAAGATATATTTCATATCTTTTAAAGTAAGGTTATGTGAAAACATCATACATAATTATTGTCTTACCTGTTCCACATTTTTTGAACAGACTATTTTTTGATTAGTCAAGCTGACAAGTTAATTCAATTCAATTCAGTTTATTTATATAGCACCAAATCACAACAAAGTTGTCTCAGGGCACTTTACAGAAACATTCACATAAAAGCCAATTAGTAAAGTTCTCTATCTAAGGAATCCAGCAGACAAGTTGAATCTTAGCTTCGTCACGGTCTCCCATCCTGAGCAAGCACAGTGGCAACAGTGGAAAGAAAAACTCGCTTTTAACAGGAAGAAACCTCCAGCAGAACCAGGCTCAGGACAAGCGGCCATCTGCTTTGACTGGCTGGTTGAGAGGACAGGAAGGAGAGACAGACAAACACAGAATGGTAGGTCCAGGTATAGGTCCAGGTGTACCTGAAAGACAAAAACCTGTCAATAGAAAAAATAATTACAAATACAAGACAGTTAGAGCAGAGTAAGTAAAGACATTAGCAGAGAGAAGAAATGTGGTGAGTTTGTCCTCCAGCAGTTTAAGCCTATAGCAGCATAACTAAGGGACAGCTCAGGAAACCCAAGTCAACCCTAACTATAGGATTTATCAAAAAGGAAAGTCTTAAGCCTAGTTTTAAAACTAGACAATGTGTCAGCCTCACGGACAGAAACTGTAAGTTGTTTCCACAAGAGAGGAGCCTGATAACTGAAAGATCTAACTTCCATTCTGTTTTTGGAAACTCTAGGAACCACAAGTAAACCTGCAGCCTGAGAGTGAAATGCTCTGTTAGGAAAATATTGAACAATAAGATCTGTAATATAAGATGGAGCTAGGTTGTTGAGAGCTTTGTAGTTTAGAAGTAAGATTTTGAAATCTATTCTGGACTTGACAGGGAGCCAATAGAGAGAAACTAAAACTGGAGAGATATGATTTCTCACATCAACTCTCATTAAGACTCTAGTAGCAGCATTTTGGATCAACTGAAGACGTTTTAAATACGATTGTGGACACCCCAATAATAAACCATTGCAATAGTCCAACCTAGACATGATAAATGCATGAACCAGTTTTTCTGCTTTTCTACATAATTTTTGGACAAGATGTTTCTAATCTTTGTGATATTATGCAGGCGTTGGAAAGCAATTTTGGTAGCATTATTATTATGGGGGTTAAAAGCTATATCCTGATAAAAAAAATAACACCAAGATTTTTAACTTTAGAACTGGAGGCCAAATTAATGCCATCCAGGGAAAGTGAAAGACTGAAAAATGAATTTGTAAGATGATCAGGTCCAAAAACCAAAACCTCTTTCTTGTATGAGGGGCCGAGATGGGGGAGAGGTAGCTCAGCCAACTTGGGACCCAAAAGCCCCAGCCTCGATCCCCAGCCATTCCCATGTCTTTGTGCCTCTGAGCAAGATACCCAATCCCCATTTGCTCCCCAGGCACCTACATAGCTGACCAATGCCCCACCTGCATGCATCCCAGGTGCAGTGGGTTAAATGTAGAGAACTAATTTAGCCATTGTATAGGAACATACGATGACAACACATAGCACTTATAATTACATTATTATTAAAAGCAGAAAATTAAGGGTCATCCAAGTTTTTACATCATTAAGACATGATTGTAACTTAAGTAACTATTGGATTCATCTGGTTTCATGGACAAATATAACTGTGAATTGTAGCATACCAATGTAAATGTATCACATTTTGTTTAATAACTTTACTTAATGGAAGCATATATAAAATAAAGAGTATTGGTCCAAGCACTGAACCCTGAAGAACTCCATGGCTAACTTTGGTGTATGTAGAAGATTCATTATTTATATTTACAAACTGGAATATATCAGATAGATATGATTTAAACCATTTTAGAGCTGTTCCTGTAATACCAACATCATATTCAAGCCTCTGTAGTAAAATATTGTGATCAACTGTATCAAATGCAGCACTGACGTCTAACAGGACCAGTATGACACAAGTCCATTGTCTGAGGCCATGAGAATATCATTAGTGACTTTTACTAGTGCTGTTTCTGTTATATGATGAGCTCTAAACCCTGTGTGAAACACTTAAAACAGATTTTTTTGTAGATGTTCACGCAACTGACCTGCAACTATTTTCTCTAGAATTTTTGAGATGAAAGTTAGATTAGATATAGATCTATAATTGGCTAGGATTCCTGAGTCAAGGTTATGTTTCTCAAGTAAAGGTTTAATAACAGCAACCTTAAAGCGCTGTGGTAAGTAACCATTCCAACCAATCAATATGTAACCATTGGCAGCTGTGGCTGAGTGGTTAGAGCAGTCGTCCTCCAATGCAGGAGTTGGGGGTTCGAATCCACCAGCAGTCACATGCTGATGTGTCCCTGGGCAAGACACTGAACCCCTCATCGCCTCCAATGTGTGTCCCATCAGTGTATGAATGTGATAAAGCTCTGATTCGTCTCTTTAGAATGATTTGTTCAATTATCTTTGTAGATCTAGTAGAGAGCTGTATGAATGGGTAAATGAGGCACAAATTGTAGTGTAAAGCACTTTGAGTGTCTCGATAAGATAGAAAAGCGCTATATAAGTACAGTCCATATATTAGAGACAATTAAAATAAAGTTGACAAGTTAATGGTGAGTCAGAATGAAGCTTTTTTTTAATTTGCCTAAATCCAAACAATTTTATAGCATTTCATGAGAATGGAACTATTTAAACCTCTGCACCTTCGTACCAATTAAACATTTCGTGAGTTACAAAGAAATCTATGGATACTTAAATCAGTATAAGTTTACAGCCTGGGAGGACTTCCTGCAGGGATATCATGAGATATATGATGGAATGACCGTGCAAAATAAAAATTGATTCACAGTTTAATGATTTATGAAATGACCTTTACATGAACTCCTGTAAAACTTTAGATATGGGAACATTAAGCCTACAGCCGTTCACTTTGGTCTTGGCTCTGCTTGGACTACAGTTGTTGACTCTATAATCAATGCACCATTTGACTCTATTCTTTCAAAGGTTATTCAAAGAGCTAGCCACAGCAGGTAAGATATTAATTGTTCATAACTTTTCCACAGAATCCCTCTTAGAAAAGGCCTGAACTAGAACTATCCCCGTCCTTACTGTACCACCAAAAACTATTAGAATTTGCCATAATATCCAACAGTCGTTGTTAAGAAATATAAGCCATTTATGAATTGTTGTTTTTCTTTGGGCTGCTCCCCTTCTGCAGGGGTCACCACAGCAAGCAATTTTGAGTGGTTTGGTAATTGTTTTAATCCAGATGCCCTTCCTGACACAACCAGGGTTTGAACATGCATCTTCTGGATTACATGATCGCAGCACTGTCCACTGAGCTACCACAGTTCTTATGTCCGAAATAAATAAATAAATAAATAAGTAAATAAATAGGCGGCACAGTGGCACAGTTAGTGGAGCTATTGCCTCTTAGCAAGAAGGTTGCTGGATTGAATCCTGGCTGGGGGCCTTTCTGGGTGGAGTTTGCATGTTCTCTTGGTGCATGCATGGGTTTCCTCCACATACTCCAGTTTCCTCCCACAGACCAAAAACATGCATGTTAGACTGACTGGTAACTCTAAATTGGCTCTAGGTGTGAGTGAGAGAGTTAATGGTTTTTTGTCTCATTTGTCTCTATGTGTCCCTGTGATGGACTGGAGACATGTCCAGGGTGTACCCCGCCTCTTGCACAGTGGCTGCTGTATTTTCACCAGTGACCCAAAAAGGAAGTGTCGGTTAAAAGATGATGGGTGGATTAACGGATGGATGGATGGATGGATGGATGAATTGATGCATGGATGGATGGATGGATGGATGGATGGATGAATTGATGCATGGATGGATGGATGGATGGATGGATGGATGAATTGATG
>NC_056518.1:9285568-9291184 GCF_014905685.2 Nematolebias whitei | reverse complement strand
ATTGATGCATGGATGGATGGATGGATGGATGGATGGATGAATTGATGGATGGATGAATAAATAAATAAATAAATGCCATGACTAGAACCATAACCTAAATGGCTGCAAGCTGTAATTAAACAGCATTTTAAAACAAAGCAGCACAGGAGGTTAGATTGTGGCCAGTGAAAGGTCACGTTAAGAAACTCTTTCAGCTTACAAGGACCCAGCAGACACAAACATCCAGATCCACTAACTCCATCAAATCAAAGAACTGCTTCTCCCATAAATATCTAAGGTAATCATCTCTAAAAGTCAGCCGAGGGAGACGAAATGTGTTGGCACAGGCTGAACCTAACATGGCCCCCAGGTCTTTTTTATGAACTTGTGCCTTTTTGTACTTTTATTGAGCTATATTATTTTTTATGGTTCACTGTCATCATCAGAGGATCTCATGTGAGAATCGATGTCTAATGTCACTGTCAAGAAAAGAGAAGGGATTCAGGCCGAACTGTTTCTTTGCTGCAGGTTTCATTTTCAATTGTTCCTTTTTTTTCTTCCTCGCGCGCCTTAATTTGCTGCCAAATGCAATAAAAATGGATGTAGCCTGTGGAAAAAGGGGTGCTTCCTTATCTACAAGATGATATTCACTCCCTTCCTTTTTTATCACCTTTGAAACTCCCTCATATTTTTACATAGCTGCCTAAATCATATGAAAGACTTCCCTGCGCTCAACTATTTCAGTCAGTCGAAAGGCGCAGGAAGCTGAGTGAAATTTATCTACACTTTTAAACACTTCACTGCTTTGAATGAAATTTGACAAATTGCTCATTTTAATTCCCTGAAGATTATATTGCCCCTGAGCATTCCAGAACAAATTTAGCTTAAATCTCCTTCTTTCTTTCAGTTTCATCCTCACTGAACTGAAACTGTTTTGAATGGGAAGCTGAATGTTGATGAGTCGTGAATTAGAAAATAATGGTGGCGTCCAAAAACGGAAAATGCCGTGTGACTCTTAACTTTGAGCTCATCTCCCATGAGCATCCAAGTCATAATGAAAATATCTGAGGATCCTGGTTGAACCGACTTGGACTAAAAATAGGTAAAAATGGTGCATAGAGCGAAGAAAGAAAAACTTCACCGTTCATATACTTTATGTGTCTGGGAACAGACTGAATCCAAAAAATTACAATGATTAAAATAAATACTTGATTATCAGAGCACTTTAAAATAATAAAAAAATTAAAGTTAGTTGTTAGTGCGCAGTGAGTAATTTAAAAAATTTAATTGTCTATAAATATTTTCCAGTCAGCCATTAAATCAAAAGCTGTCGTCATTCTAAATCAGGTTGGAGCCAAAGGAAAAGAACGTGCTGCTCTGTTTCTTATCTAAATTTAGGAAGAAAGTGTAGTCTGTTAAAGAAAAACAAGAGCAGCAGATGGTCTCCACGTGCCTTTCCTCTGTTCATTTGTCAGCTTGGCGCTCTGGGCTGGCTTTTCACAAAACTGGACTCGAGGGAAATGGTTAAGCAAAGGAAATGCCGTTAAGGATCAAATGTTCCGAACGTCTATATTTTCTCTCTGCTTCTGTGATAAAACTCCACACTTTTCTTCCAAATAAAGCTAACAAAGCTTGAATAGCCCTGCTGCATATGAGGAAAAAAATGTTGCACGAGGTTTATTTTTATTGTGGCTTCAGAATAATTGTGGATAGAAATCTAAAATAATTCCCTAAAGGCACCCAGTCAGTAGATTTAGTAACATTATGTTAGAACTCCTGCCTGTTCAGACGTGCACTGCCCTTTTCACTTCCTCATGACAAATCCCATCCTGTTCCAGCTGTCTTACCTGCTGCCAATACCCTCATCAACTGTGGCTATTAAAGATCAGCTCAGACCATCATTCAGCATCTCACTGAACCATCAACTCTGCGACCAGTGGCCTCATTATTACACCTGACTCCCCCCCTTTCTTTCCTTCATTTTGCTTTCATTGTTTTTTTAGAGTTAATTAGCTCACTTGCAATCAAAGGATGTTCGGTGTGAGGACCGCTCGACGGAGAATTTCCTCAGCTCTAACTTGCAGATCTCTTGGACCTCATTTGAGGAAGAAAACACAAAACACTGATCATTTCCTGTAAACAAAACGAAACCTACCTGTACTCACCTGCCTGCCCACTCTCCACCAGAACCATCTCTTGCTTCCTCAAACTCTAGGACCATTGCTTCCTCTCCTCGCTAAATTCACCAAATAGCCAACTGGAAAAATGTTCATTTCATGAAACCTGATTTAACACTTGTCTCCTCTCCAGTAAAGGTGTGTTGATACTTCCTCCATTTTTAATTCTTATATTTGTAATTATTATAAAGAAACACCTAAACATTTTTTATGTGTGTTTTAGTTCTTGTTGCCAACTAATGAGTCCTTCCACTGCCCAAATACTACAGCTATACAGTACCTTTGTGATATACCGTATTTTTCGCCGTACATGTTGCACCGTCATATAAGTTGCATCAGTCCGATTATGTCTAATAAAGTTGAAAAAAAAACATAAACAAGTCGCTTCGCCGTATACGTCGCATCTCTTATGCGTCACCGATGACAACCTGGAAATGTGAGCCGGTGTTGTGCCAAAAATCAATTGGTTGCCAAAATGGTGGCCACGGGAGCGTGGACGGGAGGACTTTAACAAAAATTTAACAAGATTAACATTTAAAAACAATTATTTGTTTGCTCGACTTTATAGTAAAGGTGTGTCTCAGTTGAACTTTTACTTTAAAAATGCGCTTTAATGGTCAAATTAGCTGCATTTTGCCAGGGCAGCGCAGCAAAATGAAGCTGATTTGGTGTTTGCTCCAGGCATGATCCACGAGCTGGACGAAGGTTGCAGTCTATGGCAAGACGATTATGTCATTAATAGCCACTTTTACCTATTACATGACCCAACGGCATGGCACACTACTCAAGTGCCATCTAGCGGCTGAAAATGTTAGTGTTCAATATTTTCCATGTCAGAATAAATGAGAACGGTCATATCTCAGTCAAAAATTGGTTCATAAATATGGGAAAAAAAATCCATAAATAAGTTGTTTCGGCATATAAGTCACAGGTTATGCAAATTAGACAAAAAGGTGAGACTTATATGCTGGAAGATACAGTATATATTTTTATTTGCAGTCTTTTAAAGGCAAAACTAAATTATGAAGGCCCAAACACTTGATGCGAATGGTTTAACGTCATTGTGCAATATAATATAATAAAAAGTTGATTCGGAGGGATAAACAACCTCAGGCTGCTTTTAACTACACACAAGTCCTTGTGCACATTCTAAATCAACCCTTGCATAGCCAAGCACAAGCCTGCATGTGTGTGCACAAGCCACTGTCTCTGCTCATGTGCTTCTGCAGGCTGAGATTTAATGTTTATTCTTTTTGCGAGGTGGTTTGGATGTCCCTCCATCCATAAGTAAGCAATGAATAAACTGTAGAATCCAATAAATACTAGAGCATGCTTGAAGTGGATTTGAAATAGGGTAATGAGAGAGTGTGCATCTGCATGTGTGCATGTGCACATCAGCTGGACAGCTGAACCAAACTTAGTAGGGCAAGCAATGTTGCAAATGACAACAGAGGACTTCCATAATGTTGCACAGGCAACAATCCAGTGGCATTCATGGGTGCAACCAGAATCACTAAAATGGTATGGAGCTTCATTCTCATTAGAATATTACCTCTGGCTCACAAAAACAAGTTGAAGCCCATTAAGATGACCTTCAGTGGCTCAGTGCTCATTATAGAATACTGAAATGCTCTTTTTCATCTGTGGCCATAACGAAGGGACCAGTATACATATCAATATTGGATTTTATCAAGAAGGATCCTGGCAGCAATTATAAGGACCTTTTTAAAAGTTCACTTCCATTATGCCCCTCTACCACTGGTAATGACGTTGTGGCCATAATCGCTCCCCCATGTAGTTAATATCAAATATGAAACCAGATATTGATGACCCTAGAGACTGTGTGTGTGTGTGTGTGTGTGCGTGTAAGCACAATCACAGTGTAAGCAGCTGCATCCTTCATCGCATTGTGTCTTTAATCTGTTGATATTACAAGCCATTCATCATTTCATCCTGACACCTTCATAAAATAAAGCATACAGTAATTAATTGTGTTAGATGCAGAGACTGGGGGGTAAAAATAAAAAAAGAATAGAAGAGGAAAAGATGAGGAGATGAGGTGATGGAGACAAGGCTGACGACTCCAAAATTAAGATTAAATGTATTATAGTTTATATGTCACATCCAGCACAAAAACTATTTTTAAATCTTGAAAACATCAAATGAGAGGAAGAGCAATGAAGATAATAGAGTTGAACATGCGCATAATGTTTTGAATTCACACTTGAGTGTTGGAATACAGATGAATTTTCATATATCAGGATTAAGATGTAATAACACAAGACTTCACGACAGCCAGATTCTACTGCAGATACAGAGAAATGCAGATTGTAAAAACAGTGTACATCAAATTCTTTTACAATTATTTTTCACGGTCTTAAATATGTTAAATCAGAGCACGCTTCCAATGTTATGAGGTACAAGTGAACTTTGAAAAGAAACTAAATTAAACAATACAGGTATTTATATTTCAATACAAATATAAGAAAACTAGATAGAATATCGTAAGTGAGAGAATAAGATTAAGCCTGTTCTTTAGAGATTATTAATCCGTTCCAGTTGTATTCTTCTTGTCAGTTGTAGGCATTGGCCTGTTTCACACATCATCATGCTCTGAACCCTCCAACGCTGCTGCAGACAGCTGAGATGGATGCTTACACAGTGGAAAGTAGAAAATTAAAAGGAAGCGTCTGATAAACTGGCAGGAGGCACCTCAGGATAGAGGAGCAGGAGATGGAAGGATCAGCCCGACATTAGGCAGAAGGAGAGGCGGATGGATCAACAGCAGGGTGAGATGAAAAAATGTAGAAATTATTAAGAGTTTTACAATAAAACCTGAGTGTTTGAATGTAGCAACAAACAACAAGATCATTCTTATTTCTTTACGATTTCCAGAAATCCTAAAAGGTGTTGCAGTTCAGAATGCATAAAATCCAATATGCAATTTTACTCTTAGCACAGCTGAATGCATCACTTAATGTAACAATTGTGTCTGTAACCAGATACAGTAGTCCCTCACTACTTCGCGGTTCGTTAATCATGGACTCACTCTATCGCGCTTTTTCAACATAAGAGTGGACATGACACACAACTGGCTGATTGATGGATTAACCGCACAATCGACATGGAATTTTTATTTACAATAAATTATTTTGAGTTATTTAGCACCTGCTGCACCTTTGTGCAGCCCAGAGCTGCAGACAAAGCTTCCTCCTGCAGTTGATCAGCTGTTCACTGTGCAAAGTGGAGAAGTGGGCGTGGCCAAGAGCACTTGCAGGTGGAAAAGAGCAGAGGAGGCAGGGAGCTGAAATCATGACATTCTGTGCTCTTTTAGAGAGTTTAGAAACATTGTTTAGAATATTGCAAGAGTGTGGGAAGGGTTTAAAACACACACACACACACACACACACACACACACACACACACATATATATATATATATATATATATATATATATAT
>NC_056518.1:9270051-9270568 GCF_014905685.2 Nematolebias whitei | reverse complement strand
ATGTGTGTATCTTAAAAAACACTGTTGTTCCAAAATTGTACAGTTGTCTGTTTTTACAATGTGTCACAAATCCAAAAGCAATTTACTGTAAAAGATTAACATTTTTGAATTAGGTTGATAAGTTCATGACATGAAAAATACAAGTATTCTTTTTTTTTTGTTGTTTTACACATATTAAGTAAACATCAATCATATTTGTACACAGTGCTTAGTACATTGAAAATGTACAAAAATTATATCTATATATCTATATTTATATTTAAACATATAAGTGTCTGTCTATCTATCTATCTATCTATCTATCTATCTATCTATCTATCTATCTATCTATCTATCTATCTATCTATCTATCTATCTATCTATCTATCTATCTATCTATCTATCTATCTATCTATCTATCTATCTATCTATCTATCTATCTATCTATCTATCTATCTATCTATCTATCTATCTATCTATCTATCTATCTATCTATCTATCTATCTATCTATCTATCTATCTATCTATCTATCTATCT
>NC_056518.1:9246724-9269951 GCF_014905685.2 Nematolebias whitei | reverse complement strand
TCTATCTATCTATCTATCTATCTATCTATCTATCTATCTATCTATCTATCTATCTATCTATCTATCTATCTATCTATCTATCTATCTATCTATCTATCTATCTATCTATCTATCTATCTATCTATCTATAAGATAAGATAAGATAAGATAAGATAAGATAAGATAAGATAAGATAAGATAAGATAAGATAGAACGTTATTGATCCCACAGGAAATTTCAGAAAATTTAAAAAAAAGTAAATAAATACATAAATAAATAAGTATATGTATATATTTTTTTTTCTGCATAATTGTTGCCGGAAAATGTTTATACCACCTCTTTTAGATTGTAGTAAAGCAATAATGGGCCCATGAACAAGGCCCTTAACGCCCATCTGCTCCCTAAACAGGTCTCTCTTGAAAATGAGTTCTCGTGGCTCATTGAGACTACCTGTATAAATAAAGGCTAAATGAAAAAAAAAACAAAAAAAAACAATAATAATAATAATGCAAAAATGCAAAGCCTTGAGAAATCTAAATTGAAATATAATGCTCATAATAACAAAATATAAAGTGTAATAGCAGAAATAAGTTTATTTTGGTCAGTGTGAGTATAAAAAGGACAAGAAAGACGAGAAAGTTCATTGTAATGAAAATAGAGCACTAAACCTATAAAGTGCAGATATTGGGGCAGATTTTCTTCCTCTTTCTTTTGTTAAGCACTTTGATAACTGTTTCTGTTTTATATGTGCTCTATAAATAAATACGACTTGACTTTCTGCACCCTTTTCATTCAATGTTTTCTTTTTCTTTTTAATGAATAAATACATGTATAAATGAAAAGTGCAAATTATTTCTCAGTGGAAAAAATCTAACATATAAATTATTTAAGGAATTAAACAGCAGCCTAATAACTTTGTCACTGATTTTGTGTCAGGCACTACTAACTCGAGCAAACTGTTATTTCTGCAAGATTCATTTATGAAACTCCCTTGTTTTTCCTGTCTTTGTGCCACCCCTGTCTTGTATTTCTCCCTTCTGTTTAAATTACTGCAGTCAATAGTTTTTGCTCTTAGACAGGAAAACACTTGATAAGTGTGACAGGATTTACTCTTAGCAGGGAGCTGATAATCCAACTAGACTGTGTGAAAAGCACACTACATGTCTGTCTCCTTAAAGGCACACTGCCCTCCTGCAGCCAACTAACCAATCAGCAGCCGCTTTACTCAGCGTCACGGACAGATTGACCAATCAGCACACTGCTCACACAGACGTCTTGTCTTTAACTTCCTAGCGGGAAGTGGCTATCTGTAGCTGTTCTGTAGAGGCAAGAATTGAGGTAAATAAGCTATTTTTTTTTACTTCTTTTTTAACATTTAGGCCATTTAATTTTCAACACGTTGTATAAAACAGACTAGTAATTGTTATACGTGGATGAAAAGAGATGTTTGCGTCGCGTCAACACGTAGCTGTTTCGCTAGCAATGCAGCTGTTTGACTGGCTGTCACCAAACATCTGCATGGATACAGATTTACTGAACTTTCCTTCTTTGTATGTGCACACAGTGAAGACATAAGCATGAGACTGTCCCGAGCTGAATATAAAGAGATAGTGAAACGGACTGAACAGCTGAGACCTACACGACAGTGTATGAAGGTGCTGAAAGATACATTTCCCAAGTAAGTTACACAGTTCAAGTTGTGTTTTATATGCAGGTTAACACAGAGTTAGCATACAATGAAATGCTTAGGATGAGAAGAACCGATTTGCCTTGCTAAAAAATCAAAGAATAAACCAACAAGAAAATACAGAAAAAAACATGCAATAAGGGTACTCAAAAAAAGTACCAAAAAGTGAAGAAGTAATTAATTAAAATGTTTACAGTAACCTAAAGAGAGACATTGAGCAACAACATGGTTGCAAATGTTATCATGTGTAACTTCTTTATATGTAAATGTAATGTTTGAAGGAGTATAAACGACTCATGTTTATGAGTGAAAAAAGACAAAAAAAAAACATCAACTTGCTGATGAAGAGCACCTTTTATCTACGAGTAATACTCTAATACAAAACAACTTTACTGATAAGATTCAATGCAATTCAGTGTATTTATATGGTGCCAAGTCACAACCGAAGTCACCTCAGGGCACTGAACAGAAACATTTATATATAAAAATAATAATTTAACATTATTTATCTGAGGAGCAGACTGCTTTGAGTTTAACTTCACCGCAAAACTCATCTTGATATAAAATATGTTTATATTCTTTAAACAGATGAAATTGTGATATATTTTCAGGATTTTTTTTTTATTTAGAATTTTTTTTTTAGTTCTTTTATAATTAAACATTTTTTTTTAATCCGGTTTCATTCACTCTTTCAAAGCCCTGATTAATTCCACACATGTTTCTGTATTGGCTCTTGCCGCAGCATTAGTCAGTGTTTTGCCATGCAGCGCCCGTGCAACCAGAAATCGAAGAGAGAGGTTAATGGTTGTGTTTGCCTTTCTCCTTGACACCGAGGGCCCTCACTTTATTGAATGTAACATGTGTAATCCCCCAAGGCCACCAGGACACCATGGCTGATCCCGTCGAGGTCACTTACAAAGTTGCATGTATTTGGAACTTCCTACTTCCATTGTACCCTAATCACCAATCTAAAAGAAAATATCAGGTCCCCTAAGGGATTCAGAGCAGCTTCAGCTTCTCTTTGTTCTTACTGTCAGCTTTTTGCAGAATATATCATGTAGGTAAAATTAATGCCATTTCCTTCATATTTAGACACCAACAAGTTCCTTTTTGCTTTTGGAGTTTTTAAGTTTTTTGGTTTCCTTAACCAGAGTGCCTTTAAAAAATGCCCAGTACTTTTTTATTTAAATATTCTGGTGGGTATAATGATTAAAGGTAAACACTGGGCAGTTTTCATCCCAATAGTTCCACATGAACTCTTTCTCCCAGAGGTGCTTGCTCTTTTGTTTAGTCTTGCTGGTTATTGTTATTATTTCGCTCACCATAACCTATCTTGGGCAGGCCCTTGCTCTTTAAAATCCCTGAGTCTCGTCACCGGGCCTGACAGACAGACACGGCAGCAGTGTTTTCACAGCCTGCAAAATTATTCTGGTTGTCCAATCAGCTGAGCTGGGCTCTGGAGAGTTAGTGATTGGACTGGCAGGAAATCAGGCTCTTAAGACATAACATATCGACTAGGCCATCCATCATCTCTTAGCATGCGCTCAGGCACAGCAGTCAGCCACCCCCTCCATCCCACACCCCTCCTGTCCCCTCGGACCGTACGGGAGCCCTGCCACTGCGTAAATATTGGCCAGGGAGGGGTTGAGGGGGGAGCTAGAGGTTTGTTGTGGACAATCCTGCAATAAAATGATGGGCAAAAGAATGATTTGTTTACTATAGCTGGGGAGAAAGAACAAACAGATATTTAGGTATTAAATCATGTTGGATTTTATTCAGTGATTTACAAATGAGACAACTGTAGATCCATACTGTATGACAGAGATATATGCACTATCAATAATATTTAAGAACTATTATTGCTAGTTCAACAAATAGTACATTCATATTAACAGTTTGTTTTCTTAATTCTTTTTAAATTGAAACCCGTTTGACCTGCAACTAGAATCAGTAAATAGTTTTTAGGGCCTGAACATTTCTTACATTAGTTAGTTAGTCTGTTTTTAATTTGTACTAATAATATCTTTTTTCTCCTCTTATGATGGTGAGTTGTACACTTACTTGACTTTATAATAAAACATGTAAATATGCATTGAATTGATTATTTCAATTAAAGTATTTATAGATGAATATCAATAACTGTTTTGCTCAACTCTGAGTGCCGTATTGAGTTCAAAACCATTTCACAGTCATTGGTTTTGATTGGGGACTCAAAGTGAAGAAAATTTAAACTTTGAACAAGATGATTGTTATAGACCATTTCAGGGTAATTTTCATGGACGGTCTGTCAGTCTTTGGATCATACTATGAAAAAGATTGGTGGGAGGAGAGAGGGAGTGTCCCATAGACAGAAAGAGAGCGATTGCGATGTAGAGTCCCTCATCTGTAACGGCTGCATAACACAGATGTTGGGAGTCATCTGTCAGCCTGGCCTCTCTTGCTGCTCTGGGGGGAAAAGAATTGGACACGGTGCTGTCACTTTTTACCCCCACTCACAATGGAGGGGCATGCAAATATCAACCCCCATTCTTGCTCCATCCTCCTTGCCCTCCTTTTAGACAGTCCTAGTGTCCTGTCTAGTATCTGGACTTTGGCTGGGCAGCAGATGGGGGTGTTGGTGGGGAGGGTTCATCGCAGGCCTGTGCAGGCAAGGCTGTGACATCAGTCCCATCAGGCCCTTCTTTTGCCACACATTAGAATTGGAAATGATGGGCCGCTCTCTGAGGCCTTGCCTGACTTCCCTTGGGTCTAGAGGGGACCCCAGTCCTTCTACCATTTGTCCCCTGAGAGAGTCGGTGCAAGGAGGGTACAATGAAGAAGGAGGGAAAGTCAGAGTCCTCTGTGTCCTTCTGTGCTATATTATGAATGAATTTGAATGTAATGATCCCCCCCCCCCCCGTAGACACACACTTTCTCTGGCTGCCATTCAGCACTCCTTATATTGCTTTTACTGTCACTAATGTAGGAGGGTGAGTAGGAAAAAGAGACGGATCATTCTGGTTTGGAAAACACTTAAACAGGGAAGTGTGAAGCGTTTTCTCTCTATTATTCCCACACTCATACACACACCGCTCCCTGGTGAGGAGTACCCGAAACATTTTTTTGAATCGGGCCCTAATGTGCCGTTTTCATCAGCACTGAGGCGGGCTGCAATATGGTGCTGGAGCTCGCTCTGGGAATATGAATGTTGATTAAGCATGCGTTCAGCCTTTTGAAATTCTGAAGAAGTGTCAGAATAATGGATGTTGAGCAAATGTCAAGCATTTGTTAATTTCTGTGTGATTCAGGGTTTATCTGGCATGATCCTTGGAAGGAAAGTGTAGAACAGGGTTGTTATGGCATGTGCCATTGATATGTTGATTTCTTGGCTTCAGACACTGTTTTTGATGGTAATGGCTCAGTGACATGCTCATTGATTATTTACAGTGGCTGTAGTGTTTATTTCTTTGTTTACAAGTTGGTTAAACTTGAAAATTTGGTAAAAGGCTACTGCATTAAACTGAAATACAAGTGCATCTCAAAAATTTGGAATATTGTGAAAAAGTTCAATATTTATCATTTGTCAATCATTTCAGAACTCATTTTACATACCGGTAGATTCATTACACATAGAGTGAAATATTTCAAGCCTTTTTTATTGTAATTTTGATGATTATTGCGTACAAATAATGAAAAACCAAAACTCAGTGTCTCAGAAAATGAGAATATTCCACAGTCAGCTTTGGTACCTTTGTCAGTGTGGGCAGGAGCTGAGTCCTGCTGGAGAATGAAACGAGCATCTCCATAAAGCTCATGAGCAGAAGGAAGCATGACATGCTCTAAAATGTCCTGGTAGATGCTACATGGACTGTGGATTTCAGAAAACCCAGTGGACCAGCTCCAGTAGAGGACATGGACCCAAACCATCACTGACTGTGGAAACGTCACTCTGGACTTCAACAATGTGGATTCTGGACCTCTCCACTCTGACTCCAGACTCTGGGACCTTGATTTCCAAATGCAGTGTTTCCGCTACCATTACACAAGCGGGGTGCCCAGCCTGCAGTCATAATTTCCGAACCCCACCCGACCCAACAAATTAACATAAATTACAGGTCCAAACCTGGAACACCCCCCACTCCCCACCCCGGATATTTTTAATTAGTTATTAACGGTCGGGATGTGCGGCTGAATTAAGGGGCAGAAGATCAGAGCCGAGGGGGTGTTTGTCCTGTCATGGACGTAAAAGAGCATTTAAACCCTGTTTCTGCCTGCATTCTGATTTATTCACAGACCCTGCTCTGACACGTCTGCTTTGGGATCTCACCTGTTTGGGTCATCGGCCGCGCACGTCCGCTGACTGCAGCGGCAGAATGAACGTCCATTTGGGCGACGGATCACTTCCTGGCTGTATAGTCCCATCTGAAGCTTAAGTGAACCTTATTTTACCTCTAAAAAAATTAAGTCTGGTCCTCTGGACATTCAAAAAACAAAACAAAGCAAAACAAGCTTTTTGAATGTCCAGAGGACCAGACTTAACTTTTTTAGAATTTTTCTACCTGGATTATTGAGAATGCATCAGGATATTTATTTGACCTCTTTCGAGGCCGGTCAGCTCGTGGTGAAATGGCCTGTGTGGCTGGTGAAGTTATGGCAAGCCATGTTATATAATTGGATCACATCTAATCCTGACCCAATTAAAAGCCCTACACCAACCCGCCCCGCCCATCTAACACATTATTATGGCCCGGCCCGAATTCGGGACGGGTGGGGCTGGGCTTAGGGCTCGGCTTAGAAATGACAGCTCTACTCTCCACACGTCGGCAGTGATGTAGCACTAAGCTAGCGGCATGTAATACAGGCGCACTAGCTAAAAAGCTAAAGGAAGCTGCCTCCCCCCCCACCACCCGCTCAAAAACTGTCAGTACAAACAACACGCAGCTCAGGTGTGTCTCTGTCCCACCTCCTGGTGGAAACACTGAAATGACATGAAAATATACTTTCATCTGAATGAGGACGTTGGACCACTGAGCAATAGTCCAGTTCTTTGTTCCTCATCAGGTAAGACGCTTCTGACGTTGTCTCTGGTTCATGAGTGGCTGAACTTGAGGAGTGAGACATTTGTAGCTCATGTCCAGGAGTTCATCAGCTGATTAGGGTGTGACAGGAGTTTACAGTATTCAACTTCTTCACAACATTCAAATTTTCTGATGCACTGATTTTTTTTCTTCATTATTTTAATTATTTCATCAACATCCATCCATCCATTATTTTTTACCTGCTTCTTCCACTTTGGGTCACGGGGGTCGCCGGTGCCCATGTCCAGAATCAGAATCAGAATCAGTTTATTATTGCCATGTCAATGAACGAGGTTCACAAACTAGGAATTTGCTTCAACATAAGGTGCGAATAGTAATAAAGTAAAATAAAGTAAAAATTAAGTAAAAATTAAGTAAAAATGAGAACATTACATAAGACATAAGACCTGTGTACACCCACAAATAAAGTAAAATTAAAAACATAACATAACCATATGTACACCCATACAATAGAAAACAATAAAAAAGCTTAGAGAACAGTACAGATGGAGTATTCAATTATAATACAGATGTAATGTGACCAAAGCAGAAATTATGAGGTAGCATTATGAGTGTTCAGGAGTCCAACAGCAGAGGGGAAGAAACTGTTCTTATGGCGGGAGGTTCTGGTCCGAATGGACCGAAGCCTCCTGCCTGAGGGGAGTGGTTCAAACAGTCCGTGTGCAGGGTGCAGGGGCGGAGTACACCCTAGACAGGTCGCAAGTCCATCACAGGGACACATGGAGACAAAACAACTATTCACTCTCTCTCATTCTCTCTCTCACTCACACCTAGGAACAATTTAGTTACCAATCAATCTAACATGCATGTTTTTGGTCTGTCTGTGGGAGGAAACCAGAGTACCCAGAGAAAACCCACGTATGCATGGAGAGAACATGCAAACTCCACCCAGAAAGGCCCCCGGAACAGGGTTTGAACCAGGGACCTGCTCGCTGAGAGGCAGCAGCTCTACCAGTTGCACCACCGTGCTGCCTTGTTTCATCAACATTACAAGAAATAAAGGCTTGAAATATTTCTATGTAAAATATGTTTCACTTTCTGAAATGATTGAAAAAATATATTAATTTTTCACAATTTTTCTAATTTTTTTTAGATGCATCTGTAGTCTTTCTATTTATATACACTCCCCCCCCCCCCCCCCCCCCCACCAGGGGAAAAAAGAAAAGTCGCCACCTGGATTTAACTAAGCAAATAGGTACGAGCCTCCTGTTGGATAATTACTGCATGGGTGATTATCTTTCATCTGGTAACAAGTTATTTAACCCCAACTGATGCAATGAGTAGCCTTAAGAAAACCACTAACCAGTGAGACTAACCAGGAAAAAAAAAGGCTTCTTCTTGTTAGGGAGCATAAAGATTGGACTCTGGAGCAATGGAAGAAGGTCATGTGGTCTGATGAGTCCAGATTTACCCTGTTGGATCTGTTGTGATGGACGCATCAGGGTAAGAAGAGAGGCAGGTGAAGTGATGCACCCATCATGACTAGTGTCTACTGTACAAGCCTGTGGGGGCAGTCTATGATCTGGGGTTGCTGCAGTTGGTCAGGTCTAGGTTCAGCAACAGTATGTGCTCAAAGAATGTCTGAAATGAGCAAACTGTCGTAAGTATGTGAAAGGTTGGTCTTCGGTCAACTAAAATGTTTACTGAAGAAGAAATGTCATGTTTTACTTTTTCAGAAGATTACAAAGTGTGAGACTCCAAAAAGTCTGCTGCTTCTGCAATAATCTTTTCTGTATGTTAAACAAGTTTCATTCTCTGACCTCGACTGTTGATAAACAACTTACGTCAGAAACCACTCCTCTTTCTGGTCCTTCCACGAATCAGAAAGCTCTAAATTGAACAGGAAGTCGACCCAAATAAAATGTGGCAACTTCTCAGTTCATGTTAGAGTCCAAGAGTCTGGGAGAATGAGAAGAATTAAGAATTCCAGAATTCCAAGAGATTGAGAGTTCTGAGAGATGTTGGATTGGGAGCTGACAACAGGTCCGATAGTCTAACAGAATGAGAAGATTGAGAATGCAGTCGGTTCTGAAAGCTTCAGAGCAATGAAGAATCCAGAGGTTTTTTGGGGATTATAATTCTGTTTTGAGCTAATCAACGCACGACTTTCTGAAGGTTTGGTAGCTCTCGACGGAGACGCTGAAACGAGTCAGAAAGGAACCACATCCAACGCTGATTCATCGTCAACAGGTAGATGGTTCTATTTTGACCAAGTGTACCGTGAGAAGCTGAGATCGGACGGAGCGTGCAACTTCTGGTTAAACAGATTAAATCTCCCTCACATATTCCTCTGTAAGATAAATCTCAATTTACTCTTAAACTCACCTCTCTCTCATAAAACAGTACAGATATTTTTAGAAATGTCTGAAGCAAAGTCCTCAAATCACCGCCGAGTGATTTGAAGTTCATTTTCTGTGAAACTGTCTGTTATTATTTTCATATTTTGCCAAATTAATGTAAATGTTTGATGTTAAACTTTGATTTTGAAAATAAATGATTCCATTCATTTGATGGGTCAAAGATAAATAACGTCTCTCGTTCACATTTCTGTTAAATTCAATGCACGGCATTTACAGTCAGAAAAATGAAGAACTCGTGAATATTGTATGCATATATAATTCATATATTGTGTCATACAACAAGTGACACGTACCTCACGTGTATCACTACTAGGGGTGCACCGATTTCAATTTTCAGGCCGATCACCGATCACCGATTTTTTGAAAGTCTGAACTGCCGATTCCGATTTTGGCCGATACCGATTTTTTTTTTATAAGCAACAGTGTCGGGTGTTACA
Organism: Nematolebias whitei; assembly: GCF_014905685.2. Lineage (NCBI taxonomy): Eukaryota > Metazoa > Chordata > Actinopteri > Cyprinodontiformes > Rivulidae > Nematolebias > Nematolebias whitei. The sequence continues at coordinate 9,260,410 of NC_056518.1, read as the reverse complement.
AGATCACAATGCACCTTCAATTTACCAATCTTATTTTATTGTAAAACATACCCTTGAAAAATACCCTAGAAACAATACAAACTTGTTGTTTTAATTTGTCATGAGGTAGTATTCTGAAATATAAATGAAGTTTACACAATTTTTGTTAAAACTATAAAATTAACCAAAAAAAAAAAGTTCAGTTCCTTCAACTCTTTCACTTGTTACATTTTTTAAAAAAAACTTAAAAAGATAATGCAACAAGTGTAACATTTTCAAGTCAGTCGGTAATAAGAAATAACACTGGCACAGGTAAGTTAGTTCTCACAGACTTATTCCAGTCACTTTCATTAGTGGCAGGTTTTTCTTGATGAACAAAAGCATTTCTGCTTTGTCACCAGACAGGCGACTTCTTTTCTCATCTACTACATGTCCAGCCAAGCTAAACAGGCGCTCGCTTTCAACGCTTGTGCATGGGGCAGAGAGATAGGTTCGGGCAAGTAGAGCAAGATGAGGGAAACGATTTTCATTGATCTTCCAGTAGACCAATGGGTCCTGGCTCCTTTCGACAGGAACCTCAGATAGGTAGTTCTGTACCTGCATAGCTGAAGGGCTGGCCAGCTGTTGCTCCTGTTCAATGTTCTCCTTCAAGATTTCGTCGTGAGCTGCAAACAGTAGACTACGCCTTTTGGCTGCAGGTTCATCGATATCAGGAGGTCCCACTTCAGAGGATGTTCCTGCAGCAGGTGTGCATCTGGTCTCCCCCTCTGCAAGTTTGGTCAAAAGGAGCAGTTTCACGTCATCTTTCACCTCTGCTGAGAAGTAGCGATTCTTGTACCTTGTTTTGCATAAACAAAGAAAGATGGGTCAATCATTGTGTTTTGTATACATTAACAGTTTTTATGACTTGCATGTAAATAAAGAAATGCATTTCAATCAAGAAATTTTTAATTTAATTTAAATGTTTGTTGAAATATAGTAGTAGGCTAAAAGTAATTATGGCTAAAATAGAATGTTAATAGTTACTTGCCTTGGATCCAGAACAGTGGCCAAGCTGTACAGGGGCTCATGCTCAATGTTGCTGAATCTTCTCACAACAGCCTCCAGCAACGTAGCTTTGGCTGTACCCACGCCACGGTCTGTGCTCGCTTGCCTCTCTTCTCTCTTCTTTACAGTTTAAGAGTACTTGATGACGTTCGAACTGTTCGTAAATCCACTGTGCAGTAAAACTTAACATGGACATTAAACTTACATCAGAAGTCCAGATGTCTGTTGTAAAGCTGAGTGTATTTGTATTAGCTTTTAGCAGGCTGCGGGTGTCTCTCGAAACTTGGCTGAACAACTCCGGTAATGCAACATCAGAAAAATATTTCCGACTCGGCATATTATATCGTGGGCACACGTGCTGCATCAAGCTTCTAAAACCTTTGTCCTCAACGACTGAAAATGGCTGGTCGTCTAATGCCATGAACTCCATCACTTTCCTCGTGGTAGCTTTGCTCTTTTCGTTGCTCATAAAAGCTAACAGCGACCCACCGACTGCCTCTTTGTTAGCGCTAGCTTTAGCATTAGCCTTAGCATGGTTGCTCGCTTCAAACATTGCATACTTGGCGGCGTGGTGATTTCTTAAATGGCGAACGAGGTTTGTTGTATTAAAGGTTTTGGTGGTGGCTCCACCACTACTTACTTCGGCTTTACACGAATTGCAAATTGCGATCTTTGGCTCATTTTCTTTTACAGCGTAGAACTTCCAAAACGACGACATGGCTGCTCCGAGTGACCTGTGTGTGAGCTCTCACAGTGGAGCAAAAGGGGACAGCAGCTGATTTTCAGAACTTTCCGGAGGCAGCTACGATCGGTGGATAAAATCGGCTTCTCATTTAAAGATCGGCCGATCGCCGATCTCCCCAAATTAAGGAAATCGGGGCCGATCGATCGGCCGGCCGATTTATCGGTGCACCCCTAATCACTACACTTTGATGGTCTTTTCAAGGCTCCTGCCCCCTCCCTTTTTTTATTTAAGATACTGATACTCTGTGATTTCACAGGAAATACAGCAATCCAACACTCAAACGTGAATTTGTCATATTCATCAATGAATTTCCAAGCTTAATAGAGCCTAAAGCACTGACCAGACAGCTGTACCAGCTCAGTGACAAAGTGAAAGTCCCTAATTGTTTTTAATTTAATCTGCTGCTTCACTATTTTGGGTGCTAGTGCATATTAATGCGCTGTCTTATGCTGTAAGGATGGGTAATTAGGTTGAGAGTGAATGATTCTCTAACTGCTCTTCTGTTTCCCCACCTTCTGTTTCCCCATGTTTCAAATTATATCCAAAAGGAACAATGTTTAATCTTTTCCCCTAACGTGAAGGTCACTGCCAGGATGCAGTGGATGTTTATTAAATCTGGAATTGTAGTTTTTTTAGGCAAGTCAAATTTAAAGATCTTGATGAATAAACTTAACGTAAATGCGTACGTTAACCTCTTTGTAATGCTTAAAAACTCTTCCAATTATTGGTGACATGTTGTCCTCAAGGCTTCTCAGTTTTTGTACTTGCTTCAAGACTTATTCTAAAGAAATGATTCAGTTCTGACAATTATTTTAAACAATTATAATGACTTAATCTGTCGTAGGGAGCACCGTATTTGATTTGTTATTTACATTAACAATGAGTAAATGATGTCCATGAGAGCAAAAAGTGGAAATAAATTATTTTAAATCTTGAGGGAACTTTCTGTTGGACTGTAACTTGGAAACATAGTCCTTTTTAAAATAGTGTCAAAAACAGTATAAAATACAGAGACCTATTATCATTAGCTTTTTCAGTTGATCTGATTTGATTTACTTTATACCATACCATGATTTAAAGGTCTCTAATCAGGATTATCACTTTATTTTTTTGGGGGGGTGGGGGTCACTGTAATGCCACTTTGATTAGTGATATGTGCTGCTGATTATCCATGCTACTGATTATCCATGCTGCTGATCGCATGCTGCTGATCGCATGCTGCTGATCGCATGCTGCTGATCGCATGCTGCTGATTTATTTCATGCTGCTGTATTCGTTCGTCCTCATCTGCTCACACAGACTCATGTTCGTGCTGCTGTTCGGTGTATTGTTTTGCACTAAGTCTTTAGCGTATTCTTAGTTTAATGTATTTCGTATTTCATATCTTAGATCTTTATTACGGTTTCTTCTACAATTTATACTTTTGCTATTGTTGGATGTAACTGGGACCCTGTGTACACACTTTTGTTCCATTTCATGTACTTTGTACCACATGTGGTGAGAATGGCAAAACAAAACCTTGAATCCTTGACTTTTAATGTATATTTGTGTTTGAGTCTTTTTAAAATCTATGTTTAGGTTAATACGTTTGGGAAATCTTATGAGTGTATACATTTGCACATATGTAGACATGCATATTTACGTAGTAGTAAAAATACAATTACACATGAACCCAAGTTTAAATAAAGACAGTGTTGTAAAATTACCGTTGCCATTGTAGTAACTGAGTCTTGATGTACTTTATGATGTGGATTTTTATTTTTTTTCTTGCAGGGGGTAGTTTTCATTAGTTTTCATCCAAACAACAGTTTTCTGTTATTTGAAATAATAATATTAATAGTATGTACGAGTCTGTGATTAATCACTGCTCAGTCTTTGGTTTTTTGAACCTCCGTGGTGTTTTGTTCTCGTTTCCAGCTTTAATGTCAGCAAAATCTGATTGACGTAAAAAGGGAAAACAAAAGTCCCCAAAGTTTTTGGTGTTTTTGGAACGGATATGTTTTCATGGATATTAAGAACAGTTAATGTCCCTTTTTAAAGTTAACAAGGTATAGATTTAGCAATTAAGCAGTAATCATGCTCATTAAAAAGAGTAATCCATTTAAAACGTAACAGATGTTCGTTCTGACAGGGGGATCGTGACGGCCCCATGCCAACAATAAGGCAGTAATGTTGTTGAAATGCTCAGGTGCAAGGTTATAGAGTGGAAGAATTTATTTTTTTCTTCATTTTGTGGCCACATGTTGACAGTTGACTATTTAATAACCTGCTAAATTGCAATGACCTCTTGATCCCCAAGCTTCATTTTAAATTAATGCTGAGCTTGCAGGATGTTTTCCCCTCTTAGTTTAATATTTTTGTTAGCATCTTTAACTGTAACTGTGTGAAATGAACCAGAGAGAGAATATTTAAATAGTCTAAAGATTCTATTTATAGTATCAAAACTAAATCCTTTGTCATCATAAACTGAGTAATCACTTTAGTGGTAAAGCTAATTTTATTATAAATTATTGCAGTCAAACTATGGAAACTATTGGTTGAGATGACGTAAACATTTTATGATTGCAATGTTTACATGGGGGGGTGGGGGTCTATGACAGTTTGCATTGATGTAAAATACCTTCTCAGGTGTGTTTACATGCCATCCTCAGGTGACTTGTTAAAAACAAAAGTCCATTAGATTTAACAAAAGTGTATTGAGTTGCAACAATGCTTGAGACAATGGAGCAGTTTGCATGTGTGGAACATTATGTATAGTTTTTGTTTGATACAGGGAGGAGGTGCACACGAGCCAATTAAAATAATATCTTTCATGCATGTAAATACTTTCAACTCAAAAGATGCGGGTGGTGGAGGGTGGGATATTGACGGGACTTTTAATCCCTGTTGGAGCGGCTCGTTTTCCAGGTTCACCTTTCTGCCAGGTGTTTGAAACTGACTGGAGCTGGAGATGAATGTAGCTAATGGCAAGTTATGGAGCGGACTGACTCCTGGGAGCCACAACTTCATGCGTTAAAAGTTTTTATTTTCAAAGCCCATCAGTTGCAGTGGGACGACTCCTGACTGGCCCATATGCCAGCAGTGACAGTGAAGAAGGATTTTTATTTATATATATATATATATATATATATATATATATACACATGCACTTCTACTGCAGTCAAGCGAACAACTGCAAACTTTTATTATAGTTGTCCACTTGGCAAAGAGGCTGAACTCTGATTGAATCAACATGCTGTAAATTATTTTTATGAACTTAATATTGGCCATCTTTACATTGCTATGATTATTGGTGCAATTTCAAACAGCAGAAACTGTGTTTAATTGAAGAACACTTCTGCTTGTAGCGTGTTTATTGATGTGGCAGAAGAACAAAAAGGATGCTACGAATGACTGGCAGAAAGGAAAAAAGAAACGGGCTATAAATGTCTCATCTCCCATACCACACACAATCTCCCTCTTCTTTTTACCCCCACATCATCATGGCAGGAATCCTTTGTCAGAGGTGTTCATCTGGAACAACTTTGCCACACTTGTTTTCATGTTCTTTTAGATTACAGGGCAGCTGGTCCAGGCTTTGAAGCTCCCCTCTCCCTGTGTCTCTGTGCAATGCACTCTGGTAATTAACTTTGTCCTTCTTTTATTTGTTCCAGTCACTCGCAGTCCACTCTTCTGAGCATCTTCTCCCTGGAGTACCAGGTTAGAAGTTTTCTTCCTTTGTGAGCCCTGACAGGTGCCTAATTGAATGATGAATGTCCCTTTATTTCTTTGTAATTGAACTGCCAGCTTTCTGATTGGTTTGGAGGACCCCCCAACCATACCCCCATTTATCCCCCCCCCCTCCCAACACACACACAGACACCTCCATCTTCTCCTTCTTCACATTCACATTGAGGTCCTTTTCTTTCTTGAGCCTCAGTGGATGTCTGCCAAACCTTCCCATCCATCTGTCTAATAACATCTAGCCCCTGCTTATTTGGTGGACCTGTAATAAATTATGCTAAACCATTATTATTCTGACAATAATAATTTCCCCGTGTAGTGTGGCTGTGTGTGCTAAATGTTTGCTGACTCGCACTGTCACTGCTGCTTTCCACGGCTGACAGCGGATGATGATAAATGGCTGCTGCCGCCAGTGGCAGAAGGCAGCACAGGCAGAAAATGGAGTCATTTATCATCCCACTGACAGGTGTCAGTCACACTGCCCGTCTCTGTGGAATTACAATTTTTGTGTGTAGTAGCTTTTAAATAAGTTGTTTTTAACCAATGCTCTTCCTCTTTTATCTGCTGTCCTCCGGCCTCTCGGCAAGACTGGCAATTGAATTGCATGAAAATGTCAGGGTGTGGTGTGTGCAAATAATGTGAGTGGTTGATCGAAAAAAGGGGAAATGAATACAAGGTTTGAGTAAGGGAAGGAAAAGGGGGGAGATGGGTTTAAACAAGGTTGCCTTCGAACACTTTGACCCCAAGTAAACCTATTGAAATTGAATTACTTTGATTCTTAAAGCTCTTACTTGTAAACAAGAGCACTGAAGAGAATTTATGGCTGAACGAACAAAAATTCAGTGAACTGTGGACTGGACTAAAGGGAGTTTTTTTAAATATACTGTTTTAATTAGGGATGCACAATATTATCAGCATGGTATTGGTATTGGCCGATGTTAGCATTAAAGATAAATATTGGACATCGACCATTCCATCAAAATAACTCACAGATATAAAAGACGCTGTTTTTGTATGACAACCCAGTGACAAGGACGCTGCAGCGTGATGACGTCACACGCCTACCTGATCTGATCACGGCAAAGAAGAAGTCAAAATGTCGGCGGCGTGGAAGTTTTTTTGTTGTTGAGGATGTCAGATTCTGAAGATATTTGGATTACGTTGAGCCTCGCTACATCCTCCCCAGTCAGAGATATTTTTCTGACGTAGCCTTATCAGAGTTACAAGCCGTCATTTCCGACGTCATTGAGAAGCTAATAGCTGATAGCACTTGGTGAGTTTTACCACAGACATTTGGACGTCGTGTTAGCCCCGTTAGCATGATTAGTGTTACGGCACAATTGATAGACAAAAACTTTGATCTTAAAAAGTCTGTCCTTCATGCACAAGAGTGCAGAGGATCCCACACTGCAGCTATAGGAACCTGGAACAAGCCTCCACATGTGAGACAGCATCGCAGGTGACTAATGCTAATAAATAACATTTAACACTTTTTATTTAATATAAGTCAAAGTGCTCTGCAGATCATATGACTGTTACTGAATATAGGTCACCAGCTCTTACAGTTGTTACACAATTGTTGTAGCAAATAAGCCTAAATAAGATGCTATGCTCTGACAAAGGAAAGTATATTAAAAATATCTGTATCGGTTATCGGCCAAATAAGTTTTAACATATCGGCGTATTGGATATCCGCCAAAAATCCAATATTGTGCATCCCTAGTTTTAGTCATCCATATTTATATGTTTGGAAATATAATAATAAATATTGCTTTTTTTATTGTTTATTATGACAGAAACGAACCAAGAGGACCATCTCAAGACACCATGCTCCCGATGTTATTGAAAGATACTACCAAAGGTACTGTTTGACCTTATGATGTATTATTTATTGCTTCTTCCACTTCTGCATAGCCACTAAAATATTCTTTTAGTCTTGTATGCGTTCTTTGTCTTGTCTAAATTTTGATTTGGGAAGGGACTTGCCAAAGTTACGTGGTAGTAGGTGGGCCACCAAGACAGTTATATTCTCCTTCAAACAAACCACCACCCACAGGATTTGTTCCAGACCTCTCCTTGCACCTGCCACACCACAGATCTATTCAAATTAGGAGGACAAAAATAAACAAGTGTTTGCCTTATGCAAGCTTATGATGGGATAATTACATGTAATTCAATGAATAAGGTTGAGTTAAAACAGGGAAACAATAACAGAGTTGTAAGGGGAAAAACCTTTTTGCATATTGCAATTAGCCTTTATCTAGCGTATTAGGCCATTGTTCTGGGGGAAATAAGCCTGGATAATGCACTGCTAATCCACTTACAACAGCAAACCTCAGAGATGATCTCGGCAAGATCTAAGGGGAGTTGCAGTTTTAGCTGGAGAGGGAAAAAAGGCTTTTTGGGCGGCAGGGGTTAACTAACTATCATATGCTTGTCTGGTTTCAAGGAAATTTGAAGCCCTCCAAGCAGTGCTGTTTTAACCACACTGAGCCTGCCATATGCCACCCAGGGCAAAGTCATCAGGGACATTAGCATGTCTTGGCTGGCCTGGTCTAGCTCGCTCTACCCTTTTTGTCTGTCTGTAAGCTGTTTTATTTTTTTTTTCTTTAACTGCTGTTGTCCTTTGTTATATAAAAGGTATCTGAGCGAAACCAAGGCTCATCCCACAGCTCCTGTCCTGCTAGAGTTGGCTAATGAGGTAAAAGTGCAACCTTTAGTTCTTTTCTGTCTTTTAAAAATAATTTCAACTGAAAATGTTTTCAGAAAAGGATAAATATGACTGAGCTTCAGTTTTTAAAGTTGCCCCCTTGTCTGTTAGTTATTATCAAAATTGGTAAAACGATTCACTCTATTACCAATTATCTAATGTAATTAGCTCCAAGCACCATTAGGCAGATGTGAAAATACTTTGTTTTATGTTGTAATTTTCCAAATTGCAGTTCAAGCAGAGCTGCTACAAACTGCGGACAGGTGAGGATGGGGTCATTGGTTAAATCCCCTCTTCATCGCTTCTTTAGTTATTTGCTTTAAGATGTCAGACTAGTGTTTGTATTCTGGGTGAAATAGTAGCAATTGTATGTATTTATACAACTTAATTCCAGTTTTTTTTTGTTTTTGTAGCCAAAAACATGGAAATATGTTCCAGATATTTGTGCTTAAATGATAAAATACTTGCTGCTTTACTTATAAACATAGCTTTTATTTGTATTTTTAACATTCATTAATGAGCGTTATCAGTGGTCAACATGTTATTTTTACTTTTGCACATATAATGAATCAACTATTACTTGACTAGTATGGTGTGACAATTGTTACATTTTGAGCTAAAAGTAACTATATTAATGAATCTAAAGATTATTGCAATTTAAATGAATAATTACTATTTATTGTACTTAACTGTTTGTAAAGTTAAATACTGAAATCCTGGTAAAATACATTGTTTTTATTCAGTTTCCTCTTTTTTAATACTTTGAAAAGCCCTCACAAATGATTGAATCATTTAACAGCATCATTTCATCTTATTAATGCTTCCAACAGGAGGGTTTTAAAGTTTAGACTCAGAGCACTTCACATGCATCAGCAATACCCTCAAAGCTAACTGCTATTATTCATTCTCTATTTAATTGAAATATTATTTTTTTTTTCTTGAAAGCACAGAGATAACGATCTATGAACCATTTAACTGCCATTTTAATATGCTACTTAACATTTAAACCAAGCACTCATGCCCTCTCAGACTGCTAATTGATGTAGTTTTGTGTCTTTATGAGACAATATATCTCCAATAGATGAAAAAGATTAACAGTGATGAAAGCTCTTCATGGATGTATATATATATATTTTTTAATTTTTTTGTTCTAGATGAAGTCCACAAATAAGGGATTTTAAACTCAGTATTTTTTGTGCTTTATGGGGGTTTTTAATGCAAAGGTTACTTATAGGCATAAGAGCAGGTGCGCTAATGCTGCAGTGCTTGTGACAGCTATTAACATTTTAGGCTAATACAACCAGAATATTTTTAACAATAATTATTTTCAGCAGGATTTCAAGGCTCTGTGAATTTTAGTTAGATGCTAAACTCATGAAGTGCTGCCGTCTGAGCTGAGGGTAGAGATGGACTCGTGATTAATTTGAAAATTAAGGAGACGCAAGCACCTGAACTAATCAGGTGGCACTTATTCAGGCTGAGCCTGCATCAGTAATGCTGCCATTTTTCATGTGTCAGTTTCCAAAAATCTGATACTCTGTAGTTATCCAACGGTGTGTATTGAGAACAGGCCAGTAAGCACAAATAGGAGGGCTGGAGAGGAGAGAAAAAGAAAGAAATAATTGCAATAATTTGAGAGATTAAAGAACACTACTTGGCTAAGTGAGCCAAATACAAAATCCGCAATACTATCAAAGGCTTTAATAAAGTCACACTAACCATTATAGATATCTTGTGGTTTTTTATAAGCTGTCTTCTTATTGCAATGTTATAGAAGTGTTAACAAATACTATAGTTGGTAAAAAGACATTGTTTAGTGTGAGTGATTGCTGGCCCCAGCATGTAATCATAATGCAGCATGAAACACTCCATTCAGGCTGTGAGCTGAGGGCTAATTCACTTTTGGTCCCCAATTATGCTAACAAGAAGAAAAAATGTTGTTTGGTTGTAAGAATGTTGTTTTTTAATAAGCTAGTCTTCAAGTACTTTTGTCCCCTCCATCTTCGAGAGGCTGTGGAATTTAGTCATGAAAAACATACAGTGTCTTTATATTAGCGTATGCTGTGTATTGTCGAAATGAAGGTCGAAAGTACTGCTTTAGAGAAACGACAACAAAAACAACTTTATTACACATGCATGTTTTAATTCAGCTACAAAACATGTTTCATTAAGACTGCATTAACAATGTGCTTTTTAGAGCATCACAATGACACAAAAACAACGTGTCTTGAAATGTGAGGAAGTGCAGCGTCCTGATAAGAATCTCAGGTAGACACCTTCAGCATCAATCATTTGTGCTTTCTTGTCAGGGCTTTTCCTTTCACTCAAACTAAAAACAGTGCTCACCTTTTCAGGTGTCTTTGTGTTCAAAGAAGACTTCAGCCGTACGTTTTATCTTTCCTATTATGGGCTGCATTCCCATAGTCCCTCAGGTGTGTCCTACTGGTTGCTGCTGTTTTGCCTTGGTGATCTGCCGGTGATTAAAGCTCTCCATTGTCTTTTGCCTGAGCATAGCATGTGCTTTTTCTCACAAGATGAGAGACTGGGAATGTCTCTTTGATAGAAACTAAAGGAATTCAGCCAGGCAACGGCCGTGTAACAGGGGATCGCTTGTTATTTTGGGAAAGGTTATTGCATAGCAAGGCTTTCGAAGACCAATTTGCAATGAGATTGTCAAAAGCTGGGTCAAGGTTTGAGACTGCAATAATATAATTTAGAGCTATTAAGATTGTTATTATCTGTGACATCAGAGAAACTTCAGCTGTTAGTATAATTTCAGTGTTTAAATTCTCAGGTTTTTTTTAGCTACGCTTTCAGCAGAAAATGTAAAATAATAACAATTCTAAAATGGTTTGGTTTCAAAGTTACAATATTTACCAACTGACACAATATCCTGTTTTTATTCAGGTATTTTTTGTTGTTGTTGTGCACTAGGTGGACCTGTCTCCTGCGCTGATGGCTCGTATTATCCTGGACAGATTCCTTCAGGACGTGGACGGTGAAATGCGTGAGTAACACTTTTCCATTTGGCTCTAAGTGACTCTTCACATCACTTTTAATTGTAGCACTTTGTCCACCAAATCGCCCTCTGTTTGAGTTTAGATTCCAGTCTGTCTGCTGTATTTTCAGCCTGTCGAACCCTAATGACACACAGTCAACATTTCGTAGAAGCTCCATCCCGGGGCACATGATTGGCAATTAAGTCCTGGGAGGACCACCCATCTCTCAGCTGCAGTGTGGATCAATGTTAGCTCAGTTCATCAGTGTTATTTATAACCCCCTTAATTCTTTCCTCACTCTCTTTTATGCAAATGCTTTAATTTATTCCTTATGTTCTTTCGTAGCCGAACCCTTTTTGCTTTCTGTAGACCTACAGGGTCTGCATAGGAAATGGAGTTGAAGAAACTGTGACAGAAAAAGCAAACCGTTCCAAGCTAGTGCTGATGGAGCTCTGCAGGAAAACAGGATTCCAGACACAAATATTTTTGTTGAATGTGTCCAAGATATTTTCCAGGATTTTTCTGAAATGTTGAGCACGTATGCTCTGCTTAGTGTCTGTCTTCTTGCTAGTGATTTCTTGCGTCCACCATTTTTTGGTTCAAAATGTTTTTGTGTATACGTGACATTACATTTGAATCTTACGTCCTTAGTTTTTTATTATAACACCCGTAGCGTTAATATTTCTGTCCTACGGACTGGGTGCATGTGTCTGTACTCTGTACAGAAGCAGATTCAGTGTTTTTAAGAGGGAATTGCATGATGTCAAAAATGATGTGATTCCGATTTAATCAAGAAAGGGATTAAAGTGGATGTGTGTTATTTTCAATTCCTCCACAGCACAGCCATTTGTCAAAGTCGAAGATGTGATTGCTTTGGACCCACCGTTATCCACTGCCTGTCAAAGTACCAGTCTGAACAGTTTGTAGAACAGAGCATTCATCCGGGAGAAATGCTCTGTCTCTCATAATGGCACACCACATCCGTCCATCTCCATATGGTGGAAACATACTTTATTATTGCTCAGAATAGATATTTAGCACATGAAACTTTCTGAGTGATTGATTTTAATTTCAAAAGTATATGGTTACAATCATCAACTTTTTGCATGTATAGCATTTTTTAATATTCTTATTCAGCACATCAGTGAGCAGTGGGGGATACAATGTTGTTCCCAAGGACACAGAAGCACGTTGCAGGGGCTAGGGATGGAACCCCTGACCCTCCTACTGGAAGACAACCAACCTGCCTCTGGGCAACGCTGTCCCCAATATGCACAATTTAACGCTATGGTCATATTTGTGACAAAAACACTGGCCTACACATTTTTTTTCTTCTTGTTGTATTATAAACTCTACTACCAGGACTATATGAGGGTGACCTCTTGACGTAGCTTCTCTGCCATCTCCCCATGACCTTACACAGATTCCTTCCCATGTGGGCTGTGGTCAAATAGTCAAATCTCCCTGTGTGTATATTAAACCCCAGTAATGTGTTTCCACCATGAAACAATGCAAGGATAATTGTCTTTGGTGGCGATTAACTAACAGGCTGGTTCACTGCTATTGGCAGCCATATCTGTCATGCTCCATCCAGCCTCAGACTGCAAACCTGTGCATGTGTGTGTTTGTGTTTTAGTAGAACTCTAAGGCGGTGGGGGGTGGGAGATCAATATACTTCTATATAAGGGACATTACCCCCTACTGGGTGAGTGGCTTGCCTTTGCCTTGCACTGTTGTTTTTATTCCCCATCTCTTTTCTCTTGCATTTAAGGGAAACGGGAATGGGGCCTCTGGGACGATAGAATATATGTACAATCACCAGCCCCGGATCAATAGAAGGTTTTAAATTGTTTTTTTTTTTTTTTGTGTCGTCCTTGTTTTGTTTTGCTCGCTTTGCTGTCCCCCCCACCCCACCCCACCCCACCACCTCCTCCACACACTTCCCACTTCCTACAAGCTGCACATGCCACCACAGCTCAGCATGACGACACCACCAACAATGTGAAACACCCTCCCCTTCCTCTTTGCAGCTCAAGTACTGGAGAGGGCATCAGTCAAGCAGGATGCAGGGCGATCTGGTGGCTCTTGTGCATGAATCGATAAATTCAAAACAGTTTTATCGAATATAATATCAACATCTATAATGTTTTTGGCCTCATGAACAAAAGACTGCACTGGGTAAGACAAACTACATGCACCCATTTGAGTATGTGGTAATGTTTTTCTCAGGGTAGCATTTCATTTTACACAAACATTTATCAGCACAATGTTTTTTTTTTCTAAGAAAATAATTTTAGATTATTGTTAAATTCAAGGTGTTTTTTTTTTTTTTTTAACTCTGAACATGGAATTCAATCATTCAATCTTTAGAATTGAGTTTTGTTTTTGACTTATTATTTTACAGATGATGCATATTTTCTCTTCTAGTCTATATTCTTTATACTATACCATCTTTACTTCATTGTGTGTGTGTGTGTGTGTGT